>NC_034598.1:61031061-61065258 GCF_900095145.1 Mus pahari
GTGTATAGTCTTGTACATGCTGCCTAAAATAAAACAAGAGTGCAAAAGACAACCGTGTGCTTATCAAAAAAAAAAAAAAAAAAAAAAAAAAAAAAGAAAAGAAAAGAAAACATGACTTTCTCTAGAGATTTCTTCCAAATAAAAGCTACTCACCACTGACAATCATCATCGTTGCATGTTCCTGTTAAATCAAAACGACAGAAGCACTGATCTGGCTCAATCCTATTACTGTATGATACTGAACTTAGAGGAAGTTTTTCCTTGGTTCGGTAGTAAGGACTAAATCTAGAAAAAGAATGGATAAGCGCATTAGATAGATGGATAGAAAACTAGACAATTTCTTAAATTTTTATTTCTACACCTGTTTACTAATTAAATCAACAGTAAAAGTAATGAAAATAGCCATGATATAAGTAATAGGAACAAGCTACTTTTACAATGGAAACGTGAGAGCTGTCATGTTCAAAACTGACTGGGGTGGTGAACACCTGTTTCTCAGCACTTGGGAGGCTGAGTTCAAAGAAAGCCGAGCTGACACAGGAGGGCTCTATCTCATTTAAAACAAGTACCAAACGAGGGAAGCACTCAGAGGGAGAGTACCTGCCTAGCACATATGAAGCCGTAAGTTCAATTCCAAATACAAACAAACAAGAAAAGAACTTTAAAACTATAATACAGAAAAATATATAATGGTATCTTCTACAATCTTTTTTCACTACCACACAATAAAATGCTCTTTCCTGGTATTTCTTGTCTACATTACAAAGCCAGCATGAATGCTAGAATATATATAAGCCTATACTACCTACTAAGAGCTTTGTAACTTTATCATAAAATCATATCCATTTAGCAGTCCACATCTAGCATTCTGAAAATATTGTGGGACATTAACTACCTAAGAATGTCTAAGTCAACATTACAGAGGCTGGCCAATGACAAATGAAAAGTCCTCAAATTAAAAATTGTCACTGTCCAAGAATGGCAGCACACACCTATATAATACTTACACCTGGAGGCACAGGGCAGAGGATTACTAAAGGTTTGAGGCTAAAAAGCAGTTCAGCTGGAGCTATGTAGTGAGATTCTATCTTAAAAAATATTCATACATTGGGGACTGGAAAGATGGCTCAGCGGTTAAGAGCACTGGCTGTTCTTCCAGAGATCCTGAGTTCAATTCCCAGCAACCAGATGGTGGCTCACAACCATCTGCAATGGGATCTGATGCCCTCTTCTGGAATTTCTAAAGACAGCAACAGTGTACTCACATACATAAAATAAAATGTGCTATTTGTTTAAAAAGAAAAAAATATATATATATAAAAACCAATGAATAAAAATCTTCACAAGACTCTATTCCTAAAATGTTTAATAGAAACCTAGAATTTGAACCCAAAGAACTCCCTTTCTGGTATGATTTGAGAACAACAGCAATACATACTTTTGTCTTCCATAAAAAGGTTTTCCAGTTGTTTTCAAATGCTTTTATTAAGACAGATTTAAGGTAAAGCATTAGGAGCCAGGGTAATTCTGAAATGCACACTATTAACTATCTCTTCTATACCTGTAGGATTTAAAGACAAGAAGAGGGCTCTGGTAAGGTCTAAATGGGCATGGCTTCACTTCTGTTGTTTTACTCTGTGCTGTAACAAAATCCACATCCACAGAAATCTCCTGGGGAAAAAAAAAACAACAACCAAAATCACAGTAATTCCAAAGACAAGTAAGGCATTAAGTAAACTCTGTTACAGAAAATATGGAATGCCACTTACCTGACCATGCAGAACTTTTTCTGTACTGCCTGTGGTAGTTTTTAAAATCAACTGTTTTAAACTGTCAGCTTTTGAATATAATTTTTGTAATTCACCTATTTTTAACCCTAGAAAAAGTTCTGGCTTTTCTACAGTACTCTTACTAAGTTTGTTTATACACTCTTTGTTGGGTGTGTCAGTGTGCTTAAGGTTGGGTTTAGTGAAAGAATTGGACTCTAGAAAGGATCTTCTTCGTTCTCTGTTTGCACCTGACAAAACTTCATCATCAGCATCATTTTCTTCTGTGTCCAAGGTTAATTTATCCTGTGTCAGATCATGAAGTGAGGGTTGAGGTAAAGAAAACTCAGGTTCCTCTTCCACCACGGGAACAAGGTTTTGTTGTTCCTTTGCTTTGAGGGCTCGGGCTTCTTTTAACTTTTGAATTTTCAATGCATATTCATATTCTAGCTTTTGTAATCGTCTTTTTTCCATAGCAATTAACTCTGCTGAATGCTTCCTTGGACTTGATATTGGAGAATTATCCAGTCTCATCATTTTGTTTGGCTTTAAGAGAAAAGTAAATATTTTATATCATTTTATTCAACCATATACGATTGCTCACAAGATAATTGTGGTATCATTAGAATATTATACCAATGCCACAAAACCAAAGTGACAAGGAGAGCAAAACAATTTAACAAGTAACACGTTTGCAAGTTAATCTGTGACCAACAAAAAACTAAAACCAATGCAAAATATATTTTAAAAGCATCCAAAAATATAAGTATCACTTAAAAACAAACTCTAGATTGCATAGATTGAATAATAATATAATCTGTTCTTTTTGAAGTTGCAACAAAGTTGGAATTAACTTTATACATCTCTTAGAAGTGTCACACAAAAAAGAAAGAAAAAAAAAAATCCCTGCTTTCCAAAAATATTCCTGTAGGCAGCTTACTCCAAGGCGGTCCTGTTCCAGTTTGCGTTTCCCTAGTTCTTTACTAGCCACTGCCTTTGCCCGAGCAAGCTCTTCTCCATACTTCAGAGTCAAAGCTTTCTTAATGGTAACACGCTGTTGAACTCTGTGAATCTGAAAATAGAAAGAATAAATTAAAATCTTTTCAAATATCCTCTCAAACACAATAGCTTTAGAAATATTCAACTCAAAGGAAAAATATCCTAATAGTATGTCTCAATAAAAGACCACAGGTTACATGTATGCTGATGGCTTAGGTTCAATCTTTCCCCCTTTGCTTTAGAGGAAAAACAAAACCAAAAATAAACATCAAACAATGCCTATGCAAATATACAGTACTGGGCAGAAAGAGAGCTCAAAAGTTTCCTGATGTCCAGAGGCCTGGAGCTCAGTTCCCAGCACCCATGCCCAGCAGCTCACAACTTCCTGTAGCTCCAGCTCAAGATCACAATGTCTCACTGACTACAGTGAGCCCCAGCATACACTATGACAGACACCGGACACATACACACATATACACAGGAGTAAAAATAAAACGTTTTAAAAATACAGTACACATCAGACTACAATATCTAACTTTTTATAAAAGAGCATTACTTGTTCTTGGAGCTTCTTCAAAAACATCCTGTTAACACTGAGGATTTTCTCTGCTGCCTGGAGTTGTTCTGTAAGTTTTGTAATTTTTGCTTCAGCATTTCGAACAGACTCTTTCTTCTTGGCTTCTTGCAGTACTAGATTTTTTAAAACCGATTCATCTTTAATCAAGAGAATCCTGAGTGGTAAATAACAAAATTCTTATTCTTTTCTAGAACTAAAAGACTAACACCATCAAAACAGAAAAATTTCAAATGAATAACATAATAATATATTTTAAGAACTTTTATCTACATATAATTTGAAAGAGACAACTCTGGTCATAAACTGAAGACAAATCCTACATGTTATAAAATACAGTTTAGTACAAGACAAACATCCAAAGTATATTGTGCTCAGAATACTTAATGTCTAAGGAAAACAGAGCATGCATCTGTCATGGAAGACCCTTGCACTATTTTGCAGTGCTCCTGGTGCTATTGTCTTAAAATCACAATTACATTCATTTTCATGATTTACAAAAAGATGACCAGGGGTCTGAAATGTTAGAAATGAGGCTATGAACATGTATTCCTTTTCCTTAAGGACCTCCAGATGAATACTTAAAAGCCTGCCTTTAAAAAGTCATTATGCTATTTAAACATAACCAATTCTAAGAGTTAATTTAGGAGTGCAGTCAGCATGAACATCATTCGCTGAACCGGAGAGTAACTATTTCCAACAATCAAGTCCATTTTTAATAATAGAAGTAAGTTGGGTAGAAGCCTGTAATTCCAGCACTCAGGAAGCAGAGGCATGAAGACTGCCACAAATTTGAAGCCAGATTTGTCTACACACCAAGTTTCAGGCCAGCTAGGGCTACATACACCTCAATAATAAACACACACACACACCTCAATTCAATGTAAGTTATAGGAATGTGCTTGCTCTTAAATGATAAAAATATGCTTGACAATAAAGATGTTCTAAAAAAGGCCATCTAGGGCTGGAGAGATGGCTCAGTGGTTAAGAGCACTGACTGTTCTTCCAGAGGTCCTGAGTTCAATTCCCAGCAACCACATGGTGGCTCGCAACCATCTGCAATGGGATCTGACGCCCTCTTCTGGTATGTCTGAAGACTGCAACAGTGTACCCATATACATAAAATAAGTAAATAAATAAATCTTTAAAAAAAAAAAAAAAAAGGCCATCTAAAAAACTGAAGATGTTCCAAATATATTCAAAAGTTCTTAGGGTTATAAAATGAGAAAATTCACAAATGATCTTAGCAATGAATAAGCTGTTTCAGTCTGACAACCTTCCTTAAAGATCTTGGTATCTCTAATTAAAATATTAATAAATTACTTTACATAAATGTGTGAGTAAATAGAACAAAAAACTGCTATAGTTCTACCATGTGGGAGAATCTGTGACCAGGGATTGCCCAGCATCTCCCTCCCACACCCACACTACTGCTCTCAGACCTAACTCACCCCTGTATGGAGATTTTAAGACCCTAGGGAGGATGGGGTGTAACATGTTTGCCACTGGTTGGGGGTCAGAGGATCTGTGGAAGATAAAATTGTAACCCTATAGTATACTAGTTACTAATGACACATACACATATAAATATAGATAAAGATCTTCCAATCTAGGCACATAAAGAAATATTCCATTCTTAATCAGACACTGAATGAGACTCACTTGTGTTTTTTAAGCTTTGCTTCTGCATCTGCAACTTGCTTAGTAACCATTGCTATTCTACTAATCCCATCCATTTCCACATCTGAGTTTGCTGGGGACGATGAACTAGTCTTCAGCTGATCTGATTTAATCAAACGTTGTTTCTCACGACTAAATTGAGAGAAGAAATAAACCAAAGAGTAAACCAAAAGCATTTTCTTTAAAATATACTTTTATAAAATGCACATTAATGACACTGACTATATAACAAGTATATAGACTCAAGTTGACATCTGCATCAGAGCTAGCAGTGCAGTTCTTCTGTGCATATCTCAGTGCCTCACTGTATTTAGGTTGACAGATGACTGACTCCCCTTGTATAAACCATAACACACTGACTCCATAACTAGGATAAATTCAGTCCTGGTTTATACAGATTAAAAAAAAAACCTTCAGCAAACACTACCTACAAGTGAATTACATAGACTCTCACTTACTTGGCAATCTCTTCTTTTAACAATCGATATTCGATCTTCTTCTCTTCAGGCAAGGCTTCAGGTGTTCGCAGAGGGTCATTTTCTTTTTCAGATTTTGGAGGTACTTTGGGTTTTGAAGCTTGCTATTTAAAAAAAAAAAAAAAAAGCATTATGAAATCAACCACATCAACAGCTTTCAATAATTCCACTCTGATATTTATATTTTATGTTATACCGCCATATATACTAAGATACTGACTATCTTAGCACCGCCCTCACTCTTCTTTTGAAAACTAAATAGGCTAGCTGTCAACTACCTAATTATATAATCTACCTACTCAAAAGCTATTCCTTAAAAATACAAAGTTGAATCATACTGAAACAGAAAAAACCCTGAAAGGGCTTAAACACTGTAGATTTTTTAGTTGGAAACTGGTGTTTCAGGCTGGAGAGATGGCTCAGCAGTTAACAGCACTGGCTACTCTTCCAGAAGTCCTGAGTTCAATTCCCAGCAACCACTTGGTGGCTCACAACCATCTGTAATGGGATATGGCGCCCTCTTCTGGTATGTGAAGACCTGAAGACGGCAACAGTGTACTCATATACATAAAATAAATAAATAAATCTTAAAAAAAAAAAAAAAAGGAAAGAGGGAAGGAAGGAAGGAAGGAAGGAAGGAAGGAAGGAAGGAAGGAAGGAAGGAAGGAAGGAAAATTGGTGTTTCAGTTAATGTAATACAATGTTGAGCAACATTTAGTTTCCCTTGTACACAGATGAACCCATTTTACTATTCTGAAAGGGAGTAATTGGAACACAAAGGCAATTTTCAAAACAGCAAAACCTACCTAATCAACAGATACTTCATTATATAAGTACTAAAAGCACAAATATTTTTTCTACAAACCATTGTACTTAAAATGCCTGAACTCTAAGGTCTTAATTTTTTCAGGAACAAAATTAACATTGATGATTGCCAATACACCAACTGTTTTTCAACATTAATTATAACACATACCTCTGCAGTTCGTCTTGCTTCTTTGATCATGGACTCTAATCCACCAAAAACACTATTGGTTGACTTGGAAGCTTCTCCATCAGACTCACTATCATCTGAATCATTCAGTGTTACAACCACTGATTTATGTTTTGGAAGCTACAAAAGCAAGGTATTTGTTAATCATGCTAATAAATGCACTTTTGTGTTTGTGTGTGTGTGTGTGTGTGTGTGTGTGTGTGTGTGTGTCTGGGGGCTGAAGAGATGGCTCAGTGGTTAAGAGCTCTCACTGTCTCTTCTTCCAGAGGTCAATCCCCCGCAATCACATGATGGCTCACAACCATCTATAATGGGATCTGATGCCTTCTGGAATGCAGGCATACATACAGATAGAGCACTCATACATAAAATTAATAAATCAAAAAAATTCAAGGCCTACCTGTATAATTCAGTGAGATCTCCAAATTAAAAAAAAAAAAAAAAAAAGGCTGGGGGATACAGTACTTTGGTAGTATACTTGTCTGTTGGGGAAGGCCCTAGGTTCAATTCTCAGGCCTATTTTAAAAATTTTTAAAGAACAAAGCACTGAGAAGAATTTTTAGACATTTATTACAATTGATACCAGAAAAGGCTGAAAATGGACCAATTTGAGTTCTCTAAAAAGAGCAGAACAAAGACTAGCTATCACACTCTGAGCAGAACACATCCTCATACTCACCGTCACCAAATCCTACCTATCTTCAAGGGAGCATGCTTCTCTCTTCAAACTTCTTTGAAGTTTTTCATTTGTAGTTATACAAGAATTATTTTTGTATATAAATGAACTAGATAGAAAAATAATTCTAATAAGCTATTTGAATAAAAGTATTGAGTCTTGTTTTTACCGAGATCACAGTTCGTGGAAGACGTGGTCCTCTGTGAAACTTTGGATTCTGTATCCTAGGCTGAGATACTGTATTAATACTGACTATTGATAGATTGCTTCTTGACAAAGGCTGAGAATTGTTCAAAACTGGAGGTGAAGGTGGGTCACTATTACTGGATGTTTCCTAATAAAAAAAAAAGATAAACATTTCCAAATAAAAAGACGTACCTGTCACTTTAGAGATCTGAAGTAAAATAAGATTAGATTTAGCATAACCTTGCTCTGAGAGGCAGAAAAGAGGAGACATCCTAATGCTAGGCGCGAGAGCACCACCTAGAGGGTCAGGCACTAAATTACCTCTGGCTTAAAAGCTCTTTTATTTGCTAGAGATTTAAGTAGTTCTTCTCGAAGGAGCATTTCTTCCTCCTCCTCTTCATCTGCAAACGGTGGCTTTGGAGGCTGCTCTGGGTCTTCAGGTGGTAGAGGTGGCAACGGTGGAAGAGGAGGTAGAGGGTCGAGAGAAACGCACGGGCCTTCCCCATAAGGTTGGTTCAAAGACGGCACAGGCTGGGTTTTAAAGAAGAAATCATTTTATTCTAATTTTATTAACTTCAAACATCTCTGAAGGATTATTAAATCAGAAAAAGTAAGTTTTTATTTAGTTGTTCTAAGTATACTGATATAAATATTATGTACAACTTAAAACTAGTGCACAATTTAATATTCAATGATTAAAATGTTACTTTTGCAATTAACAACACTTGAAACATGATAAATTTCACAGTAATTATATAAATACCTCTGTTCCTGCCCTTATCTACAATTAAAACTCTAGACAGAAAGAATCCAATTAGACAAGGCCATTCTCTTCAGATCAAGTTTTTTGTTTGTTTAAAAAAAAAAAAAAACCATAGAACTAAAATCAATATTGTAGTATTTAAGTTAAAGCAATATGTATTTATACAGAAGATCTCACTGTGTAGCCCTGACTAGTCTGAAACTATGTCAGGCTGACTTAGAGATCTGCCTGCCTGCTCCTCCCAAGCCCTGGCATATACTATCACATGTAGGGATAAATTTAAAAGGATAACAAATTAAAATATTTTAGCAGTAAAACTTTTCAAGTAGCATTAAAATTAAATTACTAGGGGCTGGAGAGATGGCTCAGCAGTTAAGAGCACTGACTGCTCTTCTGAAGGTCCTGAGTTCAATTCCCAGCAACCACATGGTGGCTCACAACCATCCCTAACAAGATCTGGCGCCCTCTTGGAGTGTCTGAAGACAGCTACAGTGTACTTACATATAATAAATAAATTTAAAAAAAAATAAATTACTAATCAAAGGGATAATAGTAAGACCCCACAGCCAGGTGTGGTGGCAAACACCTTTAATCCCAGCACTTGGGANGCAGAGGCAGGCAGATTTCTGAGTTCGAGACCAGCCTGGTCTACAAAGTAAGTTCCAGGACAGCCAGGGCTACACAGAGAAACCCTGTCTCGAAAAACCAAGAGTAAGACCCCAGAGTAACTACCTGTCCAGCATCTCTTAAAATCCTTGTAAAAATGGCTTCTTAGAGATTATATAGGAAACTTGATTTCTATAAATCCCTTAGTTTAGATGCTTCTGTTTTAAAGACTTTCCAGTAATTCTCACACTTTACCTCAATCTTTCCTCATTCCCAAAATAAAACATTTCAATTTCCCTTACCATAAACTCCCCCTAGAAGGTAAGGTTCAATTACCTAGTACAAGATTCTGTTTGATCTCTAGATGCTCTCAATCTAGAAATAAATGCAGAACCTTTGTTTTGTGATTTCTTTTTTTAAAAATGGGATGCCGCTGCCCAGAGTGGCAGCAGGCACCTTTAACCCAGTGCTCAGGGGCAGAGCAGGCTTTGAGGCCACTCTCACCTAAACATCAAGTTACAGGCCACAGGGGTATATAGTGAGACCCTGTCTCAAAACAAAAGCAGGGTGACTGATAGTTTGTAAAGATCAGAGCTGGCATGATGGCTCAATGGTTAAAGCAGGTCCCTAGAATCCGAGCAGTGGAAGGAGAGAAACAGAGTTGTGCTCTGACCTCCACACGTGCACTGCAGCATGCGCACATAGACACGCATGCATACACACAAATATGTGCATTTTAAAAATCAAATAAAAGAAGATTTAACTTTTGTAGATAATATGCTTCTTCTCCTTGATTTTCAAGTAAAACATAAAGATGTAATCCAAAGAACAGCAAGTATCCTATTTAAATCTTAATTCATTCAAAAAAATTTCCAGGCCAAGCATGGTAGTACATGCCTTTATTCCCAACATTCGGGAGGCAGAGGGGTCTACATATTTCTAGCTATTAATCCTAAATAGTGATAATGACTTTTAAGAACTCTTCAAACCAAACAATTCATGCCAGTTTCCCAAAACACATTCGAAGATGCACAGTAATTTCTTTGAAATCACTCAGTTTTTACTTACTGAAACCTGAGCTGGTGGAGGCAAAGAAACAGACGGCGCTGAAGAAAAATACCCCAGTGAACACTCAGAAAAAAATGGTGGTTGTACTGGTGAAGGCGCTGTTGGAAAGAAAGACACAAGTTTACCAAAGTGCTTCAACAGGAGCATGTTAAAGGTTATCAGTATGATTGAGGAGACATACAACTAGGTAGAGTGCAAATTAGATGTCCTGAGTTTATGATAAAATTTAAACTCCTAAGCATCCTTCTCAAACCATATAAAGTTGTTCTTAAATGATAAAGTTAAAAGTTTCTTTTAAGCTGGCATTTAATTCCTCAAAATTCATGTTTTGCTAGGCATTGTATGCCTACAATCCCAGGCACTTCTGAGTCCTCCAGCTTCTTAAAGATCATCTGTAGTGTTTCTCCTGCCTCGGGTGCAAGTGTTTAAAATTACTAAGAGAATAGGTCTCTCATGGTCAATCACATCAGAGTACCAAGAAAAACTGCCTGAGTATGGTGGCTCACGGTTTCAATCCTAGAATTCATAGTCATTTAGATCTTATACTCAAGAGTTGAAACAAAGCTTTTTAATTTAGAGCCTCGGTCCTAGAGAGATGATGGCTCAGCAGTTAATGGCACCGACTGGCCTTCCAGACAGACCTGAGTTCAAATCCTAGCACCCACATGGCAGCTCACAACTGTCAGTAACTCCAAGATCTGACACTTTCTTTCATATAGACATACATGCAGGCAAAATACTAAAACACATAAAATAAAGGTAAATAAATTAAAAGTAAAAGTTTTTCTTAAGTTTTAATTTAAACCTCTTTAGAAAAGCACAATAGAAAATAAAGATTAAACTATACAACAGAGATTTACTCTAAGTTTTTACAGTATCATATAAAAGTCATCAGTAAATCTAACCTTCACTAAGACATTTCTTTGAAGGTTGGAGTAGCTTAATTGTGATTATAAATGTTTCAAAGTTTTGGCTCCTACCTGGAGAGCTGGTTTCACTATCTGTATCCATAGCAACTTCTTCATAGTTATCATATTGATATATGCCTCCTCCACTGTCAGACTGCTTTTCTAAGGATCGCCTCAGGTCAGGATCTGAAGACTAAGTATACAACAAACACTTTCTTAGGCTATTCGTGGGCTACTTATCACAAGAGTTGATAGCTATCTTTTAGGAGAAAATACCCCAAATCAGAATGATTCTATGAGGCTTGCACATGGCATAAAATCTGGAAAGTGTCTCTGACAGTGATGTATGATCTATACAGATGAATTTCCCCACTGTCTAAGTCATTAAAGTAATTGGATTCCTCTAAAAACCATAATCAGATTACAAAGTCCTTATAACCATTATGGTTTAGGCATGAAACTAATAGGAAAATGGTCATTTAGGCATTACAATATAATATCAGATTTTTTTTTTTTAACTAAAGAATAGGAACTGTAGAAATGGCTCAGTGGTTATGAGTGCTGGCCAAGTCTCAGCACCCACATGGTAGCTCACAACTGTCTGTAACTCCAGTTCTAGAGGATCCAATGTCTTCTAGCCTCCACAGGCATCAGGCATGCATATAGGTAAATACACACTGAATAGTCAACAACATTTTAGTTATAAATGAATCAATTGTATCTGAAAACTATAGACTTGATTGGCATGTTTATATGCTATGCTTTTTATATCTTATGTTTTACTCCCAGAGTTTATGACAAAAACTAGAAAAACAGCAGGAAGAGAAAATAAAGTACAAATAATATGGTATTTATCTTTAGACAAATATTCTATTGTAAGGGTCTTAATTATAAATATTATAATCCTTGCCTAAAGAAAGCTTCCCCTAGACTCTCTCCTTAAAGAACCCTTACTTTTAAAAATCTCTACATTTAGTTAATATACTCATGAATGTATTCTTGAAAGTTCAAAACTCCAAAAATATCATCACTGTTAATAATACCAGGTCAAATATCAACTCTCCCAGCTTATTTCTGCTGACAGCACCCAAAAAGGAAATGGCTCACTCAGTCATTGTCAATAACATACAAAAAACCAATGGTCAACACATGGTAAAGACTAAATACTAAATAGTCAGGGGCAATAAACTCATAATAAAATTAAAAAAAAAAAATCACAAAACCACAAAGTAGAGAAGTGGTTGAAGAAGACATAAAAACTGAACATGCTACATCAGAGAGGGAAAAAGATCAATAGATTCTCTATCAAACATAAGGTATTTAGTTTCCCTTAGCTAATTGGATTTTTAAAATAACACTTAAAAACAAACATTCTAGGCCAATAATGTGGCTCAGTGACTGCCAAGCACATGACCAGAGCTCAATCTCTATGACTCACATAATAAAACTGACTCCTGAAAGTTGTCCCCTGGTCTCCACACCTGCACTATGGTACAAGTGCTCTGACCCTCAAAAAATGAATGAGTGAATGAATGAATATAATTTTAAAAATTTTTGCACATTTTGATGTGATCGTTCTTACTTTACTTCTTGATCTTCTCTTCCCACCAACCAATTTCATGAATCGATTGTACTGTTCTTCCTGATTTGAAAGGTCTCTGATTTTTCTGATTTCTTCTTCTCTTTTCCTCCTCTCTTCTTCCTCAGCGTGTTTCCGCTGATCCTCCTCTTTCTGTCTCTCCTGCTCTTTCTGCTGCTGGAGTTTCTTCCACGCCTTTGTCTGCTGCTTCCGCAGTGCTTGTTTAGCTTCCCAGGAAAGTGGAGTGTTAGTTATTTCCCAACTAAAGGGGCAAACTCAAGCAGGGTTCTTATATCGCTAACTAACAAGGCAGTCGGTCCTCCCTGAGTTCTACTGATAACAGAATTCACATCCAATTTAGGACTATGTCATTTCCCAAACTAAATTTCCTGAATTACAGGGCTGGAGAGATAGCTCAGTGGTTAAGAACAAGAAGACGAGCTGGGCAGTGGTGGCGCACGCCTTTAATCCCAGCACTTGGGCGGCAGAGGCAGGCGGATTTCTGAGTTCGAGGCCAGCCTGGTCTACAGAGTGAGTTCCAGGACAGCCAGGGCTACACAGAAAAACCCTTTCTCGAACCCCCCCCCCCCCCAAAAAAAAAAAAAAAAAATAAGATGACCCAGGTTCAATTCTTAGTTCACAATCATCTGTAACTCCAATGCTCTCGTGGCCTCCTCAGGCACTAAATATTGACATGATTCAGATACATACATGTGGGCAAAATACCCATACACATAAAATGTTTTTATTTAAAAAAACTTTTCATACATTTTCACGATTCCGTTATTACCCTTTCCCTCTCTGATCCTACCCACCTCCCTACCCAACTTTTATGTTCTCACCGCCTCTCCCCAAACCCCTACAGGCTCCATGCCCAAGAGTAGCTGGCCAATGTAAAACCAGGCTCCATGTCGTTTTTGAATTGGCTTTTTGGAGTACCGTGTGTGTGTGTGTGTGTGTGTGTGTGTGTGTGTGTGTGTTATTAGTTTTCTTCTTCTTTAAGTTTGTTTTGACTTGAATTTCTGGTTTAGGTTTGTTTTGATTTGATTTTTATTATAGAGAAAAGTAATTTTCTTTTAAAAAAAAAAAAAGTCCAAAATGAAAACTAGAAACCACAAGTTACACTAGTTCAATTCAAACAGTTTAAGAAAGCTCCTCACCTGTGGCGCTCACTTTCTTGGCCGAGTGTGCTTTCGTGCTGGTCTTGGCCTTTTGCTGTGTGGTTTTGGTCTTGGTCAGTTTTTCTTTGCTCTCCTTCATCACCTGCTGCTCTTTCTGCTGCCATTTCTTACTAGCCGACTGAAGAGCCAACAGGCGAAGCTGCAGCTCAGACAGTTCCTCTTCTTCTTCACCAAGTTTCTTTAGAACAGAAGAAAATGTTACAAACTTTAAACATTTGTCAACTTGAATCTTTCACCAACTTAATTAAAATGTAATGTTAGCATCAAAATAAAATATTTAAATGGAAAGTTGGATAAAATAACAAAAACTCATTTCCCTTCTATAAACTAAAACTAATGTAATTCTTACAATATAAACAGAAACTCAATTGGTAGAAATTATTAGTTTGTATGTAAATATGCAGACATGAAGCAGAAGAGGAAAGTTAAGAGCTGGACAACATTTAAAATGCAACAACAGCAAGAAGCCAGCAGTGAAGAATGAACTGACTCATCAGGCTGCGGTACAAGAATACTAAGGACCACGTTACGATTTCAAGGACAATGTTAAGTTTTTAACATTATTACAGGTGGAAAAAAGATGTTCTCATTAGTTTGTATTTGAATACCCACATTTCCTCAAAGAAACTAAAATAGGATATCTGAAAAGAACACATTTCCAACGCATTTTCTAACTAAAGTAACTGCTAATTTTTTCACTCTACCTTTCAAATTTCTAACTACACTACATCAACACTACACAAACTGATGGGTTCTTGTGCTGTTTCCATGTGTGCACATACTGTAACATTTAAATCAGATCCAATTATCTCAACCACTTATTTCTTCTTTACAGTGAAAAGATCAAAAATCTTGTCTTTCTGGCCACTCTACAACAGCTCATCAGAACCTTCCATTCCTACTAATTATAACTGAAATGGCTTTAGAAAATTAGCCTGTTCTCCATCTACATACTTTCACTGACATGTAACTAACTGAAAATACCAAGCAACTCTTCAGTGAAACTTCTTAGGTGGTCATGGATGAAGAGGCTTAGAGAATCCTTTTAAAATTAGGAAGAGGAAGAAAAGTTTCATATTCTAATACATTAAGATTCACATAGCGTTTTCTAATTGGTATTGTATAACTATATTTTTCTTAAACTCCAACTACTTTTATTTGCAAGTATAAAGAAAACAGTGAATGTTGGCTAATGACTTCACCTTAGTATTTCCCCTTTCACTGTTGAAAACTACAAGTTAACACCACATCTGTTTATCTGTCAGTTTCTCTCAATTAACCCTATAGCCAAAGTTAAACATGAATTTTGAGTTTACTGTAGAGCTCAGGTTACCCTTGAGTACACAATCCTTCTAGACTCAATCTCCTGACTGTTGAAATTACAAACCTGTACTACCACACTGGGTTCTAAATAATATATGCAGGCACCCTCAAAGGCCAGCAAAGGGTGTCAGATCCTCTGAAGCTGGAGTTACAGGTGGTTGTCAGGTGCCCAATACAGGTGCTGAGAACCCCATACCAAGAACTCTTAATTGCTGAGCCATCTCTTCAGCCCACATTTTCTTAGGTCAAGTGTGCTACTATTCATAGCTACCATACTGAATAGTGCAATTATGAAACATTTTCATTTTTAAATATAAGATTCTACTGTTAAATACAGATTCAGATTTTACCAAAAAAGTTATCACCATTTTTCACTGAGATTACTCTATGCAATGACTCCCCTTGGAAGGAAGGATCACTGATGCTGTAAAGAATTACAAATGGTATTTAAAGTAGCTACTCAAAATCAAAATCATGGAAATAGGGCTCAGAGGTTCTCATTCAGTTCTTGCTGTGACATCTAATTCCTACATAAATTTAGTCTTTTAACCTATCTAAATGTATCTTTCTTATGAAACATAATGTCAACTTACATCATATGGTTACTGTGAGTATAATAAAAAAACCAAATATTTATGAGTGTGCGTGTTCACTGTCACATTATCCTTCCTAAATTCAGGACCATCTTTCCTAGACTTTGAATCATTTCAGTTTATTCATAACAACAAACTGAAATCACAATAGAAGAAATTGCAAATATTTCAGATCTATAAAAAGGCTTGAGTTACTCAATACTCGATATGTATTAAATTTTAAACAATGTTTGATACTTCTGTACTTTATTTTACTAAAGCCTTACAACAACCCAGAGAATACATGACATTAAATCATGGGAGGAGCACAAAAAAGCTAAAGAACTCATTCAGCTAACATTGCTTTCAGTTAGTAAGTAGTTAAAATGTGATTCCAGATCAAGATCAACCTAATTCCATTATGTTTTTTTTAAAGATTTATTTATTTATTATATGTAAGTACACTGTAGCTGTCTTCAGACACTCTAGAAGAGGGCGTCAGATCTTGTTATGGATGGTTGTGAGCCACCATGTGGTTGCTGGGATTTGAACTCCGGACCTTCGGAAGAGCAGTCGGGTACTCATACCCACTGAGTCATCTCACCAGCCCCTAACTCCATTATTAAATGGAATATAGAACACACAAACACACACACACACACACACCAAACAAACTAAACAAAACAACCTGGAGGATAAACTCTGAATCAAAATTAAATGATTCAGAAACAATGAACAAAAAAGATCATCTATAGATCTGAATTGCACATCAAGTAAATAGAGTTTAGACATAAGTGGGAAGAAACTCTAAGACTACTCTCCAGATCATCTAAATAAAGTCATGGCAATAATTTCAAAATAATTTCAAAATAATAGACTATAAATTGTGCATGGTAGCACACACCTGTACTCCCAGCAATCGGAAAGTACAGGCAATTTTGAGACTATCCAGAGATACATAATGAGATCAAGTCTCTAAAGTAAATAAAAACACAAAAAACAGACTACAGACTGCAAGTATAGGTCCTAGAGAGTCAACCCCACGAGTAGCATCTTACCTTTTCAGATAGAATATCTGAGGCACTGATTCTTCTTGTTAAATTTTGTTCTTTATCTTCTAATCCTTTAAAATAAAATAGCATCTTTTGAATATTCTAAAATATAGCCACAATTAATCCAAAATGGAAATAACACTAAAATCAGAAATTATATTAAAGGGTATCTTTATTCTTTCCTTATTTTCATGACCCTCAACCAAAATACTCTTAGTATATACAAATAAAATTATACAAATTAAAGGCAATGAAGGACTGAAGAAATAGCTCAGTTCATAAAATGGAAGCCACACAAGTATGAGAAGCCAAATGAGATTCCCAGAACCACATAAAAGGCCAGGAGCTGTGGCTTGCATTTGTAATCTCAGCACTGGGAAGATAGAGACAAGGTGATATAGCTGGTGCTCACTAGCCAGACAGCCAGCATGACTAAGCCCCAGGTCTCAATCAGGGACCCTGTCAAAAAAAAAAAAAACAAAACAAAAACCGCAAATGATCATCCTAAGGAATATCCAAAATTGACCTCTTACAACACATACACACAGGCACACACACACACACACACACACACACACACACAGAGAGAGAGAGAGAGACAGAGAGACAGAGAGACAGAGAGAGAGAAAGAGAATATGAGAGACAGAAAGACACAGACAATGAAAATATAAATCTGACCAAGTTTGTAATACCAGTCTCATTTTAAAATTGATTTGGCAAATGATTCAAATATTAAAAAAAGACAATCTGATAAAATAGTTTTAGAACTAAAAATAATTATTTAGAATAAAATAGAATTTATGGAGTAGAAAAACAAAATAAACCATTACTACATAGAGAAACCACAATGACAAACCAATAAAAAACAACTTAATATTTAAAGTATAGGTTGCCAGGCAGTGGTGGCACATGCCTTTAATCCCAGCACTTGGGAGGCAGAAGCAGGCGGATTTCTGAGTTCGAGGCCAGCCTGGTCTACAAAGTGAGTTCCAGGACAACCAGGGCTACACAGAGAAACCCTGCCTCGAAAAGTAAACAAACAAATAAATTGCAAACCTAGTATTTTATGGTTTGTTTTTTCAATAATACCAAACCCATTAGTTTTCTAAATATCCTAATTTGGTTACACAAGTGAACCCTCTGGTGAAAAATATACAGCTTACTGAATAAACAGAGAAAATAAACAGAGAGTATACCCTAGATAAAACAGAAGCAATCACCAAATCTGAGGCAGATTCCTTTTCCTCTAAACTTAAAACAAACAAACAAACAAACAAAAAAACCAAAAAAGCCTATATATATAAAATTCATTCTAGTCAGGCCAGGTGGTCCAGACCTGAAACCCAGCTGCTTAAAAAACTATGGCAAGAAAGGTAACAAGTCCAAAGCCTGCTTGGACTACAAAGTGAGCTCAAAGACAACCTGGACAGCTCACAGAGAACAGGGAAGCAAAACAAACAATCAATCAAACAAACAAAAACAAAAAACAAAACCAACAAAAACCCCAGAAAACAAACAAACAAAAACACAAAACTAAGGCTTACTCCTTATAAAATGAATGATGTTGGTGTATTAGAATTTGTCAAAAGCTAGGAGTGCAGTTTAGTGTTTTAGATTACTTGCTTCAACTGTATTGGGTTCTACCCTCATTACTGATGAAAAACAAAGGAGAGTAGAAAGAAGGGGAGAGAGGAAAATAGGGGGGAAAGAAAAAAAAATTTTAGCCCAACATAAATTTCACATTTACCTATGCATGAACTTCATCTCAAAGAAACAGTAAGAGAATATATAAAACCAGAACATGTATAAAACTATGACTGATCTGAGTCATACAGAAATATACAGCCATGCCCCTCTAACACACCAGAACCTCACTGCTCTGAACCATGTCCTTCACACCTGGTGCCAGAGTTCCCCATCTTAGTTCCAACAGCACTCTGTGCTCTACTCACTTCATAGGAAATACTGAGAACCTTTGACCTCTACCAGCACACTTCCAGTCTTTTTTAAAGTTAAGTGACATATTCAATACAGTACAGTGTATTTCATTTAATATGTAAATATGCACTACTATTATCTGAGATCACAATTTTTTTTTCATGTACCATTGATAAAAGTTTTTTATTATTTTTTTTTAACTTATTTAATCCCAGCACTTGGGAGGCAGAAGCAGGCAGATGAAGGGCAGTCTGGTCTATAGAGCAAGTCCCATGCCTGATGAGACCCCATCTCAATAGAAGAGAAGAGAAGAGAAGAGAAGAGAAGAGAAGAGAAGAGAAGAGAAGAGAAGAGAAGAGAAGAGAAGAGAAGAGAAGAGATGTACATGTACCAGTGTAATAAAATCAAACACAAAGTAACAACTATTAGACAAAACTAAACAGGCTAACATAAAAAGACAGAGCCTTCTAATAAATATAGAAAGCGCTCTATTCCCCACATACATGAGAACCCTGGGTTTCATCTGGCCATGAGGCATCTAAGAATGAATGAAGATATCGTGCTTCTGTAGAAAGTAGCAGAACCTCCTTTGTAGCACAACATCAAATACCTGTTAGAATGGACCTTCTGAGCACAATAGCAAACCAAGAAACCATGAGATGCAGGTAAGACTGTACATGTAGATTATAAATGCAGGTCACTGCTAGGTCATCGCTTAAATTGACCTTGTGATTAGTTATATTATTCTACCATGTCTAGCCTCTATATTTTTCTAGTGTTTTTGAAGGATGGGGAAAAGATCTCACTATGCCCCTCTGCCTCTAGCTCCCAAGAAGTAGAACCACAGATATGCATTAACATACCTGCTATTATTTCAATGTTTATCTAGAATCTCCAGTATGTGAACTGGCCTTACAGAGTTTCCACCGAGTTGAATCTTACTCCTGGAACTGCATGTAAGCTGGAATCTACATGAAGATGGCAGTTAAAACAGCAACAGTGAGAATGTCCCAGGAATTAGTAAGCTGCATTCGAAAAGTGTTCTTTTGTTTGGTTTTTCAGGGCAGGGTTTCTCTTAGAGCCCTGCCTGTCCTCTCTCTGTAGGGCAGGCTAGCCTCCAACTCAAGAGGCCCACCCACCAAGTCTCTGCTTCCTGAGGGCTGGAATGAGTTAAGCAGCATGTATCATGACTACCAATGGAAAAAGTATTCTTTAAAAAAAGAAAAAAATGAAGAAGAAAATAAGAGAAGCAGGTGTGGTGTGTGGTAGTATTTACCTTTAATCTCAGAAGTCAGGAGGCAGAGGCAGAAAGATCTTTGCAGTTCAAGAACAGCTTGGTCTACAGAGTTCTAAAGACAGCCAGGGCTGCTTGTTGATATTGTGTCTCAAACCAAAAAAATAAATAAAGGGGGAAGGGTGTAAAGAACTGGGTTAAAAATACGTATTATAGAAACACCAAAATTTCTCTTTACTATAGAGTATTCTCAACACTGCAGCAAGAGATCTTTTGAAAAGGTGAGTTTTAGAGGTCTTTTACTCAAAACAGAACTTCTAAGAGTTCCTGCTCCACTTCACTCAGAACTCAAAACCAAACTTGTATATTTCTAGATGCTGTGTCTCCAAAATCCATCTGTGGTTTGAATATGCTTGTCCAAGGAGTGGCACTATTAGGAGGTGTGGCCTTGTTGGAGTTGGTGTGCCACTTTGGGCTTTGAGACCCTCCTGGTTACCTTCAAAAACTCTCAGCATTTCCCCAGCACTGTGTTTTCCTGGATGCTGCCATGCTTCCTGATGATAATGGACTGAACCTCTGAATTTATAAGCCAGCCCCAATTAAATGCTGTCCCTTGTAAGAGTTGACTTGGTCACGGTGTCTACAACAGACACCCTAAGACACCAACTCTAATCTCCTCTCCAACACTCTTCCTTAGTAAGATGGCTTCTTGTTATTCTCAAGTATGGCAGGAATCCATCCACAGTAGGGTCTTTATCCCAGTCCATACGATTCTCACTTTATGAGAAACCAACAGAGAGGGATCTGCTACATTAAGGTCACTGAGTCCTACTTCCAGAGCTCACAATTCACTAGATATTGGGAAAGGCCTAATATTCTGTATTTCTATCAAGCTGACAAGTAATGCTAGCCTATCTTTAAAATCAATGATTCTTTGCCCAGAAATTTCTTCTGTCCTTTCTTACAGTCTACTTTGTTTAAATCACACCTTCAAATGAACACTATCCTGAAAAACCTAACATTCAACCTGATACCCCACTCCCATCCTACTTACCCTGCTAATACTTCTTTCATACTAATTTGCTCATCATGTGTGCTACATTTCTTTCTAAGATGCAAGTGTATGATGTCATAGTGACCTTTAGGGTGCGGTATTACACATCTATAGACCTAGAACCTCAAGTGGGATGATTGCGTGAGCCTAGGCATTAGCGATGAGCGTAGGCAGCAGAATGAAACATGGGACTAGAAAACGTAAGTAAAAAATAAAATCAAACCTATGGAGGCATAAACAATTATTTTTTTCATTAACACTTGCAAGAGACTGGAATAAAGTATTCAATTAGTTTGTGAATAAAGGAAATGTGAAGGGAAAAAAAAAACAACAACAACACTGAATTCAGCAACTGGATTGTACAGAACCTAGCCAAATATAACTTTAACACTGCAAAGTTTCTGTGCTGTGGTAAGGACTGAAAAGGTTGTATTGGGTTAATGTTGAAATGGGAGTTAAAATACCAAGCAGGTACAACCTAGCTTTGTATACATGAGGTAGGTACTGGGTTTGATGCATAATCACACACAAAAATGCTGTTCTAATCAAGAGTCCTAGTGCATACCATTTTCTTGGGAAGTTACAGCAGGAAGACCACTAGTGGCAAAGAGTTCAAGGCTAATCTGGGCAACATCAAAACTCTGCCTCTTAACACACAAACAGCAAATTCACCATCATAGTGACAAATTTTCAATAAAAATTAATAGATCTTTGTATCAATCAAAATATAAAGAAGCAGGGATAGCTTAGTCATACAAAGTTTTCTAGCATGTGCCAGGCCATGGGTTCAATCTCCAATGCAACAAGAACCAAAACCAATATCCCAGAAAAAAAAAAGAAAGGAAAAAAAACCTCCATCCAAAACCTAGGCATTTTTACTGGCAAAGTCCACTACATATTCCAGGTATGATTCTAATCTTTTTTTTTTTTTTTTTTTTTTTTGGTTTTTCGAGACAGGGTTTCTCTGTTTATCCCTGGCTGTCCTGGAACTCACTTTGTAGACCAGGCTGGCCTCGAACTCAGAAATCCGCTTCCCTCTGCCTCCCAAGTGCTGGAAAGGCGTGCGCCACCATGCCCGGCTGATTCTAATCTTAAACTACTCTTTAGAAGAGCTCAGAAACCAACCTTAATTCATTTTATGGATATCATAAACTTACATTAAAATTTCACAAGGAAAACAGGGGTTGGGGGTATTAAGGTTAGAAGACCAGATGAATCACTTGCCAACCTTTGTATTAAAATACAAACATCCCAGGCTGGAGAGATGGCTCTTCCAGAAATCCTGAGTTTAATTCCCAACAACCACATGGTGGCTCACAACCATCTGTAAAGGGATCCGACACCCTCTTCTGGTGTGCCTGAAGACAGAGCACTCATATAAAATAAATAAATAAATATGTTTTTTAAAAAATACAAGCATCCCTCTATCATATGCATAACTACTATAGTCATACATAAGAACACTACTCAGCAATTAAAATCAGGAATGAATTAGTGATATACAAAACTACATGGGAGAATTTCAAACAGTGTGCTATGTGAAGGGGAAAAAAAAAAGCCTAGAATCAAATTTCAGGAGCCGGGAGTGGTGGCGCACACCTTTAATCCCAGCATTTGGGAGGCAGAGGCAGGCGGATTTCTGAGTTCGAGGCCAGCCTAGTCTACAAAGTGAGTTCTAGGACAGCCAGGGCTATACAGAAAAACCCTGTCTCAAAAAAAAAAAAAAAAAAAAAAAAAAAAAAAATTGTACCAGTCTACAATCCCAGTGACTTTTGAGACTGAGGCAAGACTACCTTGAGCAATTTAGTGAAACCCTGCCTATTTCTACTATAAAGCAGGAAGTAAAAATAAGAGTTGAGAATCTCACTCAGCAATAAATTGCTTGGTCTAATCCTCAATAATGTAAATAAATAAGCAAGCAAACTATATGATACAATTTATGTTACTCTGGAAAATCCTAGGAGCAGACCAGTGGTCACCAGATGGACTAAGGATTAAGAGACCTGTTATGTATTAAAGGAATAGGGATAATAAGATTAAAGTCAGTAGGTAAAGTGCTTGTCCTACAAGTCTGCTGATGACACTCGAGGATCATACACACATACAAGAAAAATATTATAAAGATAAAGAGGCATGTAACTTACCTGTAATGGCTAGTGATGATTATCAGTTATCCAACTGTCACTTAAGTCAAAATTTAGAGAAACTATATAGTAAAAAGTACATTTTGCTGCATAAAAATTACATCTTAATAAATAAAATACTAAATAAGGATTTTTAAAAACAAAATATTTAAACTGATATAAAAAGGCAGTTTAGACACTACAAAATCAATATAATTTGTAGTATTAACTACAAGAAATTTAAAACTCATCAATGATGAAAAAGATGGCTAAACTCTAAAATCTGTTCACAAATTTAAAAATTTCCAACTAGGTGAAATGGGGGTGAAAACTTTCTTTACCCAATAAACCTTAAAGACCACAAATTTACAGAACACTAAAGCAGTAAGTAAGTCTGCCCACTATCATCACTTACTGACCAACGCATGTTTAAGACCTGAATAGCAAGCCTACTGGTGTAACACACTTGTAATCACAACATTCAGAAAGCTGAGGCAGATGGATTACATGTTTCAGGCCGGCATAGACCACTACACAGCAAGTTCCAGAGCAGCCTGGACTACAGAGTGAGACCCCACCTCAACCAAAGTACTCAGTAAACAAAACGTACTATTAAGTAATAATAAGACCTATAATGAAAGTACAGAAGAACTTACAGAAAATTGGAGCCTTAATTCAAGTCCACTTCCAGATTTCTAACTAAAGAGTACTTAAGAAGCTAATGCCCAGCATAACCCCATTACCTTGGCTAGTATCCGTAGTGCTGGATTTCAAGGAAAGCTGCCTTGTTCCATCTTTCCCTCTTTTTACCCGGTTCTTATCCCCTGGTAAAGTCAGTTTTTGCCTGAGTGGTTTTAATTCAAATGCCTGAAAAGTTTTGACCTGTGTCTTCTCCTCGGGAGCCACTTCCTTACTTGGGTCTTTTGTAATACTAGCATTATCGGTGCTTGTTTGGTCCTCAAAATGCAATGTTTTCGGATCTTCCTGCGCAGTCTCTTCTTTGCTACTCAAAGCTAGTTTTTCATCCTTATTGATGCACTCTAGTTCCAGTTGTATTTGTTTATACTTTAAAAGCAAATCTTCAAAAGTTTCTTCCCCACAGTTCTCACTTTTGGATGAATGATTCTGTTTTCTTGACGGAGATCTTCCAAAGCTTTTGGCTGAACAGCATATTAAGGAAACCAGTTTCCAAAAAATTTCCAGCTAAATTTAGCAAAAATACTTTAAGTTATAGATGAATTTCTCTCCCTTAAGTTTTCAAGATGAACTGATTATTTTTAAGTTACTAAATTCCATTTACTACATGTGCTGCTAACGCCTGCTTGTGTGCCCATATTGCAGTTTAACAAGTATCCATACAAACAGCCCACTTACAAAATCATTAGTGTCAGAAATTACCAGTTGAGTCCACAGGTAGTCCACCCAGTTAGGTTGTAGCATCCTTCCTTCTGTAAGTATTACAAAAACCCAAAGCCAATGGATGTTAAGGATGCTTTCTGAAGGAAGGGGGAGAAACTGTCACAGATGTTGACAATTTATACTTCTGATAATCAGGAGGGAATCTTCTTGTTTACTAGTTTCTTCTCATTTCAAATTTAAAAAAAAATAAGAAATAAAAACATGAACACTGACAATTAGTAATTTATGAAAGAGACATTTCTTAAAAAAACCAATACATAATAAATTGAAAATTCACCACGTGCTAAATCTAACACATGCACAACTAAAATAATAATAAAAGCCATGTAACAAAAATTAAAATTTAGATGGTACTCAAAATCTATTTTTTAATTCAAACAATTCATAAATAGGAATTTCATTCTGGAAATTAAAACTTGGGAAATTTGTACTTTTAATGGTTGTAACATAACATAGGACTTTCTATTTAATAGGATAACCATCGAAGATGTTCGAACTCTTGAAAACCAATTCAAAGATGGAACTCATGGCTAAACATTTGAGAACCAAAGCAAACTTTAATGTAAACTCAATAACCGTGCTGTTAAAACTCTGCACACAGCCAGTCAAGTTTCTTAAACAACAGTTTCTCAATGCCTTTCTTCCCTATCATCCAACATGGAATCAAGGCTTTATTAATTCAACAGACACTGATCTAGGTTTACAGATTATTATTTTCAAATTTCATTTTACCTGATTTCTCTGCAACATATTACCACTGTACACCACTGTTGTCTCAGCTTCTGTGATTTTCATGTCTCCTCATTTATCTACATTTTTTTAGTACTTCCTAACTCCTTTTTCTTCAATGTTTGAAATGGTGTTCTGAAGTTGTCAAAATTCAGTCCTTTTTTTCATTGAAAACATTCTAAAGTACTCCCAGTTTTACCTACCACGTGAGAGGAATCTGAATTGATAAGGTATTTGGGATTCTCTACTGTCCACAAACCATGCCCAACCTGCTACCAAAGTCTCTCTATAGATTATAAAACTTCAGCTCATTCCTTTTAATTCTCATTAGAGCTCAAAGTCCTTAGAATGGATGCATTCATTTCATTTTCTAACCTATGCTTACCTTTCCAGTCTTACCTTTCCCCTGCACATCACAATTTATGAAGCTTTGCATCTAGGCTTCTGTTCTTCAACTCGACCGCAACTCAAGACACCTCCTAAATGAAGCCAGAATTATTTATTCTCCCTGTCCATTCAAGCATTCTGTGTGCATAAACACAAGTTATCAATATTCTAGCTGAGGCATCTAAAGGTAGAATTATACTAATACAAACCAAATACATAGTAAAGGCATTGCAGACATTTTCAAAGGGAATAGATTCGATTTATCAAAAAGTAACCTAAGAATTGAAAATGAGTAAAAACACTTGAGTTAGAGTCATTAACTATGTCTTAGATTTAAAAAAAACCCTTCCCAGGCTGGTGAGATGGCTCAGCAGGTAAGAGCACCCGACTGCTCTTCTGGAGGTCCTGAGTTCAAATCCCAGCAACCACATGGTGGCTTACAACCATCCTTAATGAGATCTGACTCCCTTTTCTGGAGTGTCTGAAGACAGCTACAGTGTACTTACATATAATAAATAAATAAATCTTAAAAAAAAAAAAAAACCTTCCCACCTCTATAGCATAATTAGGATCAAAGCCAACAAACCTAATCTAATTCTAAAAAGTTTGTCAAGATGTTCCTTCTAACTTTCATTTTTATGTACCAGTTGATGATGCTACTGCCTAGTAATAGAAGGAAACCTCTATCGCATAATAACTGTGTGGGCTGGAGAGGATGGCTTAGCTGTTGTGTGTACATATAGCACTTTCAAAGGACCTGAGTTCAAATCCCAGCACCCATGTCAGCAGGCTGACGACTGCCTTGTAATTCCAGCCCTGGGGATCTGGTTTCCTGGGACACTCATGTGACTGAATGTATACACATAATCGTAATTAAAATTAATAAAAGTAAACCTTTTAAAAACTGCTTTTGTATTATGTGTGGTGCTAAATGTCTTTGATCCCAAATACCATAGAGGCTGAGACAAAATTGGGAGCAATTATACAAGATTCTTTCTCCAAGCAAAATTGTAAAAGACCAGTAGTGTAGTTTTAGTAATCAAGCCTTGGACAGAATCTTCAGTACTGAGGACAGAGAGACAGAGGCACACAGAGAGAGGGACAAGGGACAGAGACAGAAAGAATGATTTTTAAATGACTTTTAAACCTGATGTTTTAAAGGAAGAGCCACTTTTCATCCTTAGCTGTAACTTAAAGTGAAATGGGATGACTTTCCTCATCTAAGACACTGTGCTAACTGTGTAATGCTCATTTGATTTCCAAGTTTAAAATGGCAGTCATCCATGGGAGGCTGATGCAAGTTCATTGCCATAGCTTTGAGCCAGCCGGGCTACACAGTGAATTCCAAAGTAGCTACAATGTGAATCCATGTCTCCAAACAACAACAAAAAGAACTGAAACAGATTCTTGTCTATTCTGTTTTCTTTGAAGTTGCAAATAATGTATCCTATTTAAGTTAAAAAATAGTAACAATAGACAAAAATTATACTCAGGATGTTTCATTTCTAAATCAGTTAAGTGAGTCAGAATTACACTCATTCTTTTCTAAGCAATATCTGTAAAGTAGCCATTTATATAATCACAGTAGACATATGAATTATGCTAAGTATGATACAGATATTTTAAAAAAATGTGGCCAGGCAGTGATGGCGCACGCCTTTAATCCCAGCACTTGGCAGGTGGATTTCTGAGGCAGAGGCAGGTGGATTTCTGAGTTCGAGGTCAGCCTAGTCTACAAAGTGAGTTCCAGGATAGCCAGGGCTACACAGAGAAACTGTGTCAAGAAAAAAAAAAAAAAAAAGTGGATAAAGCTTTGTACCCAAGTTTTTATTTTTATTTGCTCACATTATACAAAGCCAATCACTACACCTAGGGTGGTTTAATGATATTTCATGAGAACAATAAGCATCTTGTTCTTAAAGTACTGTATCCAAAAAACAATCAGCAAGACAGCTGATTTGTGAGAAGCTGTCAGAGCAATCAAAATCGCATCTGCACACTATATTTACCTACACTCCTTTTGCAATAAGTACATAAAAATTTGTATATGGCATAATCCCCTAATAGCAGCACATGAACAAAAGAAAGGTGAAGAAAGCAGGAGGTCACAGGAATTATCACAACTTTCTTTCTTTCTTTCTTTCTTTCTTTCTTTCTTTCTTTCTTTCTTTCTTTTTCTTTCTTTCGAGACAGGGTTTCTCTGTATAGCCCTGGCTGTCATGGACTCACTTTGTAGACCAGGCAGGCCTCGAACTCAGAAATCCGCCTGCCTCTGCCTCCTGAGTGCTGGGTTTAAAGGTGTGCGCCACCACTGCTGACTCACCACAACTTTCTAAAGCAGAGGAAATCGAGACAACCTTTGAATTGCCACAGTTGAATTGCCAAAGGGTCCTTAGTATGTGGTTTTTACAAAACTCTATTTTCATTTGTTTGTCCAATACAATTTACAATTTTTCATCTAGGTAACCTTACATGTCTATTTGTATTTAAGCATCCTTTGATTTTTAGTTCAGAAAGCAAATCCATGGATGGCTCGTGTTTGCATATAATCATGGGTAAAGGTTTTCTAATCTTCATTAAGAACATTCATCATCTTTTAAAAGGTTACCTGTGACTTTTCTCCAAAACAATCTTGAGATGCTTCTAAAACAATGATAGGTAATAAAAGTAAAAGCTTTTTCAGGACACAGGAACCAAAATCTGTCCTTTATGCCTTCCTTGCTCACGTAGCATCATGCCATCTGGCAGAGAAGCACAGCTGGCCTAAAGTTCTCCATAAAAATTATTTTGAGTATCTTCCAATTAAGTGTCAGACATACATTTTATAGAAAATATATTAAACAATCATCACATCATGGGAATTATAGCCAGAAATGAAAGTGCTTAGTAAACTATTTTAAAGAGTAGAAGTCAGGACATATAAACTCATAAAACAGGAAAGCTTTTGACAAATAATTTCTTAGCATAAATCCCGAGTAAACTTAGTAATGTTAAAGATAACTGAGAATAAGGTGAGAGGGTACAAAAATTAGGACATTTCTTTTCCACTAGCCCATACCATCCCTATACATCTCTCCTTTTCTAACACACTAAGCTTAAAGTGCTGGGAAGTTTATTTTTCTCTGACCTACATGTCAGCAACACGAAATGTTATAAAGCCAAAAAGCCTACATAGGAAAGTGAACTTAATGCATATAGCTTTCCAAACTACTTATGAATTTAAAAGAGCTGAACTGTAAAACTGGTAAAAATAAAGGATCTCCACGCACGTGTGCACACGCACACTAACACACTAACACACACACACACAAAACAAAGGGCAGCAATGGGAATGAATAACTCTAGAAGTTTAAGAAAAAAAAAATCACAAGAACAGTAAAAATTACAGAGGAAAACTTTACGAACTCTAATGCCAGGACGTAATATAAGTATCTGTATTCCTCAAGATGTTTGAGTACTTCTTTAATAATCTAAGTCTATTTCCTATTAAATACGAAATCCCAGTGCTTGCAAACAAACAGACAAACGTAACTCCCACAAATACTAATGAAACTTGGGCTGCTGGTGCCCAGTTTAAAAACCCAGACTGTATTTCATTTCCCTAGCTGGCCCGAATCAGGGTTAGGGTTAGGGTTAGGGTTATGGCACCCACCCAGTCAAACAACCTACTAAGCGGTGGAGTGCGGTCCGTGACAACCGCCGACGAGCGGAGAGAAATGAGTGGTTCTGAAAAGTTTAAAAAACAAAAAACAAAAAACTCCGGGACCTAGCCACGACGCCAAAGGGAGCTCCGGCGACACACCCAGGGCGGACCGCCACGTTAAGGATACAGCTCTTGCGGGGTGGAGAGGGTTCTCGCCAGCTCTGGCTGCTGCCGAATCCGGATCCCGCTCCTCCTGATCCTCCTCCTCCTGATCCTCCTCCTCCTCCAGGAGGTCTGCACCCCGGCTTGCCTCCTCGCTCCCCTACTCCTCGCCCCCGACTCCAGCGACTCCCACCCCGGTAAGGCCGGCTGCCTCGAAAGCGGAAACGGTCCAGGGCGATGTGGCTCCGCTCCCAGAAGGACGGCCGGGGGCTGCTTTCAGACAGGGACCCCGACGGCATCCGCCCCGGGGGCGGGTGAGTCCGGAACGGTTCTTTGGGTCGGTAGCTGCTGGGTCCCCTGAGCTGGCCCCGCTCGGCCGGGTGCCGCGAGCGTGAGAAATTCCTCAGCTGCTGCTGGGAGGACGACGAGGAGGACGAGGAGCCGCCGCCGCCGCCACCACCGCCGCCGCCCCCGGATCCACCGCCCCGGGCCGGGGGAGGAGGCCGCCGACGCGGGTACGGTAACAGCCCGCCGCCGCCGCTGCTGCTGGTGCTGCTGCTCCGGCTGCGGCTGTTGTTGTCGTCGTCGCTGATCTCCCCGTCTTCGAGCTCCCCTTCTTCCTTCGGCGAGAGGCCGCTAGAGGCCGGGGTCGAAGGCTCGGCGGTCGCCATCCGGGGAGCAGCGCCGGCCACACGACCTGAAGCCCTCTCCGTCCCGGGACCGCCCGACAGCCGCCTGCCTTCCCCTTCCTCCTCGGCCCTCTTGACCTAACGGACCCGGCGGGCGCGGCCTTTCCCGTGCTCGGACGCCCGGCAGGTTCTGCTCCCCAACTTCCCCGCACCCCAGATCGCTCGCTCTCGCTCTCTCGCTCTCCCTCTCGCTCGCCGGCCCGTCGCTCGCCAGTTCCCTCTCCTAGCGCCCCCTTGCTGCTCTTCCGCCTCGCGAGAAAGCCTCTGTGGATGGAGGCCGGGTCCCCGAGCAGCGTCATTTCCTGCCGCACGCCGGAAGGCGACCCTGCGAGTCTTGCGAGGACAGGAAGCGCCCCCTCCCCGCCGCGGTGCTCGCTGGGATTTGTAGTCTCCTCTCGCTCCGGGCTTCGCCCTTGTGTCCCTGCCGTCTTAACTGTCCCCCTAGCATCCCGTCCGAGGTGGCAGGGGGCGGGAGAGGAGGGGTCAGGGTCTGGGTTGCGGACCTGCTCTTCGGCCGCAGACCTGAGTGTCAGAGTCATTAGTCGGCGGGGGAGACATCTACCATCTTCTCATTCATTGCTAGGGGGTCCCTATCTGAGACGGGGTACCTAGTCTCTTTGGGACCCCGGGGGTGGGGGCGGGGAGCGGGTGTGGTCGCCATGTTGGTGAAGGCGACTGTCTGCGCCCGGAGCTCCGGCACGTTGGCTCTGCGGGCCTAAGCCCGCCATATTAATAAAGAGACAGGGGAGTGGGCCCTCCTCCCACCCCGGTACTGTGCACGCCCCTCTCCCCTCCCCGCGCTCCGCACCGAGCCGGCGGCGCCCGGGTCGCCTGCCTCGCTTGTCGAGCCTTTGACAGAAGCGTAGCGGGCAGCGCCTCCGAAGTGGCGTAGGGTAGCGCCGAATGAGGGGCCCGGGGAAATGCCGACCAATTGCGCCGCGGCGGGCTGTGCTGCTACCTACAACAAGCACATTAACATCAGCTTCCACAGGTAAACCTGGGCAAGGGAGCGGGGTGACGGGAACGGGAGCCTGGGCAGCCTTTGAGTCTCGATCGTGTCAGAAGAACAGGGTCCTCTGACTTTTGTCACTTTGCCCAGCTGCGAAGAGCAAAGGGAAGCATCACTCTTGTCCTTTGTGTGTGGGTCCGCACATTTGGAAACATTTGCTCCTTTCCCGAGGAAAGTTTACCAAATTTGAAAAAAGAAATCGGAGTTATTGTGCCTTGCATTAAAAAGTGATGAGTATACCTTTATTTTCTACTCTTTTATTTTTTATATCTTAAACCATGCCTTGAGATGAATGACGCCATAAGGGAAAGCTCATTCCCCGTTCAAACCAACAAATCACTTTAGAAGCCTGCTGGGTTCGAGTTAAGATTAGGCAATTTTCACTACTGCAATTGACGTGGAAAACATTTCTAAGAGTCACACGTGGTAACTGAGTCAATCTAATTAAGCAATCTTTATCAAAGAGCAAATATAAAGAAACTCTTTCTTGATCGGAATCACGCACTCACACACACACACACAATCTAGGTTTTATTTTTCTTTGGTTGAACACGCAGTCATGTCTTTAATTCTGTTAAGTCAAATTCCAAAGCACCTGAAGACCGACTTGAATATAATAGGCACGCAGTAAATGCTCATCTTTCCTTCCAAAACTGCCACCTGCCTGAAGAAAAGAAATACTGAAAACTTAACTGAAAACAGTTCTGATTTTATATACCCTACCATATACCTTGTGATCCTAGAATATAGAAAATATCTTGGCTCTTTTTCCTACCTCACTATCACTACATGCATCCCCTAACTAAAAGCTGCCACTTTAAAAATCCTTCTGGTGTTTGTTTTTAAACTATTTCATGCAAATGTAGTGCTTTATTCATTCTTGTAGCTACTGTACATAGGGTCCCTAATTTGTGGGACATTATGCTAATGATGAAGATAGTTCCTACCCTCGGGGACTTTAGAATTGAATAGAGGAGTATGGCATAATTACAGTTGAGTGCCATAGAAAAGACATTCAGAGAGACCTAATTTAGCCTCAGAAAGTCAAAGGACACTTCACAAAAGAGGTGACACGTTAGATGAGACCAAAGGATGACAGAGATTTGGTCTTCTATTTTAAAGCGTTTTCTGCTTTGTTCCAAGAGTCCTTGAAGAAGCCCCATGACTATGAAAAGACTAACAGGGTTAAATTTACATAATAAAAAGCCTTCTGGCTGCAGCAGAGAGTTGAGTGATACTTAAAGTGCAAGTCGAGCATCGCCAGAGATGAATTTGATGAGAAGGAAGCCTTATAGAATGTTAATCTATCTGCTATTTCCTTCACGGGGAAATTATGTTACATGTCAACTGAAATAAACACTGATGCGTCATTGTGGGTACAGGAGCATTGAAGGAGAGGAGTTGAGTGAGCTGTAACAAAGGGAGGCCAAGTCTGGTGTGCTCGTACATGTCTATGACCCCAGACCAGAGGAAGAAGAGGCCAGCCTGAGCTACATAGAGCCTATCTCAAAAGAAAATGTAAATAAATATAAGGAATCCATTTGGGGGTCTAGAATAAGATGCTGTTGGCAGTAAAGGTGAAGAGAAGTGGACAGATTTGGGGAAATATCTAAGGAGAATGTACTGGACTTGATAATCTGATGTGGACCATGAAAGGGAGGAGTCTAGCCCCCTAAATCCAAGATATAAGAGTTGTACAACAGCCAGGCGTGGTGGCGCACGCCTTTAATCCCAGTACTCTGGAGGCAGAGAAAGGTGGATTTCGGAGTTCGAGGCCAGCCTGGTCTACAGAGCGAGTTCCAGGACAGCCAGGGCTACACAGAGAAACCCTGTCTCAAAAAGCAACAACAACAACAACAACAAAAAAGAGTTGTACAACAGAGAGCTTGGTACACTGGCTCACAGCTGTGATCTTAGAACTAAGGAGTCTGAGCCAGAGGGATGCACCCTAAAGTCGAAGCCTGTCTGGACTACAGAGTAAATCCCTGTCTAAAAAAAAAAAAAAGAAGAAAGAAAAGATAGAAAAGTAGGTTGGGTGATGCATGCCTTCAGGCAGAGACAGTTGATTTCTGTGAATTCGAGGCCAGCCTGGTCTACAAAACAAGTTCCAGGACAGCCAGGACACAGAGACAGAGACGCCCTGTCTCAAAAACACAAAAGAAAAAAAAGATACACAGTGTACAATACTGTACATCTAATGTGAAATTAACATTTTAATGGTAACCTTAGAAACTTAAGCTTTGTAATTGCTGGGCAGGCACATTCCTATATTCCCCTGACAGGGGAAGGGTAGGTAGAAGCTTGCCGTGAGTTTAAGACCAGCCTTAATTACAGAATGAATTTGAGTCTTGGCTACAAAGAAGGCCCTGTCTCTGAACACAACATAGGAAAAGGAGGAAGGGGGAGTTAAGACAATGCTAAAATAATAATATATTCTTGTTTTTATAAATACAAATAGTATTTGACTTCTCTTGTAGGACATAGACACACACTCATTATCTTCTGTGTGTACCTGTGTGTGTGTCAGGGTCTCACTTTGTATAGCTGGCTCATACTCAATAAATAGACCAGATTAGCCTACATATCTCTCACATGTAAATAACTCACATGTACTCACAAAGATCTCTCTGCCCTTGCCTGGTAGGCATAGACTTCTTTATCTGCCTACGCAAAATTTGTTGGGTAGGGACTGGAAAGATGACTCATCAGTTAAGAATGTTTATTGTTTCCGGGTCTGGAGAGATGGCTGAACAGTTAAGAACACTGACTGCTCTTCTAGAGGTCCTGAGTTCAAATCCCAGCAACCCCATGGTGGCTGTAATGGAATTCGATCCCCTCTTCTGGTGTGTCTGAAGAGAGCAAAATGTACTTACATACATAAAATAAATAAATCTGAAAAAATAAAGACTACCAGAGCAGTGTGTGCATGTGTGTGTGTGTGTGTGTGTGTGTGTGTATGTGTGTGTACATGAACATATGCCATTAAAAAACAAAAAAAGAAAGTTTATTGTTTCTGAAGAAGACCTGGGTTTGGTTCCCAGCCCACACATGGCAGCTCACAAATCAGACCCAGAGAATTCAACACGTCTTCCAACTTCTTTGGCCTCTTTCATGCACATCATACACATAGATACATTTAGGCATGTACACATACAAAATAAAAATAATTTTTAAAATTATGTTGCCTAGATTTATTTTCAGCTGTTTTATATTTGTCTACATCTCCTTCCCAAGCTTAATTTGCCTCTGTTAACACGCCCTGGGCCTCATGTTCATAATGTGTGCTCATTTTTACTCAGTAAAATGATCTCTTAAATTTGTCACTAGTCTTTTTTTTTTTTTTTTTTTTTTTTTTCGAGACAGGGTTTCTCTGTATAGCCTTGGCTGTCCTGGAACTCACTTTGTAG
>NC_034598.1:61065281-61084186 GCF_900095145.1 Mus pahari
CCAGGCTGGCCTCGAACTCAGAAATCCGCCTGCCTCTGCCTCCCAAGTGCTGGGATTAAAGGCATGCGCCACCACGCCCGGCTTTCTCACTAGTCTTATGACTTTTCTTCTTTGCTTTGTTTTAATTTCTTCTGCTAACCCTTCTTAAACTCTTACCCAAAATGATCCACCTGTGTCTGTGTGGTCCCACTTGTGGTCTACATATTAAAATATCCCCCAAACAATAGAAGTCCTTATCGCTAATGATTAAAAGACTGTTTGTGGGCCAGGTGCGCACTGTTACCCTGGTCCCCTGCCTTTCCCATCCATTCAATATTGGTAGGGAATTGCCATCTGACAAATATACTGATTCCCGTATTATCCTTTTCTGTAAGTGGAAATGCTATCCACCCAACAAGTCAGAAGCCATCCAACTTGATGTATCACTCTTCCCTCTTGACTGAGTATTGTAACAGCATCTTGACTGGCTTACTGGCTTCATTTCATGTACTTCTAACCACCCTTCCACAATCAATGGTCTATAGCTCCACATTAGCTATTGCCATTTCAAAAAAGGGAAATGCCCCAATGTGTAGTATTTGCCCAGTTTCTACAATGTGTTCACTCTCCCTGAGCACGGTTTAAAGCCACCAGTATGACGTGACTGATTGTGAAGATAAGAAGAGATGTCCAGTATCACACTATAGTGGTTCTACACAGTGCAACAGACATAAATAACTTCAAAAAGTAGAGATTGGGGCTACAGAGATGGCTCGGCAGCTAAGAGTGTGGACTTTTCCAGAGCACCCAGGTTCACCCAGCACGCGCCACAGGCAGCTCAATCTGTAACTCCAGTTCTAAGGGATCCAACTTCTGCCTCCTTGGGTCCCTTAGTTCATGTGTGTATATCCACACAGAGAAACACACATGATTAAAAAATCTTTTTTATTAAATATAGTTATTAGTAAAGTGTTAGGAAATTAGATTTTAATAATGGCTGTATTTAGCAGCAGATTCTGTCAGGTCTTGCATTTCAGCCATTTATGGCTTGTCTTCTATGACAAGAAGGCCCATGATTATTTCATGCCTTGTGCCCAAGATTCATATAACTTCACTATTCCCGTTTCAAATGCTTCTTGGGGCCTTCTAAATGAATCAGCATGTCCTATTCCAGATGACTCCATACTTACTCCTTTATAAAAGACCTACTATGCCACAAAGCTAAGCATTTACCATCTTCTAATCTTTAAAAGGAGGCCAGAGAACAACTTTGATGTGTGTGTGTGGTTTTGAGACAGGTTCCCTCATTGTCTTGAAACTTTCAAAACTTGATCACTGAGCTGCAGCCATCCACTAGAGTCATCTTCTCCGCCCCTTGGAAGCATTTCTACTTTACATTATAAATAACGGAAATAAAATTCCAGGGCTGGAAGCCGGGCGTAGTGGCACACACCTTTAATCCCAGCACTGGGGGGGGCAGAGGCAGGCGGATTTCTGAGTTCGAGGCCAGCCTGGTCTACAAAGTGAGTTTCAGGACAGCCAGGGCTATACAGAGAAACCCTGTCTCAAAAAAAAAAAAAAAAAAAGTTCCTGGGCTGGGAATGTACCTCAATGGTAGATATTCATTTAGAGTGTATGAGAGACCTTGGTTTTGATCCTAGCACCATTATCATCAAAAATGGAGATCTACAAAGGTTAGGTAAATTTGCCTGTGTCCAGATACTATGCAAAGGAGCTAACATTGGAATTCTGAAAGTCCAACAACAATGTTGTCAGTCAGTCCACTAACAAGTTAGAACTACTTAATCTATATCTATTGTAATGATTACAATATACTCTCAGAGGCTAGGCATTTTTTTTTAATCACCACCACATCTAAATTGTCTAAGGATGAAGAGGTATTCCACCATTTATTTTAAATGTAAGCTAAATAGCATTGTTCAAACTACTGAGTGATGTTTCCAAAACAGGAAGTGTTTATAAAGCCCTGGGTGTGTTATGTGGACAAGAAATATCCATCAGTTACCACCATATAAATTTGTTAATATGAGATGGGTTTTAGTATTTAAATTTAGCTAACAGGCTACATCTCCCATGTCCTACCCTTAAATATATACTGTGAAAAATACAAACAACACATTCAAGGACCAGACAGAGTTCCATGGTCCTGTAATCCACAGGAACTCAGGGGTCATCCTGAGCTATATAGTAAGTTTGTTGTCATCTTGGCTGATATTAGACTCTCAAAAACAAAACAGATAACATCTGCCAAACATAATTAAAAACAGCACTCTAAAATGGGATGCTATAAGCCGGTAATCCTGACACTCAATATGGAACCAATGGAGTCCAAATTTCTGCTCATCCTTATTGATGCCCTAGTAAAATGAAAGACTCTTTAGCTGGGCTTGACAAACCATTAAATAATTAAAGAGTGCTTTGAAATGAAATTGAGAGGTAAGTGCTAAGTCAAATGCAGTAACTCACTCCTGTAATCCCACCACCTAAAAGGCTGAGGCAGGAGGACTGTAGAGATTCAGGTTGGCCCTAGACTGCAGTGTATTGCAGTCCAGCGTGGATTAGATAGGCAGACCCTGTCTCAGAAAGCTCAGAGGGTGATGCAGACTGAGGACTACGCAGGGTTGGTAAATTTACCAAAAAATTTAGTGAAATTAAAGCACTGAAATACTGTGAACTGTGGAGTGACAGCAAATCTTCAGTGCATGCCTGACGTGAGGAAGGGTATTGAGAGCACATCTGGGCTTTCCCCTTATGTGCTGTCATCACTGGCAATGTGTGGAAATCTAATTCCATACATATGATAGGCCTTCCAAACCACATGATCTCACATGGATCTTACGGTTCTTTTTATATACAAGTTAGTATAGTTACATGTATAGGGTACAGTAATCACAGAAGATTTATAAGCTAGCAAACAGGTGCATTGCCATGAAAAGTGATCTGAATTTGACTCCCAGAGCCCATGTGAAGTAGCAGGAGAAAACCAGCTCAGCTTGGCCTCAGATCTCCATTTGCAAGCTGGCACACATGCCCACACACATGCACCCATATACAATACCAAAGGGATCATTTGAACAGTCATAGTTTTATTGTGTATATCTGAGAGAGCAATATAGCCCTTGGTCTACACGTGAAGGGCAGAGGACAGCTCGTGGGAGTTGGTTTTCTCTCCTGCCTTGTGGGCCCAGGGAACCAAACTCAGGTTATGAGGTTCTGTGGTCAGCGTTCTTACCTAGTGAGTCATCTCACTGGTCCTAAATTTATAAAGAAAAAAGAATTGTAACTGAAATTTAACTATGTAGGAATGTTTATTTTTACATTCCAACTCAATTAACAAACCTAGAATTATTAGAATTTCCAGAAACAACCCTTTATATTTGTGCCTTCCTTCACCAGGGTGTGCTGGATGAATGTTATCTTTTGTATTTGAAATAAATATGAAAGGAAAAGGATAGGTACAGATGATTTATCTTTTGATAATTATGTGCTCTGCTATGCTCCATAGTGCCAGATTTTTTAGTGCAGCTTAACTACATAGAATACAGTGAGTTATTTATATATTCAGTATTGGTATTAATATATCAATTTTTATTAAGTTCCTTCTAGTCACAATTCAAAGATAAGCAGATAAGTAATAATAATTGCTTTCCTCAAGAAACAGCTTTGGAGCCAACCAAATGGCTGTGCAAAGGCTATTGCTATAGCAGCCATAGAGCTTGGGTTCCAGTCCCAGGACCCATGGTGGGAGGAGAGAACCAAATCACTTCCCTGCAGAAGCTGTTTTCTGACCTCCACCGTTTGCCTGCACACACAGACACACACACACACATACAGCACACATGCATGTACACAATTTTCTTTGAAAATATATAACTTGTACACTGGAAAGTTTAATGGAGAAAGTATAAAACAATGATGTAGGAAAGACAGAAATGACTATATCGTCTAGACTTTCCTTGTTAAAATTTAATCTTAATCATGCCGGATTTATTTGTTAAACAGCAGCAGATACAAGCATTGTGCAATCACTTCTGCTAGTGATCATTCTATGTAAGCATGTTATTTGTGTTTTAGTCATTGCCTGTGTTAAGAACTAGATTGGAGGGAATAGCTCTATTTTTAAAGTCTGAAAAAGCTATGAAGGTCAGTTTTTCAGTAAATTTTTATAGCTATGAGAATTATTATAAATTGACATCTGGAGGTTGCTTAATTTTTTCATAAATTTTTCCATAAAAGAGAGACTTTCTTAAAATGTAACTGTTTTAAGTACAACAAAAGCAGGACCGCTGGACTTTGAGTTGCTTTTGTTTGCTTGTTTTAAGGTTTCCTTTGGATCCTAAAAGAAGAAAAGAATGGGTTCGCCTGGTTAGGCGCAAAAATTTTGTGCCAGGAAAACACACTTTTCTTTGCTCAAAACACTTTGAAGCCTCCTGTTTTGATCTAACAGGACAAACCCGACGACTTAAAATGGATGCTGTTCCAACCATTTTTGATTTTTGTACCCATATAAAGTCTCTGGTAGGTCACTCTCCTTTCTTAAACCGTGTTTTAAATCCTATTACTTTTTGCTTGTGTAAGAAAGCCACTCAAATTGTGTTAAAACCAATGTGTAATAGCACACCTCAAAAAAGCTACAATCTCCCTCTTGTGTAATAAAGGTATGACTAGAGGTAGACATCAGAGTTCCTGACTCACTGTTCCCCAATGAATTCCAAACAGATTACAGATTTTGGGCTTTTAGGTTAAGGGCACTCAGCAGGTAAAAATCCATACAAACACTCCAAGTATGAAACACTTTGCATATGGGGTACTTTACCAGAATTGCAGTCTTACAGAACTACAAATTATTAGTTATTATCAGTCAATGTACCATTGGCAAAACCAAAGATTACTAGTGAAACCTTCCGAATCACTCTCTACTGATTTTAAGATGACAGACAAATGACGTGGGTGCTAGTAAGTACTGTAGGAACATATATTCAGTTATGCCACTAGACGGTGCTTCATAAGAAACTTTAGAACTCATTCAGTTTAGGCATGAGGACTTGGGAGTTTGGAATACCAGGGAAAGTTTGTGACCACACATACAATTTAGTTAGACGGTAAAACTAAAGCCAGGGAGTGGAGCGATAACTTATCAGTTGTTGACTTATTTGAAAGAAAAGAGAATCGGGTACAGGATGACACCATCAAAACAAGTCCAAGGCAGCCTTTAGTTCCACACAAGGCAGAAGCAGGTAGAGTTCTGTGAGTTAGAGCCCAGCCACAACTACTTACTGTGTTCTTGTGCAGTCAGAGCTACATAGTAAGACCCTGTCGCAAAAAACCAGAACAAACAAAACCACTCGGTCTAAGGGGCAAATACAGCTTGTACAGTAGAGTGCATGCAGTACACATAAGGCTTGAGGACCAGCACTAGGGGAAAGAGACAGGAAGAGAAAGAAATAGTCTATCTGATGAGGGAAGATCTGATTGGAGAAGAAACACTGAGAAAGTCACCTTAAGAAAGAAAAGGTAGGGGCTGGTGGGATGGCTCAGCGGGTAAGAGCACCCAACTGCTCTTCCAAAGGTGCAGAGTTCAAATCCCAGCAACCACATGGTGACTCAAACCATCCTTAACGAGATCTGACGCCCTCTTCTGGAGTGTCTGAAGACAGCTATAGTGTACTTACATATAATAAATAAATAAGATCTTTAAAAAAAAAGAGAAAGAAAGAAAAGGTAGAAAACACAGGGGGATTTAAAAAGGGCATCTTCCCAGAGGCAGGCGGATTTCTGATTTCGAGGCCAGCCTGGTCTACAAAGTGAGTTCCAGGACAGCCAGGGCTAAACAGAGAAACCCTGTCTCGAAAAAGCAAAAATAAATAAAAAAATAATAAATAAATAAATAAATAAATAAATAAAGGGCATCTTCCACCAAGAAAGGGAAAGCTATTATTTGAATTATTTGTGATATTGGAAGTGAGTTAGTGTTTTAATATGTGTGTGGGGGTGGCTGCTGCTGCTGCTGCTGCTGCTTCTGTTTAAGATGTTAGAAAAGCTGCAGAACTGCAAGGGCTTATTTCTCAACCTTTCTCTTTTGAGCACCTCAAAGAGTACCAGACCCCGAGTATGCACTCAATTCTGTATTGAAATTGAAATGTACCATCAACTGGCACAGGGAATGCACGTGTGTAATTTAAGCCCTCAGCAGGCAGAGGTAGGAGGTCAAGGTCATCCACTGCATAGAAGGTTTGACACCATCCTAGGCTGCATGAGGCATTGTCTCAAGACAATTAAAGAGGGACCCTTATTTCTGATATTTTGATCATTTATTTATGCAATAGCTATTAAACTTTTCATTATACTAAAATCTGTTAGATGTTTTGAAAATGAAGACCAAGGAGAGACTGTGCCATTTCTCTGTGAAAAGAGGCCAGCTGTAGGTTTATGATAGTAGGAACTATAATTTATTCAACATTATTTCCCCATTATTTATTTCAATAAGTGGTTGGGAATGTTTTTGCTTTGTTTTGTTTTTTGTTTGAAGAGACAATCTTGCTATTGAAGTAGCCCAAGCTATCTTTAAATTTATGCTGTCTAGCCCAAGCTATTACTTTATGGGTGTTTTTCTTGAATGTTTATTTTCATCATGAATATGCCTGGTGACTGTGGAGACTAGAAGAGGATATTGGATCTCCTGGAGAAAACGGCATTACTCATGGTTGTTAGCCACCATATAGGGGTGGAAATTGAATCTGGGTCCTTTGGAAGAACTACCCGTGCTCTCATCCCTACAAGCCATTCTTGAACTAGCCATCCTCCTGCCTCTGCATCCAAAATGTAAAGTGGAGTTTTTCCTTTACATTTTGGCTTTTCTGAGGCGATTTCACTGTGTAGCTTTATTCTAGTCTCAAGTTATATCAATCCTGCCTTGGTCTCCTGAATGCAGGGATCACAAATGTGTCAATCATACATTGAAGAATGTTTAATAAATGAAAGACACAATTATAAGATGTGACACCATAGGAAAATCACAAGTAGTTTGATATTTCTGGAGTATATGGGACAGAAGATTCCTTAGCTTTCTGGATTAGAAAACAATTTCTAGCCAGATTTTAAATCTTTGAAGGTTTCATGTAAAGAACTAATATCTCAATCTGTTTGGAAGCTTGATACCTAAGAATATGTCTCTGCAGGTATGTGAGTTCCTGTTTAAGTAGATTCCAGGTCTGAACTCTTTGTGTAGTGGAAAAACTAATATTAACTAAAAAGAAGATCAGATCCATATCATAGATAAAAACAAATGTCTCAACAAATTCTAATCTGGGCTTAGTAAAAGGTATTGGGAAAAAAAATTTTTAAATCTCCATAGAATCATATTGAAAATCTGGAAGATACCTTGAAAATCTGCTTATTTTAAAATCAATGTTTAAATAAGTCTGTAGATAAAGGACATAAGCAAGGCACAGTGGCACATGGCTTTAATCCCAGCACTCACGAGGCAGAGGCAGGGGGATCTCTCTTGAGTTCAAGCCAGCAGCCAGAGCTGTACAGAGAAGCCCTGACCCAGAACTGCACAAAGTGAGTAGAGTCCAGTCACCCTACTGAGACCCTTTAGCCATGATCACATGAGCTAGCCTACTACTGTTACCCCGTAAACCTTAAAAGCAGTTCTTTAAAGATGAGTTAAATACTGTGTTACTCAAAACTGTTTACTTATTGTGATATTCATGATTCATGTTAAACTCTCTGTTCGGCTCAGAAACTCAAGTCAAGGGATCTTCTGAAGCAAAGCAGCAACTCCCCTCCAGCTGGACCGTGTAGTTTAAAGCTGAACAGCAGTCAGCAAGTGCTGCTCGAACACAGCTATGCCTTTAGGAACCCTATGGAGGCAAAAAAAAGGATAATTAAACTAGAAAAGGAAATAGCAAGCTTGAAAAGAAAAATGAAAACTTGCCTGCAAAGAGAACGCAGAGCAACTCGAAGGTGGATCAAAGCCACGTGCTTTGTGAAGAGCTTAGAAGCAAGTAACATGCTACCTAAGGGCGTCTCAGAGCAGATTTTACCAACTGCCTTAAGCAATCTTCCTCTGGAAGATTTAAAACTTCTTGAACAAGATCAGCAAGATAAAACAGTACCCATTCTCTAAATATAAAATGGAAGAGACTCTGCACTCAACTTTTCCTCACATAGAACCCAGTGCCCATCTCCTGCCACCACCGACCCACCACACTCTGGCAGTTACACTACAATCAAGTCCTGCAGTTTTACTTGAAGTAGCAGTGTCAGTGTCACTCTCTGGAGACCTGAGGAAGTGGAAACTCCAATGACAAGCTTGAGAATGAGTAGAAGTGCCTTACATGAGGATTACATACTTAGGAAACACTGTTAGCGGTTGTTTCTGGTCTTGTTTATTTAAGCTGCTGTCAAATAGGAACGACAAATGATATGTTCATAAAAGTAAAAGCGTTCCACACCAAAGCTGGGATATTACATTCTAAAGAACATGTGAAGTAGGAGCTAACCACATTAAATATGAGCTTAAAGCTACTACTGGATTTTGTATGAATTAAATTATTGGGATTGTGGTTGAAAATTTTATAAAATAAAACCTCTGGGGTACAGGGCAAGGTTTGGGTTTTTTTGTTTTGTTTTGTTTTTATCTTTTTTAGCCTTTTGTATTTTAACCAGCTTATCATGGCCTTCCTTATAAGAACATTGAATTTAAAAGTAGGTTGTAAAATAATTTGAAATCGTGTTTTGAATGTGAAATCCCTTTGAGACTCCAAACTAGGTAAGGCTTCAAGTACCTCAGACTGGGAAAACCCAGTGAGTTATAGTCAGCTTCTAAGAAACTAGGCAGAAAAGAATGCAGACTTTGAAGTCTAGCTTTTACCCTAACAAAACAAATAGACAAATATATATTATTTTTCTCTTATAATAAAGGTTTTGAATTTCCATCTTCATAATTGATATGTTAATAAACACTTTAGACCCATTTGCTCCTCCTGTTGATAGCGAAATCTTTTTTTTTTTTTTTTTTTTTGGTCCTCCCCACCCCCCACCCCCTAGACAGGGTTTCTCTGTATAGTCCTGGCTGTCCTGGAACTTACTCTGTAGACCAGGCTGGCCTGGAACTCAGAAATCCACCTGCCTCTGCCTCCCAAGTGCTGAGATTAAAGGCGTGTGCCACCAAGCCCGGCTTGACAGCAAATTCTTAAGCTGATGTTTCTTTTTTTGTGACTACTTCTTAACTGCCTTTTTAAATGTCAGAAATAGCTTTTTCCCTCCTTAATAAATCACAGAATAATTTAATCCCAAGGAACTACTTAACTATGTTGTGTTTCAGACCCAGGTCAGACTGCTGTGTATCAATGTCTGAGGATGGGAAAGCCTCTAAAAAAGTGTTTGAGGATCTAAGAAGGTATTTTAAGGATGGGAGGTTCAACATAGAGGGCGGGGTATGGCATCCATGCCCTGTACCAGGTAGGGCCTGGGGGAGCTGAGAGGACCTGAAGCCACTTGTCTTGGATGTGAAACCCAACAATGTTAAGTTAAAACAGGCTCAGTTAGCCGGGCGTGGTGGCGCATGGCTTTAATCCCAGCACTCGGGAGGCAGAGACAGGTGGATTTCTGAGTTCGAGGCCAGCCTGATCTACAAAGTGAGTTCCAGGACAGTCAGGGATATACAGAGAAACCCTGTCTCGGGGGAAAAAAAAAAAAAACAGGCTTAGTTTATCTTACTCCATCAGCTTGCTTTTTAATTTTTTTTTTTTTTGAAAATTGAAACAACTTTAATTCATAATAAAAATAAAATACAATCCTCTAAAATAATGTGTGTCTCTGTGATAAAGCTATGCAAATGCTGATATTTATAAAATAGAAATAGCAAAATCGCTATCCTGGCACCACTTGCACCTTGAAAAGGCCTTGTGTCACTAAAAGTCTAATAAGATCCCTCCCTTCAAAATAAGGGCCCTTCCTTCAAAAAGCTTTGGCTAAGTAAGTAAAAGTGTTTTCACATAAGTTATTTAGTTCTTCTTCAAGTTTGTGAGATTACCATATGAACGTAACATGCCTGATCACAAATAACTGTAAACCTTTCCTACACAGAGATGGAATTTGGATTCTCTGCCATCTCCTGGGCTGTTCCTCTCTGTCGCAGCCAGTAACCAGCACTGTTTAGTAAGAATTGTCTTCCCTGCAAGCATATTGGTGGGAAATGGCTCTCTTAGTTTTCATGTGATACTTATAACCAATACTCTATAAACTCTTTTGTAGAGGTGCTCATCCTTGTCAGCTATCTTAAGTATTGGGTAAAGATCCTTAAATTTGTCATTGTATATTTTTTCCTAATACTGGTTCATGTGTCTTTATATTATCTCAAATATCTACGGCAAATACACTGATTGTACCTACTTGATAGCTTAAAATAAGCTGGGTAACTAATCATATTAACATTACCTATGCTCTTGAAATGTGAACTTTCACATGGTTTACCATGTTCCCCAAGCCCCGACCACTAATTAATGTGGTCTGCCTAGGGTTAGTATTTTGATACCTTAGTACATTTTTTTAAATCATAAATGTACAACATTGTAAAATACAAGGCACTTTTGGCAAAGTTGCGTAGTCTTCATTCATTATTATCAGCCTTTAGTTTCTTTGGGCTGTGTTGTTTGTGTGCTGGAAATTGAACCCAGGGCTCCGTGCATGCATACATACGCTCCCGCTGAGCCACATCCCCAGTCTTTTTCATTCACTATTTGTGGACACCATTAAATAAACTATCCTCTAAGTAAATGTAATTCTCTGCCTGTTTTCTTCATGTTATTTTCCCAATAACATGCTTCAAAGTCTCTTCACATGACCGTATTAATAGCACATCTGTCCACCTTTAAAATGGCTCCCTAGCTAACACACATCTGTCAAGTTAGCCACGAGGGAGAAGGAAGTGAAGGTGGGGAAGCCGGAGTTCCAGGCTTTTAAAAACACTCAAGGAATCTTACAATCCTGCCTTCATTGTGCTGATAGATTTATTTAGTTGACTTTAAACCAGAAAACTGATGGCGTGAGGCCTGATGAAGCCAGAGGACAAACATCTCTAATTCCCGTGCTTTGGAGGAATGGTGGGAGGGCCCCAAACTCAAATAGCCAGCGTAGGTTATTTGAGACCTTGTTTGGAAAATGAACAAAACCTGTCAGAATTACAACAGTAATATCTCAGTCAGACCTCACGGACCTTCTATCTGTCCAGTGTGTCTACACGCTACTAACATTCACAAAGGAAAAACAAAAAACAAAAACACAGCTGAAGGTTAGGAACTTGATATAAAGACAAATTACTGGGCTGGGAGATGTGTCCTGTTCAGCATGCATCAAGCCCAAGGTTCAAACTCCAACACCCAAAAGGAGTTAAATACAGGGCTGGTGAGATGACTCAGCGGGTAAGAGCACTCGACTGATCTTCCAAAGGTCCTGAGTTCAAATCCCAGCAACCACATGGTGGCTCACAACCATCCTTAATGAGATCTGACTCCCTCTTCTGGAGTGTCTGAAGACAGCTACAGTGTACTTACATTAAATAAATAAATAAATAAATAAATAAATCTTTAAAAAAAAAAAAAAAGTTAAATACAACACTGGCTGCCCTTCGGTTGCTGCAAGCCTCCCAAAAGAATGGTGCTTAGAATATGAGATGCATTCTATGAACGAAATAGGTGTAAGATGCTTTGGTACACGCTGTTGAGTTGAAACTCAATGGAAAATGTAGAAACTTTAGACTTACATACAACCAAGTGACTTTCTTTTGAAATGAAACGGATTTTTTTTTTAGAATGACTGGTGAGAGGTGGACAGAGCTCTAGGGTTTGGCCTGAGTTCGGTGTTACTGGGTCAGAACCTTTAAAAAAAAAAAAAAATACTGAACAGATCAAAATGATTGCTGAAAGAAAGACACATCTAGAAGTAGGTCAAAGCTGAGAACGGGAATATTTAAAACTTGATATTTTGAAAACACATAACCCTATTGACAGGTTTCTGAACGAAATCATAAAACAGTTGTTTTCCGGTCTCTGCTTTCCTCCTTCCAAACTGGATTCACACGAGAAGGCACCTTTGTTTACTCCGTCACACATGACTCTGTCCCACTTGCAAAGAGATGGAGATGCCTGCAGTCCACGCAGTGCTGGGACGAACACGTTCGAGTTCTCCTCCTTTCAATGTATGTTATCAAAATAGGGGAAAAAAAAGTCATGTGTTTTAGAAAAACAAAAGATAAACTTTAAATGTATTAAAGATATTTATGAGATCCTTGCTAATGGTGTCTATGGAGATTTTGTTCTCTCATTTCTCAGTGTTAAATACGGGTAAATTTTAATTTTGATATAATAGAGAAACTAATCTTATATCAGGAGTGGGATTCTTTTGATATTTAGACAGTTGAATACTTTATAAAATTAATGATTTTGTAATGTATATTAAATAATAACATTGTACTCATTAAAAGTGTATTTGGAATTTGTTACTATTAAAATATTGTTTCCCAAGGAATTTTTGTCATTCCTGTTATTTCTAGAGGTGAACATTTGTGTAAAGGTCCTTACTCTTAACTTGAGCCCATAAAGACTCTGTAGTCTTTCTTCTCTAGGTTGAAGCAAACTGTGAAACAGGTAAAGAGCGAGTGATGCCTTAATGACAGGTTGGTTTCACATTGTTGCTAAGTACATTATTGTGCCATTTGAAATCTTTGTGCATTCTAAGCTGAATACACAAAGGACTGTAAAGGTTCGTGTGGAGGTGGGATACCACTCAGTGGGAGAGGACCTACCTACTATGCACAAGACTCTGGGGTCCATCCCTAACCCTAAAACATAAACAACTTTTCTTGATAGCTCTCTGACAGTAACTTGAAGCATGCACAAAGACTTGGTGATAGATACAATAATGAAAGCATTGTCTTAATAGTATTCTTTAATGCTTTATAAAATAGCATTTTCACCTTAACTGGGATATTTAACAAGTAGGATGAACAAGTGAGATGAGGTCCCTGTTCTCAGGTCTACAGTAGGAAAGTATTTCCGTTCCCTTGTCCTGTCTTCTCTGTAACCCACTCTTAGGGACTAAATGGAATCCACAAATTGGTCTTCGTGCTGCCTAACTTCTGAAACTTTGTTTTCCAGACATTAAAAAGAATGAGATTTGATGTCAAGAAATGAAATATGTTTCTGAGACAAGCTTTCAGTTTAATAAATTCTTTGGCAAATATTCTACATTGTCTCTCTTAACTCCTCTTCATTGTCTTGAACTTCCTGTTATCCTCTTTTTAACTCCCAAGCGTTACAGAGTCCTCTCTCTGACAAGGGCCCCCTGCCTATAAGAGCAGTGCTTTACCGCTGGGCTGTAATCACTAGCAGGCTTCCTTGCCTCCTTTCAAGTTAGAGCTCAGTATATGTCTCTCCCTCTCCCCTTCCCACTCCTTTCCCCCTCCTCTCTCCCTCCCCCTTCCCACTCCTCCTCCCACCTGCCCCCTAAATGTGACAAAGTAATAAATGCTTTTCTTTTTTGTGGTTTGGTCCCTTGCTATGTATTGCAATGCTAAATACTGGCCTACAGGGTCTGGTTGCCCTTGGGGAGGAGAGAATCTTCACACACCGAGGAATGCTGTGTGACCTTACTCCTTAGTATTAGTTGAATAAAGATGCTGACAGCCTCTCTGCAGAAGAGAGTTAGGTGAGGTTTCAGTACCCAGCACCACAAGGAAAGAGAGAGAGGTGGAGAGAAAGAGAAGACCCCATGGGGTAGGTGAGTCATGAAAACAAGACCATGAGGGCTGACCAATTGGAGTCAGAGCAGCCCAGGCAGAACATGGCAAGTGATCTATAGGAGTTACTGGCGGGGAAGTAGACATAATAGCTAGCATCGGCTAGATATCTGCTCAGCACACTTCACTGGTAATATGATTTCATGTGTAACTTTAGCCCGATCTATACTAAGGAGAAAGACCATCCCTGGTATCCATATTCACTTGATGATGGAGATGCAGCACAGCATAGAGCAATTACCCACCTACCTATCAGCAAAAGTTTGGGATCCAGGAGGAGAAAAGTTTGCTTGGTTTAACATGAATCCCAAAGAGACAAAAGTGCAGCTAATTTTCCAAAGATGGGAGTTGGGGGGGGGGAATATTCATTTAGAGCATCAATTCTTTGTGCCAGCTCTTCCAGGATTCGTTTGCTGAGCTTGAGTTAGGACCTCCAAAGAGGCCAGTAACATCACGAGCATGATGCTTTACTGTGGCTTGTGCATGAGTACCAAGGGGAGATAGATAACTTGTGGAAGAGAGCCTTCGGACTGAAAAGCCTTTGGTGTACAAAAGGCAGGTTCCTATTGTTAGGTTTCAAACCCAGGACAAAGGGCCGAGGTGCCTATTTAACAGGTTCTCCCAGCATCCCTCACTCCCAACCAGTTACAGGGTTTATATGCTCCACACTCTACCCTGAACTCTCCAGCCCAAGAGGCTGTGTTGCCTCCCTATAAAATCCAACTAAGTTGGTTACCCTACTTTCTTTTGGACCTCCACCTGATGCACTTGGCTCACCTCTCTCCCCATCCCCTTCCCCTTCCCCTTCCCCTCCCCCCTCCTCACATGGCTCAGGGTCATGTCTGGACCCTCCCAGATGTCCTCAACGCTGCCTATGTTTATCTCCAATAAACTCTCCTCCTGTTCTGTCCTTTTCATTCCTTTCTTTCATGCATAGGCCCACAGTCAGCTAGTCACGCAGTCCCAGGATTTTTGCATACCTAACTCTTTGCTGTCAGTCCAACAATTTGTTCAACCATCTATCTACTCAGGAGCTCTGCACTTACTGGGGAGGTCCCTGAGTGCTGCACCTGAAGGTGTAGCTGGAAAGCTTGGGGCGGGTGTAAGTAAATCCTGGGGCTTAGTCATTGAAGGATATGTTATTTTAAATAGCTGGTTAGGCAGGAAACTTTCACAACGGAATCAGGGCCCTCCCTCCTTTGCCTCTGTTACATGGGAAACATCCTTTATTAGATGTTGTGGTGGGTTGGGAGAGAAACACTCATTTGGGAGCACATTTCACTGATAGTATCATTTCATGTGTAACTTTAGCCCGATATATACTAAGGAGAAAGATCATCCCTGGCATCCATACTCACTTGATGAACTTTAGCCCGATATATACTAAGGAGAAAGATCATCCCTGGCATCCATACTCACTTGATGTTGGTGATACAGCACAGGGTAGAGCAATTACCTGAGGTGACACTCCAGTACTCAAGCAAAAGAACTTACCAGACATAGACTTCAACGTCATGAGATGGCCCGATAATCGCAGTAAGGCCACTCCTTTCTTTTTTTTTTTTTTTTTTGGTTTTTCGAGACAGGGTTTCTCTGTATAGCTCTGGCTGTCCTGGTACTCACTTGGTAGACCAGGCTGGCCTCGAACTCAGAAATCCGCCTGCCTCTGCCTCCCGAGTGCTGGGATTAAAGGCCTGCGCCACCAGGCCCGGCTAGGCCACTCCTTTCTTATAGAACAGACAAGACCATCCTGAAGCCCAATGAAGGCAAAATAAAAACATGTCTGTTTTATAATTTTTCTAAATGATGCAAATGAAAAATATTTTTAAATTTTTAAAAAATTTACAGGTTGTTAGTAGCCTGTATCCAATAGTCTGACAGTACAAATAGTGGTTAGATAGCAAGCTGAAGTAATACAATTATTTGCCATGATTCACAGAAGAATGATACCCGGGACTCAAATAGTATGTAAACGCAAAGAGTGTTTTATTCTGCAGAAGTCCAGCATGCTGGGGTCTCCCCATTATCAAGATAGAGACAACTAAGTGAGCTTGCGGGCCTGATTTAAAGCACATTAGAGAATTCTGAGGTAAGTGACCTCTCTGTTAATCTGTTGTGTCCACCTCTAGACGTTCTATTACCGGTGTGGGGGCTGAAAACTTGCTGGGGAGGTCTGGAAACTGTTGGCTGAGGAAATCTGGACACTGCTGCTGACCCATTGTCCTTGCCTCAGGCCAGGTGGCAGGGCAGCTTCTGAGGCCTGGACTTGCCTGCAATTGCCCAGTTCTTAGAAACAGAGATTTAGGCCTAGTCTCCTTAACTGCCAATTTGAAGCCTGTCATGGAATCAGACCAGTCTTTTCACTATAAAAATAGATAACAGAGGATATATAATAATTTTGGTTGAAGCCACTACTTTGTGTTCTACCAAAGGGAAAACAGTCTTGGCATATATTTTGAAATTTAAAATAGCAGGAAGTTTTACAAATGTGTCCCACCGTGATACAAAGTGGTTTCAGCCACGAGACATCCCATATACATCAAAAGAAATATAGCCTGACCAGAAAAAAAAAAAAAAAAAAAAAAAAAAAGCCCTTCCCCCCAACAGTGGAAATGTAAGCTTTAAAAGTTGACTGGGTTATGTCACTGTTGTGTACAATATCTAAATAATTCTGTTGCCTCCCACACTGTCAACAATTAGCTGGAAGCACCTGGGAAATATGTGGTTATCAGCTTGTTACTATTCACTCAGACAAAATAACCCCCAATCAACCTCAACCTCCTGAGTTCTGGGATTAGTAGCATGGGTCACCATATCTCGTGAGATCTTTGTTTTAATACTGGAACTGGGAAGATAGCATTGTGGATAAAGTGCTTTCTGCGAAAGTCTGAGAACATGATTTGAATCCCCAGAACCACACGGGACTGACACAATAGTACCCATCTATAAAAGGTGAAATCAGTCACAAGACTCGGATTATCTGAGAATAGGATGGTCTGCTGTGTACATGAACTGACAGGATATACACACTTGAAATTGTAGAGGAATTTTAATCCAGCAAGATGGCTCCTCTAGCAAGGGATTACATCCAAAGACTATGTCTGTGTGATTGAGCTGGAATGTCACACCTTGCATCCCTCTGGCTGGACTATAGATATGCCCATTATATGCATATATCCATAACAATGAAGATAATGCTAGTTTGTAGAAGGAAGCAGCCAGGTGTGAAAGTGACGAGGGCCAGATCGAAAGATTTGACAGAATGAGTCAGAGATAGAATACATCTCTTACAAGAACAGCACAGGAAAGAGAAGCTATTTTAAGAGCAGCAGTGCAGGGAGAGACAGCTAGTCCGAGTTGGGAGGCAGTGCCAGGAGTGCAATGCAGTTGCAGTTGAGTTCCGGTTGTGGGTTTTTCTTTGTTCCTTTCTTTCTTTCTTTTGAGTCTATGAAGTTCATTGCAGGTCAGCAAAGGCAACTGAAGCCAGAGAATAAGAAGGAGCCAGATGATTAGAACAAATTGCCAGAGTTGTCTGAGGCTAGGCAGAACAATTCAATGTGAACCTGAGAGAAGCCAGATTGAATCAGGCAGTTTGGTGAGGAGTTTGAGCCAGAACAGCTGAGTTGAACCAGACAGCCAAAGTTCTAGAAAGAACTAGAAAGGGTGAGATTATTCAACAGTAAGCCCTACGAGAGGACAATTACATCAGATGAATAAGTTACTTTTATAGATATAGTGTATAGGGACAGACACTTCCACAAAGTGTGTTAGAACAATAATTATACGAAAGCTCAATGGTGGGAACTATATTTATGTTTACATACCACAGTACCAGTTGAGTCTGGCTCGGGTTAAGAGTCAAGCCATTGTTTTAAGCTACGTTCTAAGTAATTCTGATTTTACACAATAAATTCCTACGTCGTCCACATGACACCCTATCGCCTGGTATGAACGCTTCATAAGTTACAACCCATTACTGGCTCTAAATTCAATCGCACTTCATTATTCCATCACTGGCAGGTTTTCGTGACCCACATCACCCTTGCTGGTGACATTTTTTTTTTCCATGTCTAGGCTGTCCACAAATCCCAAGACCTAAGTTGTCCTAACGTCTATTTCGGAGGTGCTTTACAAACACCGCTCGGACCTGCCCAAGACGCTAACCAAACTCAAGCCCGGCTTCCGCCTCGACGGGTCACGTGAGCGGAGCGGAGCTGCTGCTCATGCGTACAAGGAGGGAGTCGCGGAGAGACTAGAGCGACACCCAGGACAGCCGGGTGAGGACGTAAAGGCGCTCGCCCGCGCTGCTCCGGGCCCTGGTTCGCTCGCCCGGGCAGCGAACTGGAGAGGTGGAGCTTGGGGGCAGACGCAGGGGCCGAGGGGGCGGAGCGCGCCGTGCGGGGGCGGAGCTCGGGGGGGTCCGAGGGCGGGGAGGGGCGGGGCTCGGCGGAGCTGGCCGCTCACTGGCCACCGGTCCTTTGTGCTCCTTCCGGGTCCCTCTAGGTGGGAGCAGCCCGCGGCCCTGCTGGCCTGGCGGGTCCTCCTTGCATCCTCTCTGCACCTCCGTTTTCCAAGCGGGACGTTAACCTCCCCGGGTCGAGCCGGAGCGCTGCGTCTGCGGCAGTGGCTAGACGTTTTGGATTTACGATTCTGTTTTGTCGTTCGGTTGGTGGAAGATGTTGGTATTACTCTATGCCTCTAGAGGAGTATTGTTGCAAGAAACTTGAATGACTTGGTTCATCTGAAATGCTATCTATTCCCCCCCCTCAGGTGCTCGTAGCCCTATTTTCCATGACAGATAGTGACGACAATACGTGCAAAAGGTATATAAAGATGATTACCAATATAGTAATACTGAGCCTGATCATTTGCATTTCCCTAGCGTTCTGGATTATGTCAATGACTGCTAGCACCTATTATGGTAAGTAAAAGTGTCTTAAGTTTTGCTAGAAGTTAATGGGTGGAATTTTAAACTACTTCAAAATCCAAAAAATACGTAAATGTTTAAGAACGATTATGTAGCCGGGCGTGGTAGCGCACGCCTTTAATCCTAGCACTCAGGAGGCAGAGGCAGAAGCAGGCGGATTTCTGAGTTCGAGGC
>NC_034598.1:61085261-61111181 GCF_900095145.1 Mus pahari
CTGTAGACCAGGCTGGCCTCGAACTCAGAAATCCGCCTGCCTCTGCCTCCCAAGTGCTGGGATTAAAGGCGTGCGCCACCACGCCCAGCTTTTTTTTTTTTGTTTTAAGACAAGGCCCCAGCTTGTAGCCCTGGGTGATCTCAAATTCAAATCCTCTGGTCTCAGGCTCCTATGTTCTGGAATTATGTGGGCCAACATTCCAGTGAGATCTTTAACATTTCAAAACAGGGACTTGAGGCAGTGACTCTGGGTTAGGCGTGCTTGCTGTGCAAGCTTGAGGACCTGAATTTGAATCCCCTGAATCCACTTGAGGCTGGGTCCAGTAGAACGCATTTATAATTCCAGTGCTCCTGGGCAGTAGGAGGCATAGGAGAATCTCCAGGAACTCTTGGGCCAACTAAAAGTTATCCTGACTTCTACATACAGGTTATCTATACACACACATACACAAATACATATACACTCGGGCACATACGTCACACATAAACATACATATACACTGTTTTTTTGTTTTTGTTTTTTCTGAGACAGGCTGTCACTACATAGACAAGGCTGGCCTAGAACTTAAAGAGATCTGCTAACTCTGCCTCCCGGATGCTGGGATAAAAGGTGTGAGTGCACCACAACACCTGGCACACACACAGATTTTAAGTTTTGAAGCTGGCTTAGAACTTCCCTATGCACACAAGAGCATTCTGATATAAGTAAGTGGAACAAACTAGGATTTCTAAGCTCGTCTCTTCTACTAGGACCAGACGCCGAATGTAAATGAATGAGCTGTAGCTTCACTTGCCCAAATAAGGGTTTTTCTCAATCTTCTGTGGCTCAGTTGGCCCTCTTAGCTCTTCATAGTGTATGAAAAGAATTTTAAGAATATTTAATAAACCAAGTTGTGGTGGTGGCGTACGCTTTTAATCCCAACACTTGGAAGATAGAGGGGCAGGCAGATCTCTGAGTTCGAGGTCAGCCTGGTTTACAAAGCAAGTTCCAAGACAGCCAGGGCTACTCAGAGAAACCTTGTCTCTCGATAGATAGATAGATAGATAGATAGATACATACATACATACATACATACATTCATATATACATACATACACACATACATACATACACACATACATACACACACATACATAGATCCAAAACCTTTACAGACGACCAAGCCTTCACATCGTTCTCCATGCTTGGACCCGTCCAGGTCGCTCACAGCCTGTCTCTCTCCCTTTACAACAGGTACCTTGCGGCCTGTTTCTCCATGGCGCTGGCTGTTCTCCGTTGTGGTTCCTGTTGTGATTGCCTGTAATGGCTTTAAAAAGAAAAGTCTAGACCACAGTGGGGCTTTAGGAGGTAGGTTTTCATTTTTGAGTGTTTAAAATAATTACAAGTTGTTTTTTAATTTAAACTTATGTTTTCTGAATTCTGAGTATAACTGAATTTGTTTATTTATTAAAAAAACAACAACAACAACTTTAAGACAGCATCTCGCTGTATAATCCTGGCTGGCTTGGAACTCATAGTGTACACAAGGCTGGCCTGTATTCAACTCATAGAGGTCGCCTGCTTTTGCCTCCCTAGTACTGGGATTGCAGACACGTGCCACCAGGGCTATCAGTGACTGAATTTTATGTGACTCAGTATTTCCTTGTGTGGAACTGCAGGAGCAAATGCCTTTAGAGTAACATATACATTCGACTTTGTAATTGAGGTGATTAGGCTAACCAGATTGCCTCTGTGAACCTTGACCTTGGCTCTTCTGTACTTGGGCTGGTCTCCTGCTGGCAGAATGACCAGAACACCCTTTTTAAGGTGTAAAATGGAAGAGTAAGAGAAAGAAATCTTGGAAATTGCTACCAGCAATCTCAAACGGCTCAATTCCAACCAGTTCTGGGTTACTTTTTAGGACTGAATTGGGCACAGGCTTTATGCCATTTTTCTGTTTATATGGAAGTGCGTGATGGTAGAGTTTCATAAACTAGAGTAGACCTGCGCAAGATCCATTTGAATAATAACTGTGCCTTCTCCCTGTTTCTCGGGAGGGTTTTCAGTGTGTAACCTGGAGGATTTATCAGAAAATAAATGAAACATAAACATCAGGCAAAGTCACTGGCCAAAGCACCGTCCTGGTGCCATGGGAAGAACCTGAGCATGTGCTGACATGGTCCTATAGTTTTGTAAAAATAAACGCCTTTTATTGTCCCTCGCCCTCCAGCCCGCCCCGCCCCGCCCCGCCCCGCTCCGCCCCGCCTGCTTTAGCTTCCCTAGTACTGGGATTACAGGCTTGCCTACAGGTTTGGCTACCACAGAAGATACTTTCGGACTACTTTAATATCTATTTTTATTCTTTTATAATTAGAAATAGAGGGGAGTGTGTGTCTGTGTCCCTCTGCCAGTATGTGCAAGGGGCCTGCTGAGCCCAGGGATGTAGACCCACTGGATCTCCTAGATCCAGAGTTGTGTCTGGTTGAGAGTTGTTGGATGTGGGTTCCAGGGACTGAACTCTGGTCCGCTGGAAGAGCAGCTCTTTACTTATGAACCATCTCTCCAGCCCCCAGAAATTGATCGTACCTCACGTAGCTCAAGCTGGTCTCAATAATCTGGACACAGTTGAGGATAATCTTGAACTTTTAAGTTCTTACGGGCTCCACCTCACTTGTGTGCCGGGATGCAAAGCATACGCCATCACAACCCGTCTGTGGGACGCTGGCACTAAAACGTAGGACGCTGCCCATTCTAGGTAAACACTTGATCAACTGAGCTCTGTCCCCATCCCCAGATTCTTTTGCTTTTAACCCCAGTACTTTGGAGACCGAGGCAAATGGATCTCTTATGAGTTTCAAGCCAACCTGCTCTACAGAGCAATCCAGGCCAGCCAGAGCTATGTGGTGAGACCCATCTCAAAGGAGAGGAAAAACAAAAAGGTCCTACAAGTTTAGCTATCCCTGTGAAACCCAGTGACAATTAAATGCAATGATAACCTGAGAGGTCTTCGCTTACTAGATAATGCCAGTGTTTATTGGATGTTATCAATTATTATTGGATAGTGTTTCTTAGCATCATACTTCTTCTCTTAGTTGAGAAATATTATTTTCATTCTGTTGACTGCTTTCCTTCTCTGGTAGTTGAGAATGAAAGGTACCTGAATGTGTTCACATTTTTATAAATGTTTTTATAAATATGCAATCAGTATTAGGGATGGCTATGCACTGTTTGTTTAACAAAGGCAATGTTATCCTTACTGTGTGTTGGGCATTTAGCACGTTGGGCTACTTTTAATGAAAAATTTGAGCAAACAGAGTTTGACGATACTACCAGTTATATTTTGCCTTGGTGTTTATTATTCTTGACTTATAGCCAAAAGGGTCAATGCCGTGAAATTATTTTTCCCAGTCATTCATTCATTCACTCATTCATTCATTGGTGGGGGGCACAGAGAGCACACCCATGTGGAGTTCAGAAGACAGCCTTTGAGAGTCAGTTCTCTTCCCACCAGTTCTACAGGGGACGAGCTCAGGGCCTCAAGTGCCTGTGCCCACTGAACCACCTCACCAGCTCTCAAGGCCTTTAAAAGTGTTTTTAATCTGCTTCCAGCAAAAGCCTTGCTGGGTGTTCCAGCTCAGTTTCTCTCTATTCATTTCTCAACGTGAAGACAATTGAGTCAACAAATCCCATTTGGAATTCTCTCGAAAGCGAAAGGGAAGCTGAGTATGAAGGACACAGTTAACATCACTTCCTTTGGATTTTGGACTTGGACCAGTCTGGTAGAATTGACTTTGGCCGCTCCTCAGCTCGTGAAGGTTCCAGAGGGTGTGTCTGGTCTTGTTCCCCTTGAGGTCCTAATACTGGCGTGCAGTCCTCTAAAGGAGCTTCCCTGTGGTCTGGAAACCTCAGAATTAAGGGAGTTGGATCTGGAGGAGACATACTGGATTTTTTTGGTGGGGAGGGGGGTTCAAGATAGGATTTCTTTATATAGTCCTGGCTGACCTGAAACTCACTCTGTAGACCAGGCTAGCCTTGAACTCATAAAGATGAGCCTCTGACTCCCAAGGGCTGGGATTAAAGGCATGCACCACACTGCCTGGCTGAAATCGCTTATCTTAAGGACTTAAAAAAATTGGTCTAGACAGACAACCAGCTTGGTCTAGACAGACTACCGCCTGTTTCCCGCGAGGCACTGGGCCTTTAGGAGTCTCACACACTTGGTCTTGAAGAGGACTTGGTTTATCATCTCTCTAAAGCACTTGAACTGTCCTTGAGTCACACCCCAACCTGGACAGACCTCCCTTTGAACTGGCTCTCAGGCAGCAAGCTGTCAGTCGTGAGTGTGGTATCGTTCACTCTGTCTCCTTGCACCTCAAACTGTTGCCAGAGAGCCTTCCTTCTTTCTTCAGGTCTTAAAGATGCTGAGCTCACATGCCATGACTGACTCAAACTGCTAGCTCCGTATACTGATCAGAAATAGATAGCCATTAATGTCTCATATCTATATTATATAGATGTTGATATAGAGCACATTTATAAAGATTATATTACCTACTAAAAAAGAATCATAGTCATTTATATATTTTTTTATTTTATTGACAATAGATTTTTCTTCTTACATAAATATTCTGATTATGGTTTCCCTTCCTTCTTCTCCTCCCAGGTCCCCCTCCTCTTCCCTCCCATCTGGGTCCATCCCCTTTTGTCTCTTATTAGGAAAAAACAGGCTTCTAAGACTCAAGTATAATATTAAAATATTAAATTTATTATTTTAATTTATTAAAATTGTAATATTTAATATATCAACTCCAATTCTATGAAAATAAGGCCTATGTAAGTTTTCTCTGTTAAATTAATGGCTATTTTTCTGTTATAAAATATGCCAGTTTATTTAAAGTTTTGCCAATAAATTATGGAGTTATTTATTAATTTAAGGAACGAAGTAGGATAATTAGATAGCTATTCCTCTTAGAAAAACGTAGGCCAAAACTTCTGTTGGCGGGTGTTTCTAGCAGCACAGGCCGTGAAGGCAGAAGTTTTCTTTTATTTTGAAATTTAAGGGCTGGCAAGATAGCTCAGCAGGTAAGAGCACTGACTGCTCTTCCAAAGTTCCTGAGTTCAAATCCCAGCAACTACATGGTGACTCACAACCATCTGTAATCAGATCTGATGTCCTCTTGTGCATCTGAAGTCAGTTATAGTGTACCTATGTATAATAATAAATAAATCTTTAAAAAAAGAAATTTAAATTTTATAAATTGTTTTTACTCGGTAAATAAGATTTTTTTGTTTTGATTTGCTCTGTTTTAATCAGTCCGATGCAGAGTTTATACCCTCCAATTTGCATCAGCTAGTTTAACTATTTAAAGGTAAGTTGATTCAAATAACAACCTGAAAATACATCCAGAAATATAAAATCCCATTAATTTTTTTTTGTTGTTTTTGTTTTTTGTTTTTCGAGACAGGGTTTCTCTGTATAGCCCTGGCTGTCCTGGAACTCACTTTGTAGACCAGGCTGGCCTTGAACTCAGAAATCCGCCTGCCTCTGCCTCCCGAGTGCTGGGATTAAAGGCGTGAGCCACCACGCCCAGCTCCCATTAATTTTATATCTCTGCTATACTGTGAAGCTAAATAGCTGACATGAATCTTTGGATTTGGGGATGTTGAGCCCTTTCCTAGAGTAAGTTTGTTTTCTTAACTTTGGGGGACAGAAACATGGTGAGAGGTTTTTGTTGTTGTTGCGTGTGTTTGTTTGTTTTTCATTTCTCAAAGTTGCAGATTCACAAAAATTTTACAGAAAAATCTGGCAAATAATTTACGCATGAAGACATACACACACACGTATGCTATGTGTATTCATTATATCATAAACTACAGTAGGTAACTTTAAAGACATCTCCCTATTTTTGTACAATAAGATGAATGTCTTTCTCTAAAGACTCCAGGATACATATGTCTTCTAGAGAATCCCCACACTGGGCTGTATTGCTGAACTAAATGCACTTTCCCCATATGTGGGGCACTGGGCTGGAATGATTCAGTTCAGTACCATTGTCTTTAACCTTATTCTTTGCTGGTAGGTGGTAATGCAGTTATGGAAAAGTGACCCATTTTATGGACACCATTGAGAGTGCCATGCACATTATATAGAATGTTGTCAATAATATTTAGTCTCAATTGGGGCTTCTACCCCTTCTTAGATCATTCAGTTCCCTGGGATAAAAGACACACAACTTTTATATTTACAGTAAGCCATAACCAGCACTAGAGCGGAGCAGCTGTCTACCCTCTATGTTATTATAATCTACTTCTCCATGGATAACCCCATTTTATAATTAGCCATATCGCCTCTGGGCAGCTCTTAACTTTAATTGGCCAGCCCTCATGGCCATATTTCTGTGACTCACCTATCCCCAAAGTAAGGAACAAGGTCACATTGTACATACAGATTCTCTTATTCCTGAAGCAACCAGGCCTTGGGGACCAGTGTTTTTAGCATTACAGTACATAGCAAAAGACCAAACCTCAACAGTAAGATGTACCTGTACTATTTGATAATTCTTTCTTTTGCTTTACTGTCTTTTTTTTTTTTTTTACATGAGAGGGTATTTTTATTGTTTTCCTATACACCACCTTACTAATGATACCATGGACATTTTCTCAGCTGGCGAATAAGACACAAAGCAAAATTTCCTGATGCTCGGAGAATCCCGAGTAGTCATCTGACTTTGGGAGGATTCAGTTTCTTACGACGACGACTGTGATAACTGTCCGTGCGGGTACCAGCGGTGCTTTGTGGTGTAGAACACCTTGCTCAGTTGTTCTATCATGGGTCCTTGCTCCAGTTGCTTGCGCTTTCTAACTTCTAACTTGGTTTTCAGGATCTGTTCGTGGGTTTCCTCATACAGAAGATCTGGTTGAGGGATGGGTTTGGTGTGTTCATAGGGGATGTCCACAGAAGGGTGGTAGCACACTATTGTCCTGCCGTCAGATGTCAAAGCGAGGTCCACCTTGCAATTGTAGTCATCCGGAAGAGAAGAGTATGTAGATGTGTGACAAGCACTAGACAAAGCTCCACTTTGGATTGGAAGTGAATGCTTCCAGGTAGTTCTGTTTGCTCTCACCCATTTTAGTGCCGCCGCCACCATGATCCTTAGCAAGCGATTTGAAAAAAACAGTATTGTGAAGAGAAACCTGTTACTAGACACAGAGATTTTCGTTCCGCGCGCTCACCATTTTGCTCCAATCTAGGTCCTAAAGGTGCCAGCCAGCGTGCTTACTGTCTTTTTTTAAAAAACATTTTTAAAAGATTTATTTATTTTACATATATGAGTATATGTAGCTGTCTTCAGACACACCAGAAGATGGGATCAGATCCCATCATAGATGGATGTGAACCACCACGTGGTTGCTGGGAATTGAACTCAGGACCTCTGGAAGAACAGCCAGTGCTCTTAAGCACTGAGCCATCTCTCCAGCCTTACTTTACAGTCTTTACAAATACTAAAGTGGTAAATGTGTGCCCCTTATATAGTACTTGAATCTTTGGTAGTTTTGGCCTAGGTCAGTTTAATTATTGAGGAGACTCACAGAGCAAATACATTGTAGATACCATCCTTAAACACGCTGCCCACAGAGTGAATGACTGTATATCACTGCGAGTATGCTTTGCTGCTTGGTTATTTGTGTTGTTGCAGCCCCTCTGCATTTTGTGCTAAACACCTTTTTTGTTTTAATTAAAACTATAATATCAAGATGAAAAAAATGGGACCTTTGCTTTTCCTGGCACTCAAACTGAAGTGTGAGTTTGGGATAAAATCTGTTCATAATTGGCAAATTGGGAAGGAACAACCAAGAGATGAAGACAGATAAAGATATAAAAACCCCAGAATGTTCAAATGTGCTGTAAAACTACTGTCAATTTTTACCAAGTAGTAGCCTTTCATGGTGTCTATTCAGTTAAATTTTGTTTATTAAAGGAATTTGTTACAATTCTACCTAGGTGTGTGTATGTGTGTGTGTTTAAAAAAAGTGACTCTCATATCCATGTATTTCTGTATTAAGATTACACTTGAGTGGTAATACCCTAGTATCTTTTCTTGAAAAAACATAGTTTCTCAACAACAACAACAACAACAACAAAATCTTTTGGATTCCCTCCATCTGACCTTGATAGCTTTCTTTGACATTATTCTTGCTTTTCTTAGTGAAATCAAAAGGGAAAGTGAAGTGTCCCTAACTGTTATCAGATATGCAGCATTTAGGAGAAGCAGGCTGAGAACCAACTGTCAGGCCACCCTGAGGCAGCTGTGTAATACACTCCACAGCATGCCATGCCGGGAGAGGGGGAAGCTCCTGTGTACTGAATGTGTCCCTCATTAGTAGTCATTGCTTTGCCACCAGCAACTGTCAAACACAGTTATAGTAGTTTGAATGAAAATGGCCTCCTTAGGTCCATAGAGAGCAGCACTGTTAGGAGGTGTGGTCTTGTTGGAGTGGGTGTGGTCTTGTTGGAGTGGGTGTGGCTTTGCCGGAGGAAATGCATCATGGGGGTGAGGGGTGCTTTGAGGTTTCAAATGCTCGAGCCAGGTCCAGTATGGCAAGCACTGTGTCTTGCTGCTGTCTGCCTAACTGTGTATAGAGTCCTCAGCTGCCTCTCCAGCACCATGTCTGTTTGTGTGCAGCCACACTTACCACTTCCCAAGCCCCAAGTTTAATCTTCTCCTTTATAAGAGTTGCTATGGTCATGATCTCCTTCACAGCGGTAGAGACCCTAACTAAGACCAAAGTTGAAGGGAACCCATTCTTAAGTTCTATCTTTTTCTACCTTCTTTCTTTTTTCCTTTTGAGACAGGATTTTATATATAGCCCAGGGAAACTTGCTATATAGCGGAGGGTGACCTTGAACTTCTGATCCTCCGGTCTCTCTCTAATGTTGGGATTACAGGCATGCGTGATGATGCTCAATTTTCTATTGGAGATTGAACCCAAGACTTTGTGCGTGCTGGCCAGGCACTGTACACTTGAAGGCTGTCTTCGGCCCATGAACTTACTTTCTTTTCAGTAGTATCTGATAGTTCTAAAGTAGGGCTACAAAGGCCGTCCATTTCTGTAGAACATTGTGGTACTGTTGATGTGCTCCTTGGTCTGCTTGGGATAACCTTAGTAGATGATACATCCCTTGAGAGCTAACAGTTGATACCCATGATTCTTTGAATAGTGACTGGCGCAAAGTAGGTGCTTAGGAAATAAGTGTCCATAGATTTAAAAGCCTTGGCTCTTTCCCTAATCTTTTTACCCCCGTGAGATGTTTCTGTTTGGAGTTTTCTTTCTCTAAGGATTAAAATGTAACACTGATGTGGAGTGTATCCTAATAGTTAGAAATACTTTTCTAGTGTCTGTCAGTCACTTAAACTTTTCATGTTACAGTTTTTCTGTCTGTTAATGGAAAGGAATAATGGTTATATCTAGCACTGAGGGCATTTACAAGGAGTTCCCTGTGTAAAATGCTTCTCCTGGTGCCTGCCACATTTTCATTCAGGCTGGGCATATCATACTTTTAGTATATGCCTGAGATTAAGAGGGAAGCGTTATAGAAGATATTTAGATATTTAGAGCCCTTGTGACCCAGAAGTACTTTAGTGTGTGGAGATAACAGAGCATAAGGTGCACACTGAAAAGAAGCCTCAGGGTGGGGTTAGGGGAGGGACTTACTCCAAGGAAGTACTGGCCAGTCATCGTTAGCATAGTCATGTTCTGTCTAGCTATGGAGAGTTTATTCGGCCTTTGACTTGGTGAGTTTCAATTTAATTTCTTTGGCCTAGATAATTAGACTTAATGATTAACCATTTCTGCCTCCACTTTCAGTAACGGAGCACTGAGGGACCATGTGGGGCAAACACTGTTCTGGGCACCCAGGACATTGTGATATTGGGGACAGTAAACACAACGGGTTCAAATGCTATCATAGAACTTCCATTTCTCCTCATGGAAGACAGATGAAGTCAAACGTGATCCCATCAGAGTCCTGCCTCCCTGGAGATGTTGTGGCAGGGCGAGGTGCCAGGGGAGGCCAGAGGCAGTAGAACCATCCCCCAAGCTTGGCCTTACCGACTTGTCGCCATACTCAGCTCTGACTTGTCTTCCTGAGGGAGAAGCCTACATTTTGAATTGCTTAGAGCTGAGAAAAGCTGGATGTGGTCTGTTGTCATAGAGATTAATTACCACTTTATTAATCAGCCGACATGCAGAACTACTGGGTGGATGGGAATACATGTCACCTGTTCAGGCATGCCCGATTCTTGCAGTTAGTGGATGGGAGAAGTCGGTTATCATGAGAAGCTGTTTCGATGAGCACAATGCCTGGGAAACATTAACATAAGTCGAGCATAAGTCTACAGGTCAGGAGTCCCCTCCCTTGGGCAGGGCTCAGCGAGTGTGACACCCTCCCTTCCCAGCACAACAAAAAATACTAATATCACGGTCACCAGTGAGGAGAGGATGGCCATCAGATACTTTCAGATGTGATGTTCTGAGGAAACTGGTCACCCCTATGGCGTATGGGCCAATAGGAATATGTAACTCCAGACAGACCATCCTGATCCAGCAAACTCCTCAAGGTGTGGGGCATCTTGCATAGCTTGCCTGCCTGCTTGTTTACATGAGGCCCTGGGTTACACAGACTCCTAGGAAGGTGCGGGGCATCTTGCATAGCTTGCCTGCCTGCTTGTTTACATGAGGCCCCGGGTTACACGGACATCCTCCTTGCCCAGTCTTCTGGATATCTAGGACGATGGGCACATGCCCAGTCATCGTGCCCTTTGAAAAAGTGGAGTGATTGTCATCAACAGTGACAATGTCAAGAAGGAAAACATCCTCAGAAACCATTCATTATAAGAGATGCCCGTCTGTTGGTGCAGGCTCTCTTCAGATGGAAGGTAGCTCTCCTTTGACCTTAGGATGTGCTTAGAGCCAATACACCCTGATTTAACTTCATTTGCTCACTTCGGGTGACTTTTAGCCTCGTAGCAAACACCTCTTTTGGTTTCTGTCTTTGTTGCTATTTTATAGATGCTTATTTTACTCATTTACTCAAAATAAAAAAAAAAAATGTCAACTCTCATTTTTGTAGGATCAGCTGACTGTCCTGATACAAATGAAACTATCTTGTTCCTTGCACCACTGGGTTCATTTGAACCAAAATATTCTCAAAATCAATAAGCCAAACGTTTTATTATCAGGTTTTTAAGAGCCCCATCCTGGATTTGTTTGTACTTTCCTGTGATTCCCTGGACAGACTTTGCCACCTGCCCAGGCTGGGATCAGACCCTGGGTCTTGAGCTCTGCACCCTAGATAAGCATGCTACCCCTGAGATTATCTGCTTTTGAATTTTCATTTTAAAAGAAAATCCCAAGATATAAGGGAGGAAACGCAAAAGAAGATATAAATCTATAAAACTATAATCTCTTCTCCCCAGAAAGAGCTACTGACTTATGATGAAAAAAAAATCTTCAGGTTAGCCTACTATTCTGATTGCATGTGAAATGTTTATGACCTAATAATTCAATCATTCTCTTTTTCAAATTGAATATAAAAAGTTCGCCTTAAATGATCTTATGTCAGTATTTGAAAGGAGATGGAAATACATTTGGAAGTTATCAGTTCAAATGGCCTTCAGTTTCCTGCTCGAGGGGCATCAGAGTTGGAATGGTGACCGTGTCTGTCAGACTCTGATGCCGCACCAAGTCTAAGTCTGTGTTTATGTTTGTCACTTCCAGGGTTGGTGGTTGGATTCATCTTAACCATCGCAAATTTCAGCTTTTTTACCTCTTTGATGATGTTTTTCCTTTCATCTTCAAAACTCACGAAATGGAGGGGAGACATAAAGAAGCGACAGGACTCAGAGTATAAGGAAGGTAAACCTGATTACCTCTGACGTCACTCCACACCCAGCGACTGTTTCATCCTAACCCAGCTCTGGTCGGAACCAATGAATTTTATTTAAAAATTACTTCTGGAGCCTAATTCAATTCATTATTCCTTTTACCCCAGTAACAAATAATTTCAGAATTTTAGTGCAAGTCTATTGTTCATTATTCCGGTTTTACTAATAACAGTATATAATGTGGACAAAGATGCCTTACTACTTTTTTTTTCTTTTTTTCTTTTTTCTTTGGTTTTTCGAGACAGGGTTTCTCTGTATAGCCCTGGCTGTCCTGAAACTCACTTTGTAGACCAGGCTGGCCTCGAACTCAGAAATCCGCCTGCCTCTGCCTCCCGAGTGCTGGGATTAAAGGCATGCGCCACTACGCCCGGCCTGCCTTACTTCTTTTTTAAAGCTACTGTTCTTTTGTGAAACTTAAAAATGTATATATATGTTCCTCTAACTGAATCTTTTTTCTTTCTTTTTTCCATCTGCTTACGTGTGTCCAGGAGGTCAGAGGAATTGGGTGCAGGTGTTCTGTAATGGCGCCGTGCCCACAGAGCTGGCCCTACTCTACATGATAGAGAACGGCCCCGGGGAAATGCCCATAGATTTTTCCAAGCAACACACTGCTTCCTGGATGTGTTTGTCTCTCTTGGCTGCGCTGGCCAGCTCAGCTGGAGACACCTGGGCTTCTGAAGTTGCTCCAGTTCTGAGCAAAAGCTCACCTCGGCTAATAACAACCTGGGAGAAAGTTCCAGTTGGTGAGTGAGTGTGTGTGAGTGTGTGTGAGTGTGTGTGTGTGTGTGTGTGTGTGTGTGTGTGTGTGTGTATGTTGCATTTACATACATTTGTAAACCAAAGGTCAGCCTCTGGGTGTCATTTCTGAGGAAGCCATCCACTCTGTTCTTTGAGACAGTTGTCTCTTGTTGGCCTAGAGCCCACCAAGTAGGTTTATTGGCTGGACAACAAGCCACAGCGACAAGCCTGTCTCCCCAGTATTGGGGTTAAAAGGCACCTGTTACCACACCCAGCTTTTTACCTGGGTTCTGGGAATTGAACCCAGGTCCTTGCACTTGCATGGCCGTTGCCTTCCTGGTTGCCATCTCCCCGGCCCCAGCTGGTGAGTATTGATTTGAGTTTGCTAGTTACAAACTAGCAACAAAACCTCTTGAATTAATGTTTTCCTCAAGAGCCTTGTGAAGTTTGTATTTGGTCTTCTTAATTGTAAAATTGCAATAGCTTCTTAAATTGGTGATAATAAATAATATCTATAGAGAATATTAATGAGACTTAGATACATAATAAAGGAGCATAGAGATTGACCCACAGAGCAGTGGGGAGAAAAGTAGGGAGGGAGGGAGGAAACAATAAAGTATTGAGGACCAATTTTGTTTTTAACACAGTTTGCTCTCCTAATCTACAGATTCAGTCAACATTGGGTTAGACATATCTAAAGAAAACAGTTTTAGGGGGCTTGAGAGCAGACTCGACAGGTAAGGGTGCTTGTTCTTACAGTTCCCAGCACCAACATGATGGCTCACAACCCTCTGTACCTCCAACTCCAGGGGTACCTCACAGTGCCAGGCACACACAGTGCACAGACAGACATGCAAACAAAACACTCATAAACAAAAAATGAGTGTAAATGGAGGGGTGCTGGAGAAATAACTGAGCACACTGGTTATTGTCCCAGAGGATGCAGGTTCGATTCCCAGCACTCACCTGCCAACTCACAGCCGTCTATAACTCCAGTTCCAGGGGATCTGATGCCCTTTCCTGGCCTCTTGGACCATCAAGCACAGGGTAGTGCACAGATGTGCATGTAGGCAAAACACTCACACAGAATATAAATCTTAAAAAAAGAGAAGAATTTTGTCTCTACTGAGTTCTTACTGTCCTTTCTTTCTTACGATTTGGTCACTAAACAATATTGTATAGACACTATTTGCATTGCGTCCTGGCTGGCTTTGTGTGTCAACTTGTTACAAACTAGAGTTGTCAGAAAGGAAGGAGCCTCAGTTGAGGAAATGCCTCCATGAGATCCAGCTCTAAAGCATTTTCTCAGTTAGTGATCAATGCGGGAGGGGCCAACCCTTGTGGGTGGGGTCATCCCTGGGCTGGTGGTCCTGGGGTCTATAAGAAAGCAGGCTGAGAAAGCCAGTAAGCAGCACCCCTCCATGGCCTCTGCATCAGCTCCTGCCTCCAGGATCCTGCCCTGTGTGAGTTCCTGACCTGACTTCCTTCAATGATGGGCTGTGATCTGGAAGTGTAAGCCGAATAATCCCTTTCCTCCCCATCTTTCTTTTTGGCTATGGTGTTTTGCAGCAGTTGAGACTTTAAGACACATTGTATTAGCAGTTTTTCCCTCTGGACACAAGGTTTCTCTTTGTAACCTGGTAGGCCAGGCTTTGCTATGAAGTCAGATCCACCTACCTTTACATCCTGGGCAGTAGTATTCACGTTGTACGCCACCATGCCCCGTGTGGTGATTATTATATCGAAAGTATGTGGAAAGAAGGCTGTTAACAGGTTACATAAAATAGAATTGTCTTTTTATTTTACTCCTGTGATACCAGGGATCAAAATCCTGTACATGTTAGTGTCTTAGTTTCACTTCCTATTGCCATGAAAAAAATCCCTCACAAAAGAAACATAAAAGAGAAAGGGTTTGTCACATGCATCGTCTAGAACAAAGAACCAGACAGCAACGCATGCCTTTGGGGTTCACCTGGCTTTCTCTACTCTTTGACAGTCCAGGGTCCCTGCCCAGGGAATGCGCAGGGCTTTTCTGCCTCAGTTAACTTTAACTGAGATAAGAATCCCAACAGACATGCCCATGGGCCAGTCTGATCTAGATACTGTTTCATCCAGGCACTTTCCATGTGACTCTAAATAGTGTTAAGTTGATAATTAAAATTAACCATCACTCCTACCAAGTGCTACATCCCAGCCTAGAGACCTCTAACAGTTACAGCATGATCTCACTGTGCTATCTGGTAAACTAGTTGGTCTCACAGTAGTTCAGGGCAGAATGGTGGTTATGTGAGGCTAGGAAGAGGAGCGAAAGAAGAGGAAGGATTGACCATGGGGACTCTGCACAAGAGCGAGTTCTGGGAGTGTGAGCTGGACTAAGGTGACTACTTGGGATAATTTATAGGGTTTTAATTTATTTTTAAGATTTACTTGGGGTATAGGGAACTTTCGGGATAGCATTTGAAATGTAAATAAAGAAAATAATAATAATAATAATAAATATTTACTTAATTATTGTATGTATGTGAGTACACGTTGCTGCCTTCAGACCCACCAGAAGAGTGCATTGGGTCTCATTACAGATAGTTGTGAGCCACCACGTGGTTGCTCGGAATTGAACTTAGGACCTCTGCGAGAGCAGTCAGTGCTCTTAACCACTGAGCCATCTCTCCAGCCCTAATGTATAGTCTTTAACGGCTAAAAAATGAGTTTTATAGTGCTTTTACCATGAAGAACGATGAGACTTTGAGGAGAAAATTGTGGGGCTCCATGATCTGAATATTAAGCAGTGTATGCATGTATTCAAGTACCAGTATCCTGTGTGGGAAACTTCCATGAATCAGGAAGTTTTTGATTCTTATTTCTTAGCAGCAGAGGGTTGGGAGTGTATGGTGTATGGAGTGGGAGGTAGGGAGGCCTGGGATTTGAACTCCAGACCTCATGCATGTTAGACACAACCTGTCTCCAGCCCCTATGTATCAGTTGGGTTTTGTGTGTTTGATCGTTTTTTTGGTTGGTTTGTTTGAAGAGAGAGTGCTCTTTAATTTTATTTTAACTAGCCGTGTACCAGTGTGGGCTTTGTTTTCTTCTGCTTGCTTTTCTCGGTATCCCTCATTTGCTGCTAACCAGATGATTTGGCACGCCTTTCTCCTTCAGGAACCAACGGAGGAGTCACAGCAGTGGGACTTGCCTCCAGTGTCCTCGGTGGCACCTTCGTGGGCCTTGCATACTTCCTTACACAGTTGGTGTTTGTGAACGACTTAGACATTTCTGCTCCGCAGTGGCCCATTATTGCATTTGGAGGTCTGGCTGGGTTATTCGGGTCACTCGTGGACTCATTCCTAGGGGCAACAATGCAGTTCTCTGGTAAGACAATGTCTTATTGTAATTTCCGTTTTCTTTCCAGAAATGGGAAAGAAATCTGAAAAACGTTTTTAAATGTACTGATGAAACCAACCCCAAGGGCTGGAAGTGACAGGAAGTCACCGCCGTAATTTTGATTTTCTTACTCTTTGTTGGTAAACCAATCTGGAGAGCTTTCTAAGTCTTAAGAAGCAGGATTCATAATGCAAGAAGCAGGCTTTGGTTTTGAGCTGTCACCTAATCCTAGGAAAGCAGAAACCTTGGATCAGATCATTGAGTGGATCTCCTTCCATTGGTTTGTCAAGTGCGTTTGATAATTGTTATACTAGTCTGACTGCATGAATGGCCTGCTTCCCCACAGTGATTATGCAGGGTCTATTGGTGGCTTACTGTTGGCTTCCAAACCAGCACATGTCCTCCTCTGGCAAAGAGCCCAGCATCTCCCGAGGCCTCGTTTTAGAAGGTCATCAGCTCTGTCCATGAGAGAGCAGCTCCCAGGCTCTCAATACTGAACACTGAGCCTTCCACTTGAGCAGACACACACAAGGAGTCTTAAGAGCCTCCTTGGCGGCAATACCGTGCCGGACCCTGACGTCTAGTTCTGAGACCAGATGTGGTCCCAGCTGTCAGACCCCACATGTTTGTCTCAGAGAGGGACCACTGAGAAGCCAGGCCTTCCATTCCTAAAGGGACTCCAGAGACATGAGAGACCGACATTGGGGTGTTTTAAAGTCCACCTATGCGGGGGGGGGGGTAGGGATGGGGGGGTGGATGGAAGTCTTAAAATGAAAAATTGTAAACATAACACCGTATCAGTTATCCCCCAAGTCTTTGTACAAGGCACTGAGAATCTCGCAAAGACAAAAGTGTGTTCTTCTTAACAGTTTCTTGTGTCTTCTACGTCGTCGGCTGCCTTTCTGTTTCAGGTCTGGATGAGAGCACAGGCTTGGTGGTCAATAGCCCAACCCAGGAGACCAAGCACATAGCAGGGAAGCCCATTCTGGATAACAACGCCGTAAATCTGTTCTCCTCCGTCTTGGTGGCCCTCTTGCTCCCCACAGCCGCATCCGGATTTTGGCCCAGAGAATGAACTTTCTTTTCCTTCCCAACCAGTCGATACTGGTAAGACCAGACAGACTTGCAATGTAGAGGCGTTTGGTTTTGTTTTGTTGTTGTTGTTGTTTGTTTGTTTTTCCAGTGAATAATAAATTCAGGGACCTTGGGAATACCGGCTCCTCCCGTGTTCCATTGTGGCAGCATACCTTGGGCTGCTTTCAGTCCCTTAGCAGCTGCTGCCTTTCTGGTGGAGGGGAAAGTGCATCCAAGTTGTCCACATCATCCTCTATGGATGAAGTTCGTGAACAACAGAGCCGCTCTTTCCCTCTGTGGCCAAGCTGAAACATCAGATGTAGACGTTCTCTGTAAAATGTTATTGTTCAGCTTCTCAAAGCAGTGTGTTGACAATTTAAAATGGTTCCCGTTTGTACAGGGACTTACCGCTATGACAGTTGCCTAAAAGTTAGACCTGCTTTAAAAGACTTGACCCATACACACAGAAGCCCAAAGAAGTAACTATCTTGAACGTCGCTCATCATCTTCTTAGTCACAGCTGTGAAAAATGCAGGCACTGCTTCTCCACACCCCTCACCCTTTCTCCCAGTTAATAGCGTCATTGTTTGGGTACATTGCTTTTTCATCATGTTAGAAAATATATGGGAAAAAATATTTTTATCAAAAGAAATCATATGCGTTTGCACCATTAGGATGAAGGTGTAGCTCAGTGATAGCACTTACCTCGGGTGCACGGTACCCTGGTTTAGATGCCCTGCACTGAAAGAAAATCACCTTACGCATTTATATCTTTGAAAGACACATAAAAATCTGTATTCCTTACTGCCCTGTGGAAGTTAATGAGTCACTGGAAAAATAATGTGTTTTTTTTTTTTTTTTTTTTTAAATTTACTTCCATCAACCTTTGACCTGAATTTTGTAAGTGCCTGGAAGTGTCGTGATTTCCCATTGTGAGCCTTCTTGGTCCTATGGTCCTCTCCTTTGGAGCCTAAGTTGGCGGTTATAACACAGGAGGACTGCCCGGTAAGAGTATAGTAAGACTGTTGCCTGCCCACTGTTAGGATTTTGTGAGACAGGGAAGAAGCAGTGTGCATAGAGCATGGGCGGCTCAGCTCCTGGTGGAGCCCCCAAGAGTTAGCATAGGGGAAGCTGGGCAGCTGGAACCATTGGGAAAGCAGTTGATGGGAACAGCAAGTCTTGTTCTCAGCCTTTCTAATGTCTTTACTTTGTACTGCACGTGTTTGTTGTTTCTGGTAGCCATCTGTGTATTAGGGTCCTGGCTAGAGAAATGGCAAGCCCACCTCTGTTACATCCCAGTCTACTGTCCTGAAAAGTGGTGAGAAATGAAGTGTCCGGAACTGTCCCATGCCGGCAGTCTAGACAGCTGCCATCTTCTGACTGTGCAGATTCTAGGGCCTATTCATCTGTCTTCCTTATGTTTGAACTCATGAGCGGGTGTCATCACCATGAGAATGAACTGGCCTAGCAACCACATCCAAGACAAATAAGTAACAGCATGCCCTAAAAAAAGAAAAAAAAAAAACAAAAAAACCCACAATGTGCAGCTTAATCATCTCATCTGCTTAAGGAGTATCTGTTACCTTAACTCCTGCCGGGACTGAGTATTTTAAAAACTCAGAGCAATTGTTGAATCAGTTTGGTTGACCTGGGAGTGTATTCTGGGGGAAGGGGTTAAAGATACCAGTTGGCTACCTGAATTTCTGAGAACTGTAATGATCCCAGCTTTTCTCAATTGTGTGAAACAACATTAATGAGTTTGTAACCAATGAGTCAGGTACTTACTGTAGGAGGAATGACAGACTGGCCAGGCAGGGCCCTGCCCTGTTCCCCTTTCCAGTGCAGAAGGGCCATTCTCTTCTTTTTGCCCTAGTTGCTCTCTAAAATGTTATAAACGTGGACACTTAGTTTTAAAAGACTTGTTTCATTTTTATTTATGTACCTGTGTGCTCATGTCTGTGCACTTGAGTGCAGACGACAGAAGAGGGTGCCTGAGTCCCTGGAGCCAGAGTTACAGGCATGAGGAGGTGCCCTATGTGGCTGCTGGGAACTGAACCTAAGTCCTCTAGAACATTAGCAAATGTTCTTCATCACTGAGCCATTTCTCGGCCCCCTGATATAGTCTTTTAGCTGTTCTTAAATCATTGGTCTTAGAAGGCCAGGCATGATGGTCCACACCCTGGAGGCAGAGGTATGTGGAACATTCAAGTTCTAGGCCAGCTTGGTCTACCATAGTGAGTGTCAGGCCAGCCAGGACTACACGGTGAGACCCTGACTCAAACAAAACAAAACAAATAACCCCCAAAAGATTCTTCTTTAAATGACATATCATTTTAGAGTTGTGTGCACACAGTATGTGCAGGATATGTGCTTAGAATGTTGCACTCAAACACCTTGTTATAGGTCAACATTTTCAATATATTGTCATGCAGTTCTGGAAGCCAGAATTTGAATCTCATGTGCCCAATTGCCCAGATAGACATGTAGCTAAGCCAGTCACGTGCCGCTCACAAGTGAGGCTAATCTTTTCTCATGGGTTCACGCTCTCTTTCCTTTGCTACACTGCTCACTATGCCTAGATGCTTTCTTCCTCGTTTCTTATCTTACGGATATCATCTCAGGAGCACTTCTGTGGCTGAAGAGGCATCTTCAGGTCCCCCATGTAGAATCACTGGCTCGTACATTCTGCACTTTAGCTGCAGAAGCGCTGACACACTTGGCTTTCATCTCCCCATGTCCTGATGCAGATGCAGTGTGACCAGCTCCTTCAAGCTTCGGCTGCCCTGCCTGTCCCACCATGGGACTGTCCCCTCAAACAACCACGTGGTAGAAGGAAAGAACAGATTCTGGCAGATTGTATTCTGACCTCCATGATGTTCACACATATGAACACACACACACACACACACACACACACACACACACACTAAATGTAAAAACAATATTTTTAAGACTACAGAAGCAACCAAATGACAGTCTTTCCCTACCAATTCTTACCTTAAATGTAGTTTTTTGTTGTTGTTGTTATTTCGAGACAGGGTTTCTCTGTGTAGCCCTGGCTGTCCTGGAACTCACTCTGTAGACCAGGCTGACCTCAAACTCAGAAATATGCCTGCCTCTGCCTCCCACGTGCTGGGATTAAAGGTGCGCACCACCATTGCCCAGATAAATGTAAAATATTAAAATCTACAATCAAAAGACATGTGTTGACTTAGTAGATTTTTTTTTAAATTTTAATCATGTATTTTCCATAAGAGGCTTGGTTTATCTAAGGACTCACATGAGCTGAAAGAAAAAAGACGAAAGAAAACAATCCATATAAAGGAATGGCTGCATCAGGCTAGAGAATGTGTGTGTGTCTGTTTGTATCTGTGTGAAATCCCCAGAAAAAAGGACATCATGTATGTGCAGTGATCAGGAGAGTGCCTAAATACAGGAAGTAAACAGCAGCAGAACTGCAGATAGAAACAGACAACACAGACAACACAGGCAACACAGGAGCAGGTCTTGCATCGACCTTTAATAAAATGTAACTCAGAAAGGGGGTTGAACACCCCCGTGGGCTAGTGCCACCTAACAGCCATACTGAGTACTCCAGCCCAACAAGAGGAGAATACACTTTTCTCTAATGCTTTCCTTGGGAGAAACCACATTAGGCCACAAAATAAGTGTTGAAAGGTACACAAAGTTGAAATGGTACAAAGTATCTTTACCAAGTACAATGGGCTAAATATTGGCCGCAAAGAAAGGGGGAACTAGCTGGGGTTGTACCTGGGGTAACACACCTTTAATCTCAGCCCTTGGTCTACATAGTGAGATGCTGTGTCAAAAACACAAGCCTGGGAGTACATCACTATGTAGAAACTAAGCAACACGTCTTTAAAGTAACTAATAGGATAAGGAGGTAACAAAGCATGCCGAAGTACCTGCAGACAAATGAAACTAGAAAGAATGTAACAAAATCTATGAAAGGCAACAAGTGTAGCACTAAGGAAACACAAGGCTGTCAAATAGATACAAAATGCATGCAAGTGGATACAGAGCCAGAGGCTACAAAATCAGACCAACAACCTTTCTACAAAGTAGGAAAAGAACAAAAGAAGCCTAAAACAAAAGAAACCAATGGAACAACGAGTCTTTGAGTATATCAGCAAGACCAATGTACTGGCTAGTTTTGTGTCAACTTGACACAGCTGGAGTTATCACAGAGAAAGGAGCTTCAGTTGGGGAAATGCATCTATGAGATCCAGCTGTAAGGCATTTTCTCAATTAGTGATCGGGGGGGGGGGAGGTCCTCTTGTGGGTGGTGCCATCTCTGGGCTGGTAGTCTTGGTTCTATAAGAGAGCAAGCTGAACAAGCCAGAGGAAGCAATCCAGTAAGTAACATCCCTCCATGGCCTCTGCATCAGCTCCTGCTTCCTGACCTGCTTGAGTTCCAGTCCTGACTTCCTTTGGTGATGAACAGCAGTATGGAAGTGTAAGCTAAATAAACCCTTTCCTCCCCAACTTGCTTCTTGGTCATAATGTTTTGTCCACGAATAGAAACCCCGACTAAGACAACCAACAAAGCTTCTACCTAAAGGAAAAAAAAATGGAGAAAATACATGTAACTAAAAATCACAATGAAAGGCAACTCATGATAAAGAGCAGTTGGAGAGATGGTTCAGTGGTTAAGAGTGAGCACTGCTCTTCCAAAGGACCCAGGTTCAATTTCCCCACACCTGAATTGTGGCCCCCAGCCACATGTAACTCCAGCTTCCGGAGATCGGATACCTCTGGCATCCGTGGGCACCACCCTCATGTGCACATACAGACACAAAAATAAAATCTTAATTCAATAGCAATAAGTTAGATAAAAAACATTGAAAGACTCCTGGGGAGCATGCAACAGACCAAGATTGGAATTATGAAGTGGGAAACGTCAGCATTAGTAGGGACAAGACAGAATCACTAATCACAGCCCAACCCAAGACCACGTGGTTTCACTAAAGATGTCTATCAGATGCTTACAGAAAAGTTTAATATGGAGTTTTCTCAAGTTCTGTCAAAAAAAAAAAAAAAAAAAGTGAAACTCTTCCAGGCTCAATTTCTGAGAACTTCATAACCCTAATAGCAAATAAGAGAGAGATGCTGGGGGGTGGGGGGTGGGAACAAAACAAAACAAACAACAAAACCCAAAAAGCTATGCATCCATATTCCTGATGAATGTGATGCAAAATAAAAACAAAAACACACAAACAAAACCCTTCAAAACCATTAAGCAAACAAAATTCAGCAGCATAGTAAGAGGAACTTAGTATGATCAAGTGGAGTCCCTCTTGCAATGCTAGGGTGAGTTAATGTGTGAAAATCTGTCAGCACAGATTTAATAATGAAACACCCACAGGATTATCTCAATTGCTTCAGAGAAAGCAATTGACATGTAACACTATGATAATAGGACACTCAGTCAATCAGAAAAACAAAGGTTTAACCCAAACCAATGAGAACGATGGCTCAGTGGGCAACGGAACTTGCTGCCAAGACTAATAGCCTATGTTTGATCCCTGGGACTCAGACTGGAAGGAGAGGAATAGTCCCTCTCCCTCAGGTTGTCCTCTGACTGATACGTATGTATACACACACTGAGGGACTAATGTACAAATGTGTGTACAAATATATATGTACATCAATTTGTGTATATAAATCATTAATTAATGTAGATATATATTTAAAGAAGTCAAGACTTCTTGTGCTCATGGATAAGAAGATTAAATATGCTTGAAGGATACTTCAGTTACGTTTTGGAGGCCAATAAGGTGGCTCAGCAGATAAATGTGCTTGGCTCGCATGCATGGCAACCTGGGTTTGAATCCTGGAGTCAGTGCAAAGGTGGGAGTAGAGAACCACCTCCACACGCTATTCTCTGACCTCACACGTGCATTGGCAGACCTGTCTCTGGCTCTCTCTGTGTCTGTATGTCTCTCTCTGCCTCTCTGTCTCTTTGTCTCTCTCTGTCTCTCTTTCTCTCTCTCTCTCTCTCTCTCTCTCTCTCTCTCTCTCTCTCTCTCGTACACACACTCAAACAAACACATGCGCATACTCTCTCATACAGTGTACACAGACTCATACAACAATAATGACATTTTAAAACTTTAAATCTCTATGACACCTTTTTTTAAAAAAAAAAAAACAAAAACAACATAGCAACATTATATGGAATCTCAACAGACTCCAGATAGTTAAAAGGATTTTTTTTTTTTTTTAATGATCAAACTCAAAGAACTTCGTGCTTATTTTGGAACACATTACAGAGCTAAGTAATCAAAGCAGGGCTGCTGTGGCAGTAAGAGGCAAGCACATCAGAGAACTGGAACAGAGGGCAGAGACAAGCGCTCACATGTGACACATGAAGCCTCGGGAGGACTGCTGAGAATACACAAGATACACAAGATAGTCTCTTCAACAAAGGGCGTTAGGGAAAATGAGCATCAGCATAGATAACAAGGAAATTGGACCCCAGACTCCCATCCTTTACAAAAACTAAGAAATTAAATTCATAGCGTCAGTGGAAGTTAGATCTACAACGCTTCCTTGAATAACACTACAACCAAAGGTAACTTCTACAAACAGGAAGTTTTCCCTTCTGTTGCTATGTAAATACCATGACCAAGAAGCAACACAGAGGAGGAAAATGTTTATTTAGTTTAAACTTCCACATCGCAGCCCATGGCTGATGAAAGCCAAAGTGGGAACCGGGAATCGGGAACTGAAGCAGACGATGGAGGAACGTTACTACTGTGTAGCAAAATCCTGTCTCACTTGCCTCAAACCAACTAAAATAGGATCTGGGGGTGTCGTTCAGTGGGTAGAGTGCTTGTCTGGTATGTATGATCCTAGCAGCCCATAAACCAGGCATGGTGGTACATACCTGTAACCTTAGCACTCAGGAGGCCAAAACAAAAGGAATCACAGGCTCAAAGTCATCCTTGGCTGCTTAGCAAATTTGAGGCCAACCTGGACGACATGAGACTCCATGTTAATACTAATATCTGAAATAAAGTTCACAGAAACAAGAAATTAAAATGGTAGATACCAGAGAGCTGGAGAGATGAGTCAGTTGTTAAAAAATGACTTACTGCCCTTGCAGAGGCCCCAGGTTCTGTTCCCAGGACCCACAAGGCAGCTCACAACTGCCTGTGACTCCAGTTCCAGGGGATCTGACACCCTGGTCTGGTCTTTGTGGTATGCATACGTGCAGGTAAAACACTCATACACACAAAATAAAAATGACATTTTTTGAGGGACTGGAGAAATGGCTCAGCAGTTAAAGAGCACTGACTGTTCTTCCAGAGGTCCTGAGTTCAATTCCCAGCAAGCACATGGTGGCTCACAACCATCGGTAATGGGATCCAATACCCTCTTCTGGTGTGTCTGAAGACAGCGACATACATACAATAAATAAATCTTACAATAAAACAGCCCACCTTTTAAAAAATGAAAATGGGGGCTGGTGAGATGACTCAATGGGTAAGAGCACCCGACTGCTCTTCCAAAGGTCCGGAGTTCAGATCCCAGCAACCACATGGTGGCTCATAACCATGTGTAAGGAGATCGGACACCCTCTTCTGGAGTGTCTGAAGACAGCTACAGTGTACTTACATATAATAAATAAATAAATCTTTAAAAAAAAAGATTTCTTTAAAAATAAAAAATAAATGAAAATGGTAGATACCAGTTTGGGGAGGAATTGGTTACTGGGTGTAGACCTCAGATGCACAAGAGGGCAAAATGTACTGAGGTCTTGCCCGAGGGGAGTGTGAATATACTAAACACTACTAAAATATAAATGGTAAATTTTATGTTTTGTTTTTTTTAAACTAAAATTCAAGTTAGGAAATGAATCAGTTAATTTATCCCTTGCTATGGTCAAAGAAAGACATGCAACAACGGGAGAGCCAGGAAGACGCTGGCTTTGAAGATGAAGGAGGGAGGGTGGCCTCTAGGAGCTGGAACGGATTCCTGCCTGTAGGCCCTAGAGATACAGGAAAACAGCCACACCGACACACTGATTTTTTTTATTTTTTATTTTTTTATTTATTTTTAGGCTTACAGATCTGTAAGACACTTGAGTTTGTGTTACTTTGTTATAGCAGCAGCTGAGAGCTAATCCACCAAGGCACATTTGAGAAGCAGCGCGATCCTAGACTACAGTTTTAAACCCTCTGCCTGCCACTTCAGCTTGCTGGCCCTGTTTACTTAGCTTCTCTGTGGCTGGGGCTGTTCATCCACAAACTTGGGTTATGAATAACACCTATCTCTTAAAGGAGCAAGCATGCTAATAGTGTCCTCTTTAATGTAAGCCACCGGTAAGTTAGTATTTGATAGCATTTAACAGCTAAGTCTCTGAAACCTCGAGACGCTTCTGCTCTTTTTATATTTATTATTCTTGCTCTAGGAAAGGAAGATGACCTGGCCACTTCAGTCTTTGGTTGCCCCCTCCCCCTAGCCGTAGAGGAGGAAACACATCTGCAAGGGAGTATGCTCTTTGGGAGAGTCATGGACCATGGATGGACTCTCATTTCATAATAAGAACAAGGAGATTCAGACAAGCCAAGGCAGTGCAGTTTCACAACCTTGCAAAGTTGGGCCTCGTCCTAGAATAGAGGTACATTGATCAAGGACAGGTTATAAACGCTAACCCAAGCCTCTTGGTCCATTTACTCCTTGGCTTAGTAACCAGGGGAGTGCCATCCGCTCTCTCTACACAGCATATGGGGTCTTCTCTCTCTCTCTCTCTCTTTTTGGTTTTTCGAGACAGGGTTTCTCT
>NC_034598.1:61111221-61119331 GCF_900095145.1 Mus pahari
CTTTGTAGACCAGGCTGGCCTTGAACTCAGAAATCCACCTGCCTCTGCCTCCCGAGTGCTGGGATTAAAGGCGTGAGCCACCATGCCTGGCTGGGTCTTTTCTTTTCTGCTGTCATTTACACTTGTCGTTATCACCTGAGCCCCCACCCCTTGTTTATTTTTTTAAAGATTTATTTATTTAGGATATGTAAGTACACTGTAGCTGTCTTCAGACACACCAGAAGAGGGATGGCTTGGGATGGTTGTGAGCCACCGTATAGTTGCTGGGATTTGAACTCGGGACCTTCAGAAGAGCAGTCAGTGCTCTTAGCTGCTGAGTCATCTCTCCAGCCCCCCCCCCCCACCTCTTGTTTTATGAGCCACAAGTCCAATTAGTGCTGAGCATATATATGTGCATGGGTATGGGGCAAAGGAACACGGAAATCCTGTCGATGGCCACATCCTCATCAAAGAAGGACTCATCCTTCCGCAGACACTGAGCAGTCCTGATGGCCCCCTTGGCGCTGTTTGCTTGTTCTGAGTTAATTCTCCAGCCCCCTGCCTGGAGAAGCATTACTACGTTAATATCAGCAGGCACCGCTTAGACTCAGCATTCCAAGTCCAGCCTGGGCTCAGATGTGCAGAGACTAAAAGAAGGGTGTAAGGATGACAAGAGAAACAAAGATGCTACAGGTCGAAGAGGTGTGACAAGCCTGGGCGTGGGGATAGTGAACTACCTTTGTTCTCCTTCCTTGAATAGCCTGCCAGCTGGAGAAGAGACATAATGTCACCTTGGAGTGATGTGTACAGATTTCTCAGCTCTGCCACTCTCTAAAGAGAGCGTGAGTTAGACCCCACTCCTGCCTCTGCTTGTTGGCATCAGCTCCAGGATCCCAGTTACAAGAATTCCAGAATCTCTGCGGAATCTCAGCCGGGTCTGAATAAGAACTTCAGTTCAGTTGCTTTGGTTTGGTTTAGGGTTTTGGTATGTGCGTGGGCTGGCTGGGCACAAAATCGTGATACATTGTCCCAGTTCCCAAGCTGGCCTTGAGCTCTTGACCTTCCTGCCAATACTTCCCAAGTAGCTAAGACTGTCAGGACTGACCAACATGCCACGCCATGTCTATGTCTCCTTTTGTTTTGTGTGTGTGTGTGTGTGAGTGTGTGTGTGTGGTCAGACTGGTTTTTTGCATAGCGATTCCTGGCGGTTTTCCACGTATCAGGCAACTGGGATCTTAGATAGATTAGCCTGTGTGCTGTATGTTTATCTGAGGCATAAACTGTCTACGTATTTGCTTTGCTGTTGCATCAGGGACTCGAATTTCCCTCTATGTTTCTGTTTCTATCTTCCCTACCACTTTGCATCTTCCTAAAGTAGGAATTGGAAAACAAAACCTAAGGATTGCAGGTCCTTTTAGCCATATAGTCTTCTGTTGTTATGCAGAGGCACAGTGATCTGGTTGCAAGCTATGAGAGAGGTGTCCTGTGAGTCTATAATTAGGTCTCGGGCTTGGAGTGAAACTCAGTTGGGTATTTCCACACCGAAATGGCTACAGGGTAGCCGAGCCTGGGTAATTCCCTTCCTCTTGGTCAGGTAAAATTTGGTAAAACACCAAGTGCTTAGGCATCAGGGAGAGAACTTCTTTTGAGGAAAACAAAAGTTTCAAAGCCTGTTTCCAAAAGTCCCAAAGAGGGGCTTTTCTCTGACCTCACAGAGAGTACGTGATATGGGTGCTGGAGGTGAATTTTTGGGAAATGTAGGTGTTCTCTTAAACATGGGCCCCCCTCAAGAGGGTAATTCTACACTGAGGCTCTGAGAATGGATCAGTTACAGTGGCTTCAGCCCAGAGTCTCTCCCTGAAAACTATAATTCTACCACGTCTCTTTCTAATTTTTCCAGGCTGTGTTTGTCCCATGACATCAGCTTTCAGATGAGTCTAAAAAAAAAGAGGCTTCAGTTTAAACTTTTGCTCTGTGTGGTTTGGGTTGGGATGGGTTTGCGTGTTTGAGACAGGATCTCATGTAATTCGGTCTGATCTCAGACCACTTATGGAGCACGGGGGTGACCTTGAACTCTGATCCAGTTCCCACATTCTGGGATTACAGGCACGTGCCACCTGCCCAGATAAATTTTCAGTTTGTCTGGCTTTATCCTCGTTCTAAGGATGGGAGTGATGACTTTTAAGTCACATGTCAGACAGGGAGTCACCAGGGTGGTTTTAATGCTGATGTTACCATTTATGTATGAACTTTGCCGTAGTGAGCCTCGGGGTTTGTGTGAGTCAGACTCTTAGTCTGGCGCAGGAGCTCACAGTGGAGGCGGCTGTGTTTCTTGGGTGAGGATCTGGGCATGTTCCAAACCGTAGTGTAACCTAGAGCAGACTCTTCTCAGAAAAGTTAACACAAACCTCTGCTTCCTCCATCCTTTGCCACTCGAAAGGTAACTCAGTTCAGTTTCTAATATCTTCTGTGCTCGGCCATTTCCTGTTACTAATAGCACAGCAACACGCTGGCTGGATTCTAAGCAAGAGGAGTTTATTTGGCTCCTGCTTCCATTTTGGCTCATTGTTCTGGATTGGTCACATCTGCCTTCTTGCTGGCAGAGTCCTGAGGCAAGGAAGAGGCTGACGTGGAAGTCTGAGTGAGCTGTGTATGTATATGTATATCTTTCTGTCTCTCCTCTGTTTTATCAGCCACCAGGATCATTTGTTTTTCTCCATCTTCTGCACCTCCCAAAGGGCGTTCTCAACTAAACAGTCTAGTCAGACTAAGTTCCCTGGTACCTCACAACAGGGGTTATATTTTACCTGGTAAAGTCCTGGGCGACAAACCCCTACTATAGCCAAAGCTTCCAATTCCTAATGTTCATTTTATATAACTATGCAGTTGAAGTCATTGGTCCCCGTGATAGTTGTATTAAACCTTTGTTTCTCTTACATATCGGTGTGATCTTCTTGACCTTCTTGTTTTATATCTATGCAGCAAAGAATTTAATACTAGAAAGTTCACTGGGCTGGAAAATGGAAGAAATTAGTCTAAGTTCTTTCTCACCCCATTATTAATTACATGGATACTTTTAAGCAAAGCAGTCAGCTACCAGTTTCCTTATCAATAGCATAACAATCTGGACCAGACATCAAAAACTCTTTTTAATTTTATATATATATGTACATGTTTGTTTTGTTTTTGTTTTTGAAACCATTTCACTATGTAGCCCAGGCTGGACTAGAACTCCTCTGCCTCCTGAGTGCAGAGACTAAAGGTGTGTGGTATCTTGCCCAGCTAAATTTCAATCTCTTAATCTTTAGTCAAAATTAATACTTAACAGCTTTTATAATCTGGATGTAGATCATAATTAGACATATGACATGGAGATAAGAAAAAAAGAGAAAAATAAAGGAAGTTTGTAAATTAGAAGGAGCTATCACACAATTAAGTACCGGCATGTCGTGATAGCAACCCTGGGATTGGTTGTGACGGTCTGAATGGGAAAGCCCCGGCCATAGACTCCAGGATTTGAATGTTGCCCCTAGTTGAGGTTGCTGTTGAGGAGGTTGGGAGACGCGGCCTTTGGAGGAAGTGTGTCAGTGAAAGTGGGCTCTGAGATGCTTTTTCTGCTTTGTGTTTTGGCTCAAGGTGTGAGCCAGTTCCTGCAGCAACGCTTCCTGCTCCGTGCCATGCCTCCCCGCCACCACAGACTCTTAGCCCTCTGGAACCCAAAGCCGAATAAACTCTTTATCCCATGAGTCTCTTTGATCATGGGACCTGATGCTATTTGAAAGTTATGAATGTTCTTCTGAGAGAGGGTAGGCAACAGGCAAGTGTGGGCTTGGGAATAGAGAGGAATGGGCAGCCAAGATCCCCGTCCCGTTAGGGGAACGCTGAGGCTACGGAGCAGGAGAGAAAGTGGGGCATAGAGGCCAGAGTCCCAGGAGGCAAAGACCAGGTCCCCGGTGAGCCTTATTTGACTATCAGGCCTTCCAGGTTTATCTCAGAGCAACGGGAATTTCCTGGAAGTTTTTCTTTATCAATTTCCTTGAACCTGAGATGTAGCTCCCCTCTGAAGTATTCTATCTAAAGTTCTGCAGAAGAGCATGCCTGGGGGTAGGGGTGGGGTGAGGGTGGGGTCAAAGGGCAGTGGCTAGTGTAGCACTAGAGCAACCTGCAGGGTCATGACCAGGTTGGGACTGAAGCAATGGCCTTCAGGACTGCCAAGGGAGTTTTGAGCTCTTACTGCCTGTTCCTCCCATTGAGAGGTTTGATCTCACTGGTGGAATATAAAGTGTGTGTATGTGTGTGTGTGTGTATGTGTGTGTGTGTGTGTGTGTGTGTGTGTGTGTGTGTGTGTGTGCGTGTAGACAGATTCAGATGGGCAGTTGTGGTGGAGTTTAGAGGCAAGCTAAACTCAGCATGTAACCGGTATCAATCCACTACACAGACTTCCATTTTTTAAAAAAAGATTTATCTATTTATTTTATGTATATGAATACATTGTAGTTGTAAGGATGGTTCTGAGCCTTCATGTGGTTGTTGAGAATTGAATTTAGGACCTCTGCTCACTCCAGTGGGCCCTGCTTCCTCCGGTCAACCCCAGTCGCTCAGTCCCTGCTTACTCTGGCCCAAAGATATATTTATTATTATAAATAAGTACACTGTTCCTGCCTTCAGATGCACCAGAAGAGGGCGTCAGATCTCCTTACAGGTGATTGTGAGCCACCATGTGGTTGTTGGGATTTGAACTCAAGACCTTCAGAAGAGCAGTCAGTGAGTGTCCTTACCCCCCTGAGCCATCTCGCCAGCCCTAGACTTCCATTTTTAAGAGGGAATACCATTCCTATGTTTTCTTTTTCTTTTTTCTTTTTTTCTTTTTTTTGGTTTCTTTGAGACAGGGTTTCTCTGTATAGCCCTGGCTGTCCTGGAACTCACTTTGTAGTCCAGGCTGGCCTCAAACTCAGAAATCCGCCTGCCTCTGTCTCCCAAGTGCTGGGATTAAAGGCGGCGCCGCCACCACCCAGCTATGATGTGTTTTCTATATGTAATTACTACTGTATAACCTACAGTGATCCTTGGGATGGGAAGGAGACTGATCTGGAACTATGACTGGCTTGCTCAGGGCTCAGATCACTAATGAACAGAAGAGCTGGTGTTTGAATTCTGGGGATCAGTCTCCAAGGTCATCCTCCTCAGACGCTTCAGTGCAAACCTTCTGCTTGTGCCATTAGGAGGGATGTAACAACCAGCACTTTGACAAAACAAAACAAAACAAAACAAAAACAACCTATTGCAATCTCCAGAATCTTCAAAAAAGCCAAACCTGAATCCTAATTTTAAAAGAAGAGGAAGAGAGCCAGGCGTGGTGGCACACACCTTTAATCCCAGCACTCGGGAGACAGAGGCAGGTGGATTTCTGAGTTCGAGGCCAGCCTGGTCTACAAAGTGAGTTCCAGGACAGCCAGGGCTATACAGAGAAACCCTGTCTCGAAAAAAACCACAAAAAAAAAAAAAAAAAGAGGAAGAGGAGAAGGAAGAGGAAGAGGAAGAAAAAGATTCCAATAATTGAAGATATTTCGTATAGTAAGAGCAGGAAGAAAAATTATAAACAAAATAACCCTTCCCCAATAATAACTTGAAAATGTTGTTAAAACCCAAGTTCTATAAAGACAAATTGCTAGAAATGTAAAAAAACAATCCTTAGCTGAATGTGGGGATGGCCAAATTGAAAACGCCATTGATCACTGTTGTGGCTTCAGAAGAACTTTCCAGAACAGCCTGTTTTTTTGTTCCTCTTCCCTCTGAAAACATGATGTCCCTCAAAAATGTTCCTCAGTGAGTCATGTTAGTCAGAAATGTGGACCGCAGAGCTGGCTTCCTTTCAGGGTTCTCCAGTGGTAGCCCAGCTGGGACACACAGAAGTGAGACTCCGCTTGCCCCAGGGCAGCTTTTCTGGGCCACAGGGAACCAGCTGCCTATGGTGTAAGCAGTCATCTGTTTCTTATAACTTGCCACGTTAATGTGTTCTCTCACCAGACTAAGGTCATTGATAAAAGCGCAGCCAAGGGTACAGGCAGTACTCGGAGGGTTTCTGAGCGCTGTTTGAAGGGGTTACATAGCTATGATCTTGGTTATCCCTAGCCAGTGGGAGCCCCACTTTGGATTAGTTATTAGTGAATCTGCTTCATAAAAGTGGTACAAAGAACAGCATGTAATCTGACAGAACCCTGGTACCTGTGTGAAGCAGCAAGGCAGGATTATCGCAGGGTGGAGACATCAGGGACATGAGTCCTGGAGATATTTTGGGGGGAAGAAAGAGTGGTAAGTGGACCATAGTTAACACACCCAGGACCTCTACAGATTTGTGTCTTCTGCTTACAAAGACTGGAGCAACAAGAGTGAAGTGTAGAGCAGGGGTACAGTCCTCTTTGTTGGAAATGTACACGGGCCACTCCCTCGCCAGGGTAGGGAGCTCAAGAAAGGCCATTCAAGTGGAACGTCCCTCATAGACAAAGAAAAAGAGATTCTCAAGTGGTACCTGGGCATCTAGGAGGGAAACAGAGGTACAACCTGAGCCTGCACGGACAGGGAGGCTTAAGATCTAAGGACAGATATAAGCCAATACCAGGAAAGAGCATGCACTATTCTGGGCATCTCAGAGAGTTTAGGAGGAAGGGAAGGATATTTTGCTAAACTGAAAGGAAAGGCCCAGTTAAGGATGAAATCAATATCTCTCAGTTCCCCCAGACGGCCTCAGCACTGTGCTTCCATCACGATGAATGAAGAGCATGAAGAAAAAGTAAACCGATGGAGGCCGGAAGCACGCTCCCAAGGTTTACCAGCGGGGGGGGGGGGAGGGTGTGCTGTGGGGGCTGCCTAGGAGGAACTGGGGGGCTGCTGGGGTAGCTAGGGTGATGCTAGGGGTTGGCTGGGAGTCTGGGGAGGTTTTGAGTTATTTCTGGTGCTATTGACAGTGGTTCCCATCACTGACTGTATTAAACGTGTCGATCTCTTGGCTTCTCTATCGTAACGCCTTACCGTCCGTTTGTTTTCTTTCGTTTTCCTTTTTTTTTTTTTTGGTTTTTCGAGACAGGGTTTCTCTCCTGGAACTCACTCTGTAGACCAGACTGGCCTTGAACTCAGAAATCTGCCTGCCTCTGCCTCCCAAGTGCTGGGATTAAAGGCTTGCACCACCACCGCCCCGCTATGTTTTCCTAAATGTGTGTGTATGTTAGATTATTTTAGTTTTTGTGTGTACATGTTTTTGTTTTGTTTTGTTTTGAGGGTTTTTGTTTTTGTTTGTTTTACGTGCGCGTGTGTGCATGCCTGGCGCCTGCAGGTGTTAGAAGAAAAGTGTCAGATCCCCTAGAACTCGTGCTTCAAATGTTTGTGCGCCACCACTTGAGTGCTGGAAATCCAGTCCCTCTGCAAGAACGACAAATGCTCGATCTCCGAGCCATCTCCCCAGCCCTAAATTGACTTCAGTTTTTATTACTTGCGTGCGTGCGTGTGTGCGTGTGTGTGTGTGTGTGTGTGTGTGTGTATGTGTGTGTGTATGTATGCGTGTGGGTGTGTTTCAGGATTTGTGAGGTGGGATAGGGAGAGAGAGTCACACGCTGCAGTGTGACTTTCCAGAGTCAGCTCTCTTTCCACAGTGGGTTCCAGGGACTGAATTCAGGGCGTCGGGCTTTCGAAGCTTGTGCTTTTACATCCTGAGCCATCTCTCCAGTTTCCTTGTTCTGATCTTTTAAAGAGACTTTTCATTTATTTTTAGGTCTGTGTGTCTGTATCCCAGTGGGGGTCAGAGACGACCTGCAGAAATCGTTCTCTCCTTCTACTGTGCGAGTCCTGGGAGACTCAGGTCAGTGATGACCAACTCAGGACATCAGGCTTGGTGACAAGTACCTTCGCCTCCTGAGCCATCTTACTGTCCCCAAAACAAATATTTTTTTGAAAAATCAATACTGTTAAAGCCAGGTGGTGGTGGTCCATACCTTTAATCCCAGCACGTGAGAGGTAGAGGCAGGAGGGTCTCTGTGAATTCAAAGCCATAGTGAGTTCTAGGACAGCCTGGACTACACAGAAAACCCCTGTCTCAAAAAAAAAAAAAAAAAAAAAAAAAAAAAAAAAAAAAAAAAAA
>NC_034598.1:61119451-61124586 GCF_900095145.1 Mus pahari
AAAAAAAAACTTATATTTCTTTATTTTCAACCTTTTTGGGGTCGTCTTAGAAACAGGGTTTCACTATGTATTTCTGGCTGGCCTGGAGCTGGATTTGTAGAATAGACAGACTTTCCTCAAAGTCACTGAGAGATCCGCCTGCCTCTGCCTCCTGATTCCTGGAGTTAACTTTGTTTTTATTATTTTATTTTATTTGGTTGAAGTGGGGGTGCACACGTGATGACCAAGTTAGCTCAGTCAACAGAGTCTCGAGGGAGGGAGCGAGGATTGTTGAAAAGACAAAGACAATTAGACAACACTGTATAACCTGACTCCGGCCAGAGCTGAGGCTGAAGCAGGTTTATTTATTTATTTTTCCAGTCTGCTTTTATATCATTCTCGGCACGTACAAGGAATATCAGTCCTAAGGCGTAAACAAAGCAGTCAAGGAACAAGCAAGGCATAAACAAAGGTCCCATGACTGCCGCATTCAGGGTCTTAACGAGACCCATCAGGATACAAAGAACATTGTCCTCAGCTGTAACATCTTACTTAATGATTTGATTTGAGAGCGGGGACCCCTGTAGAAACTGCTGGCGCTCTCTCGCCAGCTCTTCCTCACAAATTCTAAGAGCCGTACCATTCCCAGACTTTGGCTTCCCTCTTCTGATCTTCTCTGCTGTTGCACTAGTTAAAAATTGTCCATATGAGCCAGGCAGTGGTGGCTCACGTCTTTAATCCCAGCACTCGGGAGGCAGAGGCAGGCGGATTTCTGAGTTCAAGGCCAGCCTGGTCTACAGAGTGAGTTCCGGGACAGCCAGGGCTACACAGAGAAACTCTGTTTCAACAAACAAACAAACAAACAAACAAACAAAAAATTATCCATATGGGTTGGACAGATGGCTAAGCAGTTAAGAGCACCGACTGCTCTGCCAGAGGTCCTGAGTTCAATTCCCAGCAACCACATGGTGGCTCACAACCATCTGTAATGGACAGAAAGTTTGCCTTGATTGAACTTGATCTGAAGCTCCTTCAGAAGCTGGGTTGTTTTCTAGTGTTTGTAGTTGGGGGCAGGGGTAGGGGTGGGAGTAGGGGTGGTTCGTGTGTAAAATCAGCAGCTCAGGTTTCTTTTATCAGGTTGATTCGCAGTCCCTGATACACTTGACCTTGCAGAGCAGCGGCTGAAAACAGGCGACGAACACCTCCTTCAGGAGCGTGAAGGCAGTAAGATTGTCCTAATGCTGTCAGGCCTGCTGATGAATGATGCCCACCTAATGGAAACCACCCTGGGCATAGTTTTATAAGGCCATAAAGAAGACAAGTTAGCTTATTTCCTCCCCTGACTCCCAAACACAGCATCCCAAGGGGCTCCGCCGGAGAAGAGACGGATGCTGTAGTTTTAGCTTAACTTAATTTCGTTTTTATTCAGCCACAGTAAATAATATAGCACGTAAAACTCTGTGTCTTTGGGAACGTATTTGTCTGAAGAAACAACAACAAATAATACAGCCATTATCAGTAAATGGCTCTCAATTATTTATTGGCTTAACCAACTTTTTTGATGCCTACAGTATGCAGAAGGTACTATCGAAGATGCTAGATATCAAGAATAAAGAAGAATCCACCTCTTGGTGCTGTTTAGGACATACCTCTTACTTTGGTCCATTTCTACAGCTATAATGAATGACTATTTTCATAGCCTAAGGCACAGATTGTCTGCTTTACAGTGGCTGAAGCTCTGCAGTATAGGAAGGCTGCATGCCACTCTGGGAAACCCACAGAAGCATCCTTTTCTAGCTCTGAGGGGCTATCCACATGCCTTGCTTCATGGTTCCCCTCCTATAGCATCCATACTTGCTGCTGTGGACCACACTGCCCTTCCTTTGCTTTCACAAGCGAAGTGATGAGTGTTCGTAAGCACACACATTCACACAGAGGAAAACAAAAATCAGAGATGCTGCAAAGAGTTTTTTGGTTGTTCAACAAGCTTCTCCAGCTACTAGTAGAGAAATGTGGATGTGAGAATGCAAGGGAGCTGTAAGTAGGAGAAAGAGAGAGACACAGAGACACAGAGAGCCAATAGATGGACCAAGGAAGGTCATGCTCCGTAGTTTAAAGAAAGTTTGTGCAAAAGTTTAAGTGCATATACATTGAAAATTAAGTCATGAGAAAACTGGCACTTAGAAAGTTTGGTCATTTATTCTGTATCTATAATATTCCTGTCATCCTGGATATAGGCTGTGAGGATGAGCCAGGGAGAGGTCTGGTCCATTGTGTCCACTGTCAGGAAGCAGAGCGAGATGAAATCTATCACTCAGCTCCTTTTGTCCCTTTCAGCCAATCTAGGACCCTAGCCCGGGGGAATGGTGCCCAGTGCATTCAGGGTGGCTTTTCCTACCCCTGTAAAGCCAGTCTAGAAACCCCCCTCGCAGATCCAGAGATTGGCTCAGACATGAGTCTAGACCATGTGTTGCCAACCAATATTAACCACCATAATAGTCATTTAGGTCTAGTTTACACAGATCTCTTTAGGATTTCTAGTATCTTATAACTACAGGAAATGGCCATGCTACAGACTTCAGACTGAGTCAGCAAGAGTTCTGAACTGACTTTAGTCATTTGGAAACACCCTGTTTGTAAAACTATTACCAAAAATTTGGCTACAGAATAGGCAGTACAATGTTTCTATCTAATATAACCAAATAGTTTTGATGCTCTGGTTATTTAAAAATCAATTTATTTTATTCTGTGTGTTTTGTGTATGTGTGTGTGTGAGAAAGAGAGAGAGAGAGAGTGCAGGTGTCCAAGGAAGCCAAGGTCAATGGGTGTCTTGGAGCTGAAGTTACAAGCAGTTACTTAAAACAAACATTTTGATAGCTTTCTTTATCCTCTCTTTTTAGCTCCTGACATATTTCAGTAGAATTTTGTAAGATCTGAGAATTCTAACATTGAGTACAATTCTTTGAGAAGAAATAGTTTTAAGTTTCTTGGAACATTTGTAGTGAACATGTCACCTTATGAACTGTAGTTTCTTCCTTCTTGCATTCCCCCACGTCTCTTAGAATATTCTTGTTTTCTAAAACTCAGGGGAAAATCTTTGTTGGTGACCTTATTTTTATTGAAGAATGCTGTGCTAACGCAGTCTTGGAAGGAACCTGGTAAATTTCGTTGGGCTGCTGGTGCCCTCCAGTGGCCACTGCCCACACTTGCAGTTTATTTATTTTTGCCAGTGAGCCAGGAAGCGCCTCAGAGATTTAAATAGACTAGAAACTGTAGGTTCTGAGCTGCTCCAGAAAGGAAAGATACAGACAGGTGCTTGATTCTGTTTGGATGACGAAAGGATGTGAATTCTGGGTTGACATTAAACACCTCTACTACACCTTGTTCTAATTCTTTACCTGTTGCCTCCCACACCTGAGTAAGATCTCACAAAGGAAAACAGTCTCACAGTAACACAAGTTGCTGAGTAGGTGCACAAATAAAGGAAAAACATTGTTTCCTATGGGGAGTTGGCTTTCGTCTGCAGCTGCTGCCGCCTGTTGTTAATCACCCTTGCTAGGTGCATCTAATAGAGAATGCTTTGAGAAATTTTTATCTGTTAAAATCCCATATGCCCATGAGATTTCGAGTTTCGGAAATCTCATGTCCAATACGCGGTCTTTTATACACTGGTCCTTCACTCTTTAAATAGTGCGTACAAATGAAGCACTACGTTGCAGAACTCATAGGTGTAAACATTTGTTAGCTGTGGTGCTAGCCCTGTGTCATAGTTCAGGTTTCTATCGCTGCAATGAAACACCGGGACCGAAAGGCAAGTTGGGGAGGGAAGGGTTTATTCAACGTACACTTCCAGATCATAGTACTCCCTTCATGGGAGGAAGTCAGGACAGGAACTCAAACAGGGCTGGGACTTGGAGGCAGAAGCTGGGACTTGGAGGCAGAAGCCATGGAGGGGTTCTGCTTACAAGCCTGTTTCCCATGGCTTCCTCAGTCTGCTTTTTTATAGAACCCAGGACTACCAGCCCAGAGATGGCCCCACTCACAATAGACTGGGCCCTCCCTCATTAATCACTGATTGAGACAATGCCTTACAGCTGGATCTCATGGAGACATTTTCCCAACTGAGGCTCCTTCCTCTCTGATGACTCCAGCTTTTGCCAAGTTGGCATGCAAAACTGTCCGGTACACCTTCGTATATAGCTATTTTCTCCAAATTAAAAACCCCCACTGGTCATGGTGGCCCATGCTTTTAATCCCAGCACTCAAGAGGCAGAGGCAGGTGGCTCTGTATGAGTTTGAAGTCAGTCTGGTCTACACAGTTAATTCCAGGGCAGCCAGAACCACACAGTGAGAACCTGTTCCGAAAAAAAAGAAAGTAAATTTCCCTTTGGAGGAGGTAGAGGGAGGCTCAGGAGATGAACGAAAGTTATGAAGCTTGGGAAATTTACAAGACAGAGAGTATTCAGAAAGTTCCAAGAGTCATGAAGCCTCTCCCAAGGTTTTATAGCAGTGAGTAATTCACAGAGTACAGCATCCAGACATCCTCACCCCATGCTGGGCTGGGCTTTGCAGAGCTCCAAGGGCCTGAGCCTCACCGCCCTCCTGCCCGCAACCCCTGCATCCGTGCGGCTGTAGATAACCTCAGGAAAGTCATAGGCTCGCCACGCTAGACCTGGCAGAATCATTTCTTTGTTCTGCTGTTAATGCCCTAGATGGGATGAAAAGACATTTTCCTTGGCTTCCTAGAAGTCAGAAGCTCCTTAAAGAAAAAAGCACTGGTTTATAGCCAAAGTCCTTGCCTTACTGGTAGCCACCAACCTTCAGTGTGCCCCTCCCTAGGCCCCAGCCAGTTGCAGAAATGGACAGCCGTAGCTGTTACGGTTCCTTTGGTTTTGGTTTTGTTTAGGTTCTTTTTTCTCTTATTGTACCCCTGTTTTATTTATTTTTATTTTTTTTTATCCATTTTTATTTGCAGTAGTATTTCAGTACATCTGACCAATCACAAGAATTTCAGAAAAAGCAGCTTGTGTTCTTTTTTTTTTTTTTTTCAGAAAGCAATCATATATTTTATTCGAAAGAAATACACTTTAACACAGTAAAATGTTAATTAGTGCTTTGCACAAACTCCTTTAAGATGTCACCAGGGATTCTGGTAT
>NC_034598.1:61124921-61139323 GCF_900095145.1 Mus pahari
ATATAGAGTTTGGAAGACCAAGGAGCCTCTATTCCCACTGATGGCCGATTAGGTCATCTTCTGCTACATATGCAGCTAGAAACACAAACCCCGGGGTGTACCCCTGTTTTAAATTCCCCCGTACCTCCTAATATTCAATTTCATCTTCCAGATGGTTGCGTATTAAAGCCTGTTAGCCCTAATTTCTTGAATTTGAAGAACCCCATAGAAACAGACCACAGAACGCCATGGTACCTGTAAGTACTGTCTCCCTAAGGGATTACAGAAATGTTTTTGAAGTCTCCTGTTGTCCTTGAGAAAAAAGTCTGGTTAGGAGAAAAAGGTGCTGTGACACTTGCTGAAAGGACCTAGCGCTCAATGCAGGGTTAAGAAATGTCTTGGGTGGAGACCGAAGAGGCAAACATGGGGTGGATCTGCAGCAGGTCCTCTGCATGTATTACAGCTGCTAGGTTGTTGCTTTTGTGGGACTCCTAACAGTGGGAGTGGGTGTTTCCCTGACTCTCTGTCCTGCTGTGGGGGACTCTTCGCCTCCTATTGGGTTACCTTGTCCAGCATCCATATATGGGCTTTTGCCTTGTCTTATTGCTTCTTGTCTTGTCCTGTTTGGATGTCATCACTTGGAGGCCTGCTCTTTCCTGAAGAGGAAATGAAAGGGATGGGGTAGATCTGGGGGAGAGGGGAGGTGGGGGAGGGAGCTAGGAGGAGGAGAAACGGTGGGATAGATATTGTATGAGAGAATTAATTTCCAATTTCAAAAAGTACCTTGAGGGCTGGAGAGATGGCTCAGTGAGCCGTTAAGAGCACCAACTGCTCTTCTGAAGGTCCTGAAGTTCAAATCCCAGCAACCACATGGTGGCTCACAACCACCCATAATGAGATCTGAGGCCCTCTTCTGGTGTGTCTGAAGTCAGCGACAGTGTACTTATGTATAATAATAAGTAAATCTTTGGCCCAGAACAAGCAGGGACTGAGAGAGTGGAGTTGACCGGAGTGAGCAGAGGTCCTAAAAAACATTCATTTCCCAACAACCATATGAAGGCTCACAACCATCTGTACAGCTACAGCATACTCACATACATTAAATAAATAGATAGATAGATAAATCTTTTTTTAAAAAAGCCTTGAGGGCACAAGATGCTTCTGCTGAGAAAGCACCAACCACATGCATATTAATTAATCCCAAAGTTGGATCTAGTTTCTTAACTTCTTCAATGTCTTGTTCTCTCTACTGGCTGGCCTGGAATTGACTATGTAGACCAGGCTAGCCCAGGCTAGCTTTGAACTCACACAGATGTGACTGCCTCTCCCTCCTGAGGGCTTGGGTTAAAGGCATGCACCACCGCACCACCGCCACTGTCCAGCTACTACTCTTTCTTCTTGTTGTCTCTAATACTTCTATGGGGTTTGTAACTGTGGTGAACTAGAAAACATGCATCCATCCTCAGAGAGAAGCAAGGTTTCTTTAATTATGGGGGGTTGTGTGCTTGGGGGTGCAGGAGCCATGGTAGGCCAGGAAAAGGAATCAGATCCTCTGGTGCTGAAGCTGCCCACTTGGGTGCTGGGAACTGAACTCGGGTCCCCTGGGAGAGCAGTCTGCCTTCTTAACCTTGGAGCCAGCTCCCCAGCCTGAAAGCAGGGTTTCTTAATCTGGTCACTGACATTGTGATTTGAGCTGAATTGGTGGCAGGTGGGGTGGGGGTGGGGGTGGGAGAGTGGGGAGGGGGTTGGGGGAGTGGGGTGTGGTGGCAGGGTGTGTCACTATATAGGAACTCGCTATATAGACTAGGTTGGGCCCCTCACAGAGATCTACCTGCTTTTGCCTCCTGAGTGCTGGGATTCCTGGCATGTGCCACCATGCCTGACCTCTCTCTCTCTCTCTCTCTTTTTTTTTTTTAAGATTTATTTATTATTATATCTAAGTACACTGTAGCTGTCTTCAGATGCACCAGAAGAGGGCCTCAGATCTCATTACCGATGGTTGTGAGCCACCATGTGGTTGCTGGGATTTGAACTCAGGACCTTCGGAAGAGCAGTCGGTGCTCTTAACCCCTGAGCCATCTCTCCAGCCCCTGACCTCTCTTCTTAAAACCTTTTTTTTTTTTTTTTTTTTTAAACATTCCTTGGCATTAATTTCTAGTTTTCCGTTGACCTCTTCGGGGAGGTTGGGCAGGGGTGGGAGGAGGTCAGTGCATCCTAGGCCCCTCTGAACCCCTCACATACCGTCCCTGTGTGACTTGACCTTTCTTCCTGTACCATGCTCCTGTGTGTTGTACATGGATGCTGGAATCATCCGGACCTGCGCTTCTACCTCACTCATCGAGGCAAGGCCTCTCAGTCAACTCCAGAGCTGACAGATGTGGGGGGTTTTGCTGGCCAGCTGGTTCTGAGGAATCTAGGCTCTGTCTTCCTATGCTGGAATCACAGGCTGGCTAGCATCCCCAACGAGCATCTACATAGGATTCTGGGAATTGAAACCCCGGTTCTCACACTTGGAAAGAATGTACTTAAACTACTGAGACATCTCTCCAGGCCTGTCTCATCTGTTCTTGTAGGGCCCGTTTCTCTCCCCAAACCTTCTGCACTACACATTGTTCCAAGAATATGAATTTGAGCGTTTCTTGTTTTATTTCCATGACAGAGGAAGGTAAGGCAGAAGAGGCTGACATATTTGGGCAATACATAGTGTCTGTCATAGGGGCTGGCGCTTGCTTACCATGTGCAAACCTTGTTTGATTCCCCCTGAACAAAAAGAACTACATTCTATCTGTAGTAAACGCACTCATGGAACTAATACTAAGACAAGAAAAACCATGTGTGATGGTTTGTATGTTTGGCTCAGGGAGCGGCACTATTAGGTGTGGTTGGAGTAGGTTTGTCACTGTGGGTGTGGGCTTAAGACAATATTCCTAGCTGCCTGGAAGCCAGTATTCTGCTAGCAACCTTCAGATGAAGATGCAGAACTCTCACCCCTTCTGCACCATGCCTGCCTAGATGCTGCCATGTTCCTGCCTGGATGATAATGGACCGAACCTCTGAACCTGTAAGCCAGGCCCAACTAAATGTTGTCCTTGTAAAAGTCGCCTTGGTCATGGTGTCTGTTCACAGAAGTAAAACCCTAACTAAGACATACATCTCCAATAGTTTCTGTCACCGGAGAAAAACTGATATTAGTAAGGTTGGGATTATGGACTACTTTTAATCTATGTGAGCCCACTTTTAAAACTGTCTCATTGTTTTCTTATCTATATACTAGCCTTGTGTACTAAGACCAAACTTTGTTTCTAGCATGACCATCCAAGAATCTTGCCTGATGAAATTTGAGGGAATGCTAGAGCTGAGGAGTCGGATAGCTATTGTTTTTTGTTTTTGTTTTTTATTTGTTTGTTTGTTTGTTTGTTTTTGGAAGGAGGATTGTCAATGGTTTTTGTACATGTTTGGCTTATTCCTTTCCCATTAAAAATATTTATCTGGATGTTCTTATCTGCCAATGACTGCACTATGCCTTGTCACTCAAGTAAATATAGTCTCTGTCTAAATGTAGCTCAATAAATGAGAGCCACAGATTATTAAATAGTTACAATAAAGTGTGATGAATGAGAGCATATGGAAGTCTAAAACATCATAGGAGCCACTCCAGGAGAACATACTTCAGGTAACATGAACACACCTTTTTTTCATTAATTAATTTATTTATTCACTTTACATTCTGATCACTGCCTTTCATCTCTCCCTCACACAATCCCTCTCCCTTCCCCTTCTCCCCTGAGAGGGTGGAGCCCCCTAGCCCCAGTATCTCCCAAACCTGGCACAGCATATCTTTGTAGGGATAGACTTATCCTCTCCCATGGAAGCCAGACAAGGCAGACCAGTTAGAGGAATGGGATCCACAGACAGGCAACAGCTTCAGGGACAGTCCCACTCTGAACAGGGCAGTCATCTGAAGGCTGCTGTGAGAAGACTGACTGGCAGGCAGTTAGGAGTAGAGTCTTAAATCCTGTGCCCACAGTGACATACCTACTCCAAAAAGGCCATACCTACTCTGAATAGTGACACCCCCTGGGCCAAACATATACAAACCATCACAATGTATATTATTATTCTGTGACAATTTTCCCCATTTGACATTCTATGCTTGTCTAAATTTCTCTTCCTCCTCTCTACTCTCCTCCTCCCTCTTTCCTTTCCTCCATCTCCTTATTTCTTCTCTGTGTGGGAAGAGCATCACTGGGTGTAGAGGAGCTGCATGCATTTGTGCATTATTGCCGTGGTCTACTCTCTCCAGTCAGGAATCTATTCCCAGTTATCTGCTCAGGGAGAAATTTTCACATTTTTGCAGCATTTCCTATTTATGGGAGAGCTAGAGTTTCACAGTTTCTCTTCTTCTTTCTTCTTTCTTCTTCTTCTCCTTCTCCTTCTTCTTCTGAGACTTATCTCCAGCCCCTGTCTTTCAAAATATATTTATTTTTCTGTATATGGCTGCTTTATCTGCATATACACCCGCATGCCAGAAGAGGGCATCAGATCCCATTACTGATGGTCATGAGCCACCATGTGGTTGCTGGGAATTGAACTCAGAACCTCTGGAAGAGCACTCAGTGCTCTTAACCGCCGAGTCATCTCTTCAGCCCAGAGTTTTACTTCTTTATGGAATTCCTTACCATGTTTAAGTAGATCAGTCATTGCCAACACCAAGAGTGACTTAAACAGCATACGGATGCAGAATTGTCTTGAGTTTCTTTCATTGCTTGGACTAATGGGGGTGGTTACTTATTTTCTCCAATACAAAGTCTATTTTGGTGCTGAGGCTCGATAATCAATTATAAACTTGGTAGCTTGGAGCAATATCCATTAATTCTCTCCCAATTCTAAAACTCAGGCAGGAGTCCCACCCAAAGCAGTATGGCTGCACTCCTAGTACAAGATCTAGGGCTCCATGTGTTTGCCAGATTTTGACGGCTGTCAGAACTTTTGAGTTGTGGTGATATTACTTGTCTCTGGGGTCACCTTACCTTTATTTCTGGGTGTGCAGAATCTGCCTCTCTTGGGGCTGGAGAGATGGCTCAGCAGTTAAGAGCTCTGACTGCTCTTCCAGAGATCCTGAGTTCAATTCCCAGCAACCACATGCTGGCTTCCAACCATCTGGTGCCCTCTTCTAGCATGCAGGAAGAATGCTGTATACATAATAAGTAAATAAATCTTAAGACAAAACAGAAAACTCCAAAACAAAACAAAAGAATCTACCTCTTTTACGTTTGTAATTGTTTTAGGTCTGCCCCAAATGCTAGATAATCTTTCTACCTCAATGCCATTAATTTAATTATATCTAAAAAGCCATTCGTAGGCCCTAGGAGCTAAGGTCTATGACCTGTGGGATCAGTACCAAACAACAACAGTTTACTTCCATATCTGCCAACCTGAATTCAAAAATGATCCATTTAATGAAGTCTGTAAAAACGTAGATGTGTTCCTTAAATTATGCTGTAAGCTAAACTGTAACCATAATCTTGACATTCAATTTTATTTCATTTTACAATAGTGTTTAAATAATTTTGATTAGGTGAATGCAAAGTACTACATATAAGGTTGTTGTTTTTGTTGTTGTTGTTTTGTTTGTTTTGTTTTTAAGACAGGGTTTCTCTGTGTAGCCCTGGCTGTCCTGGAACTCACTCTGTAGACCAGGCTGGCCTCAAACTCAGAGATCCACCTGCCTCTGCCTCCCGAATGCTGGGATTAAAGAAATGTGCCTCCACTACCTGACTTACATATAAGGTTTAAAGAAGTCCACACTGTTAAATAACCTGTGGTATACCTGTCACTTGAATGGCCATCTAAAGGAGGAGGGAAGAGAATGCTTAAAGAAAATATGGATTAAATGCAGGTTGTATAACTTTACTCTCAAGAACAAGTAAACATAGGCTGAGAAGTACAAATTTCAATCCATTATGAGGAATAATTGAAATAAGTCTCTTTCCAAAAGAAGGTGCTTTCTAGTTCTAGAAATGATTGTGTAAAGTCCTTGTGGGAGGTATAGAGAGGAGTGTCTTCCTTAGGGTTTCAATTGTGGCAGTGAAACACCATGAGCAAAAAGCAAGTTGGGTAGAAAGGATTTATTTGACTTACATGCTCACATTACTGTTCGTCATTGAAGGAAGTCAGGACAGGAACTTAAACAGGGCAGGATTCTGGAGGCAGGAACTGATGCAGGGACCATGGAGGGGTGCTGCTTACTAGCTTGCTCCCCCCTGGCTTGCTCAGCCAGCTTTCTTATAGAACCCAGGACCACCAGCCCAGGGATAGCCCCACCCACAATGGGCTGGGCCCACCCCCTTGACCACTAATTGAGAAGCTGCCTTACAGCCAGATTTTATGGAGACAGTTTCTCATTTGAGGCTCCCTCCTTTCAGATAACTCTAGTTTGTGTGTCAAATTGATATAAGACTAGCCAGCATAAGGAGTAAGGTAGATAATATAATCTCATTTATAAAAATAATTGACAAGATAATCTTATAAATGGTTGATTCTACAGAAACACAAGTAATTTTAGCCTTGTCCAATTTTCTAATTATAATTTTGTAAAAGGACCCAATAACATTCTGTACCAGATTAAAGACTGTTTTTGAATTGACTCCTTGATTCCTTGCAAGTTTCATCACAAATTCTTTTCCTATTTGCATTATTATTCTAAATGTTATTGTTATTATTATTATTATTATTATTATTATTATTATTACTGAAACGGTGTCTTGCTATGTAGCTCCAATTAGCTTAGAGCTCACAATCATAACAGGCTGGCCTTGAACTTAAAGGTAATGTGTCCGACTTCTTGTCACATATCCGATGCTTCTTTCTTCTCCTTTTTGCCTAAGATACTCCTAAAAGAAGGCAACTTTCTCCAGGAAGCTCTTCTAGGATGCTAACTCCTATAGCTTCCCATGTATCTTTGTAAAACATTCTGAATTGCTTCCCGTTAAAAGTAGTCATTGTGTAAGTTGCGCATGCGTTGTTTCCTTGGTTAAAATGTAAGCTCTCTGAGGACAGACAGAGACATTGTATCTAATGCGATTCAGAAAATAGCAAGCATTGGCTACATTCACGGGCTCATTGAATGAACGAATGGGCTGCCTTTATTTAAGTTGAAGTGTAAAATCAGTTTGATGAGTCGAAAGTTTATTTTAAGTGACACCAAATTACAAAATTTCAGAAATACCAGGTTCCTTTCTTGGAAATAAAATGGGAAGAAAAAAAAATAAGCAATCATCCAATAAACCAGACCCATCAAAGCGGGCTCAACATAGACGACAGAAATCCCGGGGAAGCAGGATGTAATGACTGATGGAACCGTGTTCAATCTTAGCTTGGCTTTGGGGGCTGGAAACGGAGGGAGGTTAATTTCTGCAATCCTTGCCCTTAAACCTACAACCGAATTGGAATTCCACCGAGTGTGGCAAGCAGTGATAAAGAAGGCACACCATTGTTAGGAAATATCTCGGTGAGGAAGTGAGTAGGAGGAATGGAAGGATGTGGGAAGGACTGGGTGGTCGGGGAAGTCTTTCCGGTTTAAGCTGGGACCTGGACGATGACTCGAAGACCTGACCGGGTGGACGAACAGTAAAGTTCAAGAGCCCGGATTTGTGAGCCCAGAGAAAGAGACTCAAGGGCACCTTGGCCGGACTTGGCGTGTGATGACCCCTGGTGTGATGGCTGTCCGCTCTGGGACCATTCCTCCGGCCGGGCGACCGTGTCCTGTATTCCATCCCATCAGAGTGGGGTCCGATCGCCAAGATCAGCTCCTTCCCGCCGCAGGATTCCCGGGACGCTGAGCCGGTTCGTGCAGACGCGGAAACAGGCCCAGGCTCGCCCGCCTGCGACTCCGCCCGCCGCGGCCACGTGACGCGGAGTGTGACGTAGGAGGAAGGAGACGCCATTAGAGGGAGGAGAGGCAGCTCTCCCCAGCCTCGGGTCCCTGACGTGGTGGCCCGGGCCCTTCATTCTGGGACTTTCTCTCGGCCCTCGCAGGCCTCGCCCGCGGGAGGACGCGGCGAGCGCCGGGCTCGGCGGGGCGTGAGAGAGCCGGGCCCGGGAGGAGCGAGCGCCCCGGCGGCGGCGGTGCGGGGCTCGGCGCGGCGCTGGGCTCGGGCGGCGGGGCAGCGGCGGCGGGATGGCTGCGGCCGGCGGCGGGGCGGCAGCGGCGGCGGGCCGAGCCTACTCCTTCAAGGTGGTGCTGCTCGGGGAAGGCTGCGTGGGGAAGACGTCGCTGGTGCTGCGCTACTGCGAGAACAAGTTCAACGACAAGCACATCACCACCCTGCAGGTGCAGACCCCGGGGACCCGCGCCCGCTCCTCTGCCTCTGGCCTGACATTCCCCCCTTCCCTGCCTTCCCATTGCCTTTTGCCATCGCTTTGGGGACACGCGGGCCCCAGCAGCCTGTAGATGTCAAGACCCACAGTGGGGAGGGAGAGGACCCGGAAAAGTCCCCAGTTGCCGGTGGAGGCTGCGCAGGTCGGGGAGTCCCCCCCCGGTCTGCGGGCTGGTTTTCCCCTCTGATGGGCTTCGGCTGGGGACACCAGGTGTTTTCACTCTGTGGTCTCCGAGACCATCAGCCCTTCTTCTTTCCTCGCCAAGTAGGAACTCAGATCCGGATTAGAATTTGCGAACGAGGTGGTTTGTAACTTCCAGAGCGTACTGATGACTAAGTGTTTATGCAAGTTCCATTTTGTCCTGTTTTCAAAGTAAATGGAGTGGTAAAACACCCGTCGTTGGAGGGTTTTTTTTGTTTTTTGTTTTTGTTTGTTTGTTTGTTTGTTTTGTTTTGTTTTTGAAACGACCGCTTGCTGCTTGTCGGTTACGCAGTTTCTTTGCAGCCTTCTTGTGTCCGGACGTGTGGCTGGCTTCCTTATTCTTTGAGGTTTGATCTTATCCACGTTGAAACATCATGTTGCGTAGTGGCCAGCAATCGGTCTTCAAACTAAAAAAATCTAGGCACTGCTGCTACACGTTTTCTTTACTGTCAGGCCGTACAACGCTGGCTTTCCTCTACAGTTACATTGGAAGTGTGGAAGTGTTACAATGTAATTGAAAGTGAAACCCCGGCCATTGAAGGATCTGCGATCTCCCTGTTCTCCTTTAAAAAAAAATCAGTTTGCTTGTGTTCAAAGGAATTTGTCTATTAACGTGTCTTGATCAGACTGTCCACAGGCTAAAAGGGCTAGTAGTGGTCTTGAGTTTGGTCGTCTGGATTCATATCCTACCCCCATTTATTTCCATAGCCCTATGATCTTAGGTAAATTGCTTAACCGTGTATCCCTGGGTTTCTACTGCTACTGTACCCATAATGATTATATCTAGTGCACAGAGTTGTCAAGGTAAATAAGGAAACGCACTTAGCACCTGAAGTGGGGGATAAACACTTATTACCGCTCAGAATTGACAATAGATCTTAATTAACACAGATGCTACTGGAATGCATAACCTAATGGGTGTGACATTTGATCACTTGATGTCCGGTGCTATTATTAAACGACTGAGTGTAGAGTGTGCGAGGATGCTCCAGTTCTGATCCCGTTCTTATTTTTACGCCTGTTTTCAATCCCATATAAAGCATAACACTGAGAGAAATGTCAAGTGATTACGCCCAAGTGAGTGGTACTGCGGAGCCCGAGCTCGCGCTCAGGCCTGGCTAGATTTTGAACCGGTATGGTTCACCGCCTCTGGAGATTAATAAACAACCCATTTCACACTTCTCTTTGTTCTACACTGGAAGAGAAAAGAAAAAGGTCTTGCAGTTGAAAGCTTAACTGGAAAATTAATTTAGCTCTTCAACCTAAAAATGGCACTGTGGAGTTCAGCAGTGGCGGCACACGTCCGTCCTTAATCCCAGGACTCAGGAGGCAGAGCAAACAGATCTCTTGAGTTGGAGGCCAACTTGATCGGCAGAAGCAAGTTCCAGACCAGCTAGTGCTACTCAGTGACACCCTGTCTCAAAAAGAATACACAAAACAATTGTGTTTAGATTATATATTTCTTTTTTAAAAAAAGATTTATTTATTATATATGTAAGTACACTGTCTTCAGACACTCCAGAAGAGGGAGTCAGATCTTGCTAAGGATGGTTGTGAGCCACCATGTGGTTGCTGGGATTTGAACTCTGCATGTTTGGAAGAGCAGTTGGGTCCTCTTACCTGCTGAGCCATCTCACCAGCCTCCAGATTATATATTTCTTAAGATGCCCTCCGTGCTAAAAGTGATGAAAGATTTTCAGGTCTGTGGAAAGAAGCCGGTCTGAACCACACTGGGAAGGTGGGCTGTGGTAGATCTCAGTGCCAGCAGTGTCACAGCTTAGGTTTTGATGTAACTCATTGTAGACAAGTGTAAGGATTCCATTACAGAAGCAAAGGTTTTGGGTTTTAACTAACACATGGAAACTGCACTGTGATTCCTTCCTTGGGGGCAGCAGCTCCCCACCTTGTTCTCAACACTCTCCCCAGAGAAGTTTGTGTCATCTACAAGGAGATTCTGCATCAGAAGTGGGAGAGAAATCCTTCACAAACTACTTATCCTTTTAAAGTGCTTTGTGTTTCAAGCACTTTAAAGTTCTGTGTTTAAAGTATTCTTTAGAGTACTTTGTTTTCAAAACACTTTTTCAAAGTGTTCATGAAACATTAAAAGAACGAGGCAGGACAGGAACCATAGATAGTGGCTCACTGTTCTCAGTCATGTGTTGATGCACATCCCCCACCTGACCCCGTTTAAACGTCTTGGAGGTCACAGACTGGGACTATACTGAGTCGGGGAGAGCCTGCTTACCCTGCCAAAGGCACTGGGTTCACTTGGAGGTGAAATGAACGGATATCACTGAAAACAGAAGACTTACTCTGCCTGGAGAAGTTCCATGTCCTTCTATGTCTAGTGTCAAACAAGTTTTTCTCTTTGTAGAGCCAGAATCTGTTTTAGTCTCAGTTCTGCCCTCTGGAACTTTGGTCTCATATGACATTCCTTGAGATGACTCTCATGACCTCCTGAGTCTTTGTCTTCTCTTAGGTAAACAGCTCTGCTTCTTTAATTGGATCTCTAGTGGCATTTACCATCTTTTGCACTCCTCCGGTGTCAGGGCACACAACAGCCATCCTTGCTTCTTTTCCTTTCTTTGTTTCTGTTGTTGCATAAGCTGGCCCGAGACTCCTGACCCTCCTGCCTCAGTCTCCAGAGTGGCTGGGATTACAGGTGCCTGCCCTCCTGCCCCCCTGATGGCCACCTTTGTCAGAGTGGGATGCTTTGAGCTGTAGAAATGATGGTGACTCCAGGCAGGCTTGGACTGAGCAGAGGCGGGCAGGTAGTCACTTCCCCTTCTTTTGACACTGAAGTTGTAAAGATTCTGTGAGTTTCTGGGGGAAGTTGTGGCATTCGATACTATGGGGTTTGTTGTCAACGAAGCATTAATTTATCTTAGATCTTCAAGAAACACATATCTTGCCTAGTGGTGGTGGCACATGCCTTTAATCCCAGCACTTGGGAGACAGAGGCAGGCGGATTTCTGAGTTTGAGGCCAGCTTGGTCTACAGAGTGAGTTCCAGGACAGCCAGGGCTATACAGAGAAACCCTGTCTTGAAAAAAACCAAAAAAAAAAAAAAAAAAAAAAAAAAGAAAAGAAAAAAGAAACACATATCTCCTTCAGGTTCTCAATTCTTTGACTTCCTAATAAAGCGTTTTTTTCCCCTGAACATGCTTGACCTGTTAAAGTTGGCTTTGTTCTGTACCAGTGTTTGAAGCTTGCCAATTTTATTTTTATTTTACTATTTTTTAAGGATGAAAAGGTTTTAGCTCATATTTTGGTGGTACTGTCATGGCAGGGGACATGGTAACAGGAACTTGAGGAAGCAGCTGGTTGCATCGCATCTGCAGCCAGGAAGCTAACAAAAGTGAATTGTTACTATCCCTTTACGTCTTGATTTGGCACCCCCACCCCCACCCCAAACATTGCACCCAATTAGGCCAGTGTTCTGTGCTGGGTTCTGCAAAGAAGAAAGATATGGAACCGACTGTCTAGATTAGCTGCTTTTTAAATTTCCTTACTTGATTTGTTTAGAAGACCTTCAATGTTCTCTTCAGTTCACAAAGACTGAAAAGCGATGAGGAACAACCTCCAGTATACCCTGGTGATGCATGGCCAGAGGTTAGGTTTCCTTTGGCAGTGCAGTGTTCAGAATGGAATTATATCAGAACCTCCACGGTCCCCTCCTCCTGAGTAGATAACAGGTGCTAACATCATTTTCCTTTTGGGGCTGCTACAGAGTAGACCCAAATTCTTTAGTGAAACTTGGCCAGTTATTCCAGCTTGATGCTCTCCTACCTCTCTGCACTGGCCTTGCCCCATAATGACTGTCATGGAATGCTTTGTCAGATGTAGATAACAGAACACACTGTGGGAGCAGCACCCAGTTCTATCAGAAAGTCGTGCGATAACGGTGGACAGAAGCTATGGGACTCTGAAGCTAGACTTGAGTTTTGCAATGGTGGTGGTTGTAAACTGGCCCACCAATAATATGGGAGTGCTCTCTTCATAGCTCCTAACGGATTACACTGCAGACAACCATGAAGCTCTCCTAGCACAGTGTCATAAACACTGGTGCTGGGGATGGAACCAAGGCTGTACTAAGTTATAGCCTCATCTCTGATACATATTTGTTTAATAAATGTTGAATGCTGCATGCTGTTTAATGAGTATCACAGTACTTAATATCTGTTTTTTTTTAATGCTAACTCAGTCAGAAAAGTGAATGGAGTGATTTGACTTGGATTGTGTTGAGAAGTTGTCTTTGAGGAGTCACTACATTTATAGCGTCTGGGAAGGGGGCATCAGTGGAGCATGAGGTCCTGCGTTTGGATCCTAACACTTTCATGGCACATGCCTATCGTCCCAGAGCTGGGGAGCCAGCCACAGAGGACTCGGGCTTGCTGGAGAGAGAGTCAGGTAAAGGGGGGGGGGTGCAAAGGAGCGCTCTGGAGTTAAGAGCACTCTCTGGCTTTTCAAGAGGGTGGGACGAGTTCGGTCCCCAGCATCCATCAGGTGTCTCACACCTGCCAGTAACCCAGCTCCAAGGCATCTACACCCTTTTCTGGCCTCATGGGCACCTTCACCATCATAGCTGATGACACATCTGGGTCTCAGCATTCCAGAGGCTGAGGCAGGAAGATTATGAGTTCTAAGCCAGCTGGGCACCTGGGCATTAAATGAGAATCAATATCTGTCTCTCTGTATGTGTTTCTGTCTCTGTCTGTCTGTCTGTCTGTCTGTCTCTCTCTCTCTCTCTCTCTCTCTCTCTCTCACACACACACACACACACACAGAGGTTAGGACTATAGCTCTCTGTTGGTGTAAACCAATTGCTTTGTACACTCAAGTTCTTGCTTTCCTCCCCACATAAACCAGGCGTGCTATCACATGCTTACAATCCCAGCACTGAGAAGGGTGGGGATGAGAAATTCAAGGCCATCCTCAACTACACAAGAAGATTGAGGCCAATCCAGACTAGAGACTGTTTCTCAACTAGATTGAAAAGAAATATATGTTTTACATTTTAAAATTATTTTCATTTTAAAATTTTGACTGGGATAGACATACCTGGAGTCCAGGGACTTGCTTGTGCTGTTTTTAATTGTGATATGAGCCATGCTTTAGTGTCTTAGTGTTGCTGTTTCAAGATCTGCTCCTTGGTTACTTAGAGTTGTAGAGTAATTGTATACTTTCTCTGGAGCACTTGAATTCATGGAGTCTTCAAGCTTTCGTGTCTGTGTGTGTGTGTGTGTGTGTGTGTGTGTGTGTGTGTGTGTGTGTTTAAATGATTTAAGTCTTCAGTGACTTTGGGTAAGAGAGAAAATTATCATTTTTTTCCCTATGGACTATATTAAGATGATGCCACTCTGAGGAATCAAATTTAGGAATTTAAAAGGTGTATGTGTGTGTGTGTGTGTGCGCGCGCGTGCATGCCTGTGCCCTTCTGGAGAGTACAACTTTCTGGAATCAGTTTTCTCATTCCACAGTGTGGATTCTGGGAGTCAAACTTGGGTCATCAGACTTGGCAGCAAATGCCTTTACCTCCTGAGCCATCTTAGCAGCTCAAGAAATGTTCTTATTTTGTACCTACTGTGTGTTAAACATTGTACTAGCTGGGGATATAAAGATGAGAAGGTACTGTACTGGCAGCCAGCTTTCTCTTTTTACAGCAGGCTGTCATTTACACAGTACTCACCCATTCCCGTGGTGATTACTTCTGCCTTGTGTGTGTCTGTGTATCTGCACTCCTGGGTAACTCTTTTTCTTTTTTAGTTGTGCCCTGTGTGTCCTCACTGAAGGAACTTGGATTGTGCACCTTAAGTGACATCTATCACTTTTTTTTTTTTTTTT
>NC_034598.1:61139448-61141636 GCF_900095145.1 Mus pahari
ACGGATGGTTATGAGCCACCATGTGGTTGCTGGGATTTGAACTCCGGACCTTCGGAAGAGCAGTCGGGTGCTCTTACCCACTGAGCCATCTCACCAGCTCCCGACATCTATCACTCTTAACTAATCTCTAAAAAGGAGCAGAGCCATCCATCATCTTCCCTTTCGTGTTGTTACTGTGGAATTCCACCAGTCTACCCGGACAAGTCTGGAGTAGGTTCCTGGCTTTTGACTAGCAAAGCAGGCTTAGGTTAGCTTTTCAGAGACTGATCCTGACAGTTTAGCAACTGAGAGAACCTGCATCCCACAGACAGAAATGGTGTGCCATTGGTGTTAGGCCAAGGCTGTGTCTTTGTGGTCCCTTCACCTCTGCAGTAAGCTCTGCATCCGGGCTCTGCGGCTTTAAGCTTTGTATCACAGTCTCTTGTCTAGGAACCTTGTTCTTCTTCCTGAGATTGCTTAGAATGTGTGAATTTATTTTATTTTATTTTATTTTTTGTTTTTTTCGAGACAGGGTTTCTCTATATAGCCCTGGCTGTCCTGGAACTCACTCTGTAGACCAGGCTGGCCTCGAACTCAGAAATCTGCCTGCCTCTGCCTCCCGAGTGCTGGGATCAAAGGTGTGCACCACCACGCCCGGCTTGGTGAATTTATTTTTAAATAGTTCTGAATGTCACATGGCTATTTTTTTAATCAACCCAGAATAGCTATAATATTTAAAGTTACTACCTCTTTACTATTTTACTAGCTACATGAAGGCCATAGAAGATGGGGCATTGATTTACTTATTTATTTGTTGGTGAGATGGTATTTCACCTAATAGCCTATACCGACCTGTAACTCATGGTTGTCCTGGTTCTGCCTCTGAGTGCTGTGATTATTAAAGGTGTGCTACCAAGCCCAGCCTGGTGTTTGTGTGTTTTGTTTTTAATAAATAAGTTGGGGGCCAGAGAGAAGGCTCTGAAGTGAGGGACACTGCTGTTGTCACAGGACTGTGCCTGACTCCCAGCACCCACCTGATGGCTCACAACCGTCTGTAACTCATTCCAGGGGCCTGATACTCCTGTGGAGTATGCCCATTTGTGCAGGCAAAACACTCATACACAGAAAAAAATGACTGTCTTCTGTCTTGTGGTTAGACATTCCTAGCACGTAAGGGCTTCACATCTGTCCTCCTCTGCTTTGTCTGCTGCTTGCTTAGGCACTACTGGTTTTCAGATTTTCTTCTGTTTTGAACCAGGTCTTGCTGTGTAGTGAAAGTCGGCCTCAGATTTGCAGCCCTGCTTCAGTTTTGGTGCCAGGGTTCTAGGTATGCACCATGGCATCCTACAGAAGTTACTTATTTACTACTTCCCTGTGAACGCCCATTCAGCACTCTTCTTTTGCTGTATGTGATTTGTCCTGGATGTCTGAGACATAGCGGGTACCAGAATCTATTACCTATCTATCTTATCAATCTATCTTTCTTTCCTTTCTTTTTAAGAAAGAAAATCAAGAATGTAAAAATACTGAAGAACCCAGGTCTCTTTTCTGGTCATTTTTACTCTCTTACTACAGAAAAGTAATTATATAATTTACTTGTTTGAGTTCTATCCTATCTTAAGTTTGGGAGTGAGATAGTTTACACTAAGGTCTACAGTAGTTTTAGTGATAACAAAATAATGTGATTAGTTTTATGTATCGCATAGTCAGCAAATAGAAACAGGATCATATTTCTTAATTCAGTACCATGACCTCAGAAGCCTGTTCATGCTTATTTGAAAGACCTCTAGAAGTCAGTAGACAGTAAACGGAACAGCGCTGACAGGTTGTGGAAAGATCCGCATTGGCATTTTATTTGTCCCCATGACTTCCCGCCTACAGTTGATGTTTTTTTTTCCTTCATCCACTAGGTTTTGGGTAGGATGTGAGGTGATAGGCACCAGGTTAAAGTAACAACCTGAGCTAATGAAATCGCTCATTTTTTGTTGTTTGTTGAGACAGGGTTTCTCTGTGTAACTCTGGCTGTCCTTGAACTCCCTCTGTAGACCAGGCTGGCCTTAAACTCAGAGATCCACCTACCTCTGCCTCCCAAGTGCTGGGATTAAAGNTGTGTGCCACCACCCCCCAGCTAGAGATCTCTAATTTTTGTTTTGTTTTGTTTTGTTTTTTCGAGACTGGGTTTCTCTGTCTAGCCCTGGCTGTCCTGGAA
>NC_034598.1:61141661-61174354 GCF_900095145.1 Mus pahari
CTGTCCTGGAACTCACTTTGTAGACCAGGCTGGCCTCGAACTCAGAAATCCGCCTGCCTCTGCCTCCCGAGTGCTGGGATTAAAGGCCTGCGCCACCACACCTGGCTGAGATCTCTAATTTTTAATACCCCTAAAGTTTGGAAGACAAAATACTTGGGATTTCATGGAATATGGAGGGAGAGCATAGGAAATAATGCCATTACTTTGATCTTTGCTATGTTGTTCCTACTGTGAGATTTAAGGAGGTGACTTGGTGTCCAGGAACACTTACTGTCCAAATGGAGAATTGCCAGGTTAAGAAACGTCTGCTTTCTTGGCTAGACAGCTCTGTGCAATGGGAAAGGCATTCTGGAGTCAGACAGGGTTCTACCCACCGCGCCCACCCTAATTATCTGACCTTGGCTGAGTCACTGTAGTTCTGTAAATCTCAAATTTATAACTATAAAATAAGGCTCATTATCTACCTCACAAGGTTGATGCAAGTATTAAAGGAGAACTGGAAAGCACAGAGCTTGACAGTCTGTAAGCCCCACCTCCAGGCCTAGAACCTTCCAAATTACTACTGTTGAATCCTCCACCTCTCTCCCTTCTAGCAGTTGGTACTGGTGGTTTATTGAGGAGTTACCAGCGATGTATAATTCCCTGCAAATGTTGAAACTGTTTTCAGCATAAGCATGGTTCTTTTTTTTTTTTTTAAAGGACTTATTTATTTATACAAGTACACTGTAGCTGTCTTCAGATACACAACAGAAGAGTGCATCGGATCCCATTACAGATGGTTGTAAACCACCATGTGGTTGCTGGGAATTGAACTCAAGACCTCTGGAAGAGCAATCAGTGCTCTTAACTGCTGAGCCATCTCTCCAGCCCATAAGCATGGTTCTTAAATCTGTGATTGTCTCCTCTTACCTTTGCTACCATATAACAAAAAGAATTGAGAAATACACTGACAGCCAGGCGTGGTGGCACACACCTTTAATTCCAGCACTCGGGAGGCAGAGGCAGGTGGATTTCTGAGTTCGAGGCCAGCCTGATCTACAAAGTGAGTTCCAGGACAGCCAGGGCTAAACAGAGAAACCCTGTCTCAAACCCTCCACCCCCACCCCTCCAAAAAAAATACACTGACCCAATCGGTATTTTACAACCACAAAGGGTAATTTAATAATCTGGCCAAATTAGGTGCATAGTTTTGTAGCGCTGATTTAAACAGACAAATATCAGGACTTTGATTATTTGCTATTATTCTGATATACATTAAACCTATAATTATATTTTAAAAACAGTGTTTGCTCTTAAAAATGCTTACAACATATTGAAAAACCTAAGAGTGTGGTGAAGTGAGATAACTTATGTTACAGAGAGAAGCTTGCCACACGTGGGGTCTGACTGAAAGGGAAGCAGATGACTTGGGTACATGAATTAAGATAGTTTAGTCCCTGGGTCAGTGAGGTGACCCAGCAGCTCACAGCACTCCTACACGAGCCCTGCAGCCTGAATTTGATCTCAAGAACCTAAGTAAAGGTCGGACGCTTTTAGATGACGACCTTGTAAAGGTACTGTATGCCCCCCCACACTTCATGTATATGCAAGTAAAAATTAATTTAAAAATAAAACTAAAGTTTTGTTTATAATGAAATTTTTAGGAGTACATTTCTTCCATAAATCCTGCTTTACCTCCTCCAGTTTCCCTAGGCATATTTATAGAGGTGTTTATCTACAGTAATGCCGTTTGTTAAGAGCCTCCCCAACCCCTATACTAGAGCAGTTTCAGTTCAGATATTAGCCTAGGAGGTACTGAAGTCTCATAACCATAAATTGTTCTTAGATGTCTGGACCATAGAGCCTGCTTTGTGACTTGTTGTATGGCCTTGAGTAAGACACTCTCCTTGAGTCTCCATCTCCATGCCTTATTTCTGACTCACAGAGTGTTCTGAGAATTAAATTATATTTGGGAAGCTATTAAATATTGCCTGTTTTATTTTAGTCTAACAAGACTGAATAATAATAAAAATGTAATCTAGCATGTAGAATTCTTATATCCTGAAAAGATATGTTATAGTGCAAGACAGTCTATTTCACCTGCTGCAAGTTAGGTTTCCAGAAAGTATAGAATAGAGAAATTCAGTATAGAATGTGTGCATCATATAGGGAGGCATGGGGAAGATATACAGTACATTCAGGGCAATGTCAGGTTGTAAAGAGAGACCAAGGACTGACTCTGAGGCAAGGCTATAATAGAAAATATGAAGACTAGGCTTGGGAAGTGTTTGGGGAAGGACTGGCTGGCAGGGGAGAAGATAATTCTAAGACTCTAAACCTTAGAGAAAGCTAGGCAGTGTGGTGCGGGCCTGTAGTCGTGGCCTCTCAGGAAACTTAGGCAGGTAATCACGGAGATCAATGCCAACCTGTTCAGTACAGTAAGACCCTATCCTTAAACACTTAGGACCGCACACACCAGGTTGGGGGATTAAACCTTAGTGACTTGGAGAATACTAAAGTTTGCAGGGAAGATCAACTCATTTAGTTTTAGATATATTTGAAAAAGAATCACAGAATTTGTGTTTCTTCTACAAGGCATTGATATTTAAACTGTATCTGGAAGGACTGAGTTTAAGTGGCCTGTATAGATAGTAAGGAGCAGAACTGAGATGCAAAGTAAAAATCACTTTTTTGGCTTCTGTGCTGTAGAGGAGGAAAAATCTTTTACTAAGTTGTTAACTTATGGCCTTCTTCTTTTCCAAGTTTTGCTGTTTTGCCATTTAAGATTTTTTTTTGTCCTTTTCAACACAATCTATGTTTCACTCAGCCACCTGTAGTAGTGTACGTGTCCCTGGGTGGCAGCTCTCCCGGCTTGTCTCAGCTCTGCCATTCATCCTCTCTGTGGGCACCTCAGTCCAAGGGCTGTTGTCAGTCTCATGGTCCTCAGTGCGCCACCGCACACTTGGGATCCATGTTTCTCCTCCTTTCCAGACGTTAGCTCTGCTCACCTTTGTGCTGCCCCTGCCTTTCCTCTGTAGACGCACTATCCCGTGACCCTTTGCTCTGAACTCTGGTCTTCTCCTTTTTAGAAACATACTAATTCTGGACTGGACTCTGGGTGTAGTTTCTGTTGTTTAAGTTGTTTTGTTAGAGGCGGGCTCTCACTGTGTAGCCCCTGCTAATTTTGAATTTATCCTCCTGCCTTTCCAGGAACCGGGATTTCAGACATGCGCTCCCCCCCCCACGCTCTGTTTGACTTGATTAGTTCTGCTCGGCCCTGTCCTGATGTTGTAGTAAAGTTCTGGTCCCATCCTTAATACAACCTCCAATCCCATAGTCATTCTCTTAAAAGACAAGTGTGTTTCCAGTGTTTACACCATTAGTGACGATCCATACCCTCATCCCAGGGAAGATGTTGCTTAGCTCTGTAGAGGAGACCCAGGAGTGAGAGGAGGTTTCGGATGACTTAGGGGAGTGCTTGTGTGAATGCGAGTAGCCAGCCTTCCTTGGACAGAACTGTGGTATGTTCATGTGTATTATGAATATGTAGAAAGCAGTATGTTTGATTTTCCAAATACACCTGACCTCTGTGTGTGAGGGTGGGTCTCGTAATTTTGGAACAGGTTTTATTCAGACCTACAAGGAGGGTGGGGTTAGAATGTGGGTCATTTGTTAGTGTGTGCCTGGCGTGCTTGAAGCCAGAGGTTTGATAACCAGCACTGTCTAAGCCAGGGTGATTGTTGCTGGTATGTAATCTCAGTATGTGGGAAATAGAGGCAAGAGTTCAAGGTCATCCTTGTTTTTGTGGTAAATTTGGGCCAGCCTGGAATACTGGAGACTCTTGTTTCAAAAGAGAAGTAGGGAAAAGTAACGGTCTATAAGACCATTCATACTCCTAGAATGTTTTTTATTTTTAAGATTTTTTTTTAAAAATTTTATGTGTATGGGTGTTTTACTCACATGTAAATCTGAGTACCACTTGCATGCCTGATGCCCCTGGAAGTGAGAAGAAGCTGCCGTATCCCTTACCATAGGAGTTATAGGTGGTTGTGATCTGCTATGTGGGGGCCGGGAATAGGACCCAGGTCCTCTGTCAGAACAAACTGCTCTAAACCACTAAGTCATCTTTCCAGCCCCTTCATAGGATCTTAAAAAAAAATTACATGTGGGTCTTGGAGATTGACCTCAGGCTGACAGACTCTATGGTGAGCACTTTTATTTGCTGAGCTGTCTCTGAGTCACAATCCCAGGCTCTTTTGATTTAGCCTTAGCTTCTTTTTTTTTTTTTTTTTTTTTTTTGGTTTTTTGAGACGGGGTTTCTCTGTGTAGCCCTGGCTGTCCTGGAACTCACTCTGTAGACCAGGCTGGCCTCAAACTCAGAAATCCACCTGCCTCTACCTCCCGAGTGCTGGGATTAAAGGCGCGCGCCACCACCGCCCGGCAGCCTTAGCTTCTTTATGTGGTCTCATGGAGTTCCCCTGTGGGTAGCCTCCTGTGCTGCAGGCTTCAGTGGCTTTGTTTCTGGGTAGGAGACACTCCACCTACTCCTAAGGGAGGGGTCATTCATCATCTTCCTTCCAACCAGGCAAGCGTTGAACTTCCTTTCTCAGCAGTCCCTTAGCGTGTCCTTGACCAGACTGTTCTGTGTTCCTCAGTCTCCAGCAGCCTGTAAGCTCCCCTTGAAGGACTGGCGCCTGGCCTTTCACTTCTGTGCCAGAGCTACGTGTTAAACAGTTGGACGATAGACACAGAACCATCTTCAGCAATGCTGGGTATCTCAGGGATCGACTAGATACTCATTTTAATCAGAAGCAAGGAAGGGCTCATTAAATTAAATGCTGTAGGAAAAAACTGGTTGCAGATATGGAAAGGGAAAGGCATGAGGAAAAGCGGGCCCCATTTCCTTATGTGTTTCTATGGACATTTTATTAGTTCTTAAGTGTGTGCGCATGACTGGGCATGGTGGCACATGTCTTAAATTTCAGCATTTGGGAAGCAGAGGCAGGAGGATCTCTATGAGTTAAATGCTAGCCTGGTCCACATGATGAGTTCTAGGTGAGCTAAGCTACACAGTAAGACCCTATCTCAAATTCTTTTTTCTTTAGAATGCGTGTTGTGTATGTGTGTGTTGCAGTGTATGTGTGGGATTTAGAGGACAAATTTGGATGTCATCCTTGACTTCTACCTCATTGTGAGATGGTCTCTTTGTTGGTACTTATTGTGTGGGCCAGGCTAGCTAGCCAGAGAGGCCAGGGCTTTCCTGTTTCTGCAGCATCCCGTCTTAGCTTAGGTGTGCTTTGACTGTGGACCCACGCACTTCTGCTTGTGCATGTGTGTAAGTGGGTTCTGGGGTCAAGAATTCAGGTCATCATGCCATGTCCTCCCTCACATCGAATGAGAAGCGCTTTACTAACGAGCCATCTCCCAGGGTTTTACGGTTCCATCGACCACCAAGCTAAGCCCTCAGCACTTCTTACATTCATTCTCTTAGTGTTCCCATAACTTGTGTTCATAGAACAGGGTAGGTTTTTCTTAGAGTATGAGTAGTACTTTGTCTTTAGTGGAAATAATAGTTGGCCATAAAATAAAGACTTACTGACTGCCTTTTCTTTCAGACAATCTGAGTTTGACGTGGAGATATTCACTCATTCTTCTATGGTCAGGGGGAAGGGCATTATCTTATTATTTTATAGGAAACATTGTTTAATACATGTTTATTTCCTTTTTTTTTTTTTTAGGCATCTTTCTTAACAAAGAAGTTAAATATTGGTGGGAAAAGAGTAAACCTTGCCATATGGGTAAGTGTTCAAAAAATCTGTCTGTTCTTTTGTTTGTTTTGAGACAGGGTCTCACTGTGTAGCTTTGGCTGTCCTGAACTCATTCTGTAGATCAGGCTGATCTTGAACTCAGAGATCCAATCTGCCGCCTCCCAGCTCGTGCTGGGATTAAAGGCCTGACTCACTCACTTGAGGAGCGGGGATTTGGATTTCATATTTTTTTTAAGTAAATAAATTATCTACCCCAAACCATTTCTTTAATTAAAAAGTTCCTAAAATCTAATTAAGAAATCTATTTGGGAGAGCTGGAGAGATGACTCAGTGGTTAAGAGAACTGACTGCTCTTTCAGAGGTCCTGAGTTCAATTCCCAGCAACCACATGGTGGCTCACAACCATCTGTAATGGAATCTGATGCCCTTTTCTGATGTATCTGAAGACAGCAGCAGTGAATTCATATGTATAAAATAAATCTTTAAAAAAAGATAAAAGAGAAATCTATTTGGAGAACAACTTTATATCTAATATTGGCGTTATAATTTTTTCAGTTGCAGAAGGGTCAGGGTTGATGGGCTGTCTTGCTTGCGCTCGCTTTCCTCCAAGCACCTGTGGTAGCAAGTGGAGATCAAGAAGTGTTAGCAGGTTCCTGATGCACTCCTCTTCCGCATTCCTAAGATCCTCAGTGTAGGGCAGAGAGTGTTGTGAGCATTGAGCACCTGAGCTGGTCTGCTAGTGCCCTTAGGAGACTGCCAAGGAGCGTGAGAGCTAGGGGGAGGATCATCTCGTGGAACAGTAAGGCAGCACATGAAGCTGCGTCTCTGCCTTGGTGTGTCACTTTGTACTGTCTTTTGGGTTCTCTGTTTAGCAGTCATGTCCTTTTCCTTTTGACCTACTAAGCATTTGTTCTTTTTTAGGATACAGCAGGTCAAGAGAGATTCCATGCACTGGGCCCAATTTACTACCGAGATTCAAACGGAGCTATTTTAGTTTATGATGTAACAGATGAAGATTCTTTCCAGAAGGTATTCTGTTCATTCCTGTAGATGACTTCATTGGAAGGACCGTGCTGATTGATTAACTAGTTAGTTGGTTGGTTGGCTGATCTCTCATTTATGTGTCTGCATTCGCCAGTGACTAGTTTTTAAACAGTAAACCATACAGATTGAGCATACATGGTGACCATTATTTATCAAAATAATTAGTTCATATCGGAGTATTATTGGTTTGTTATGACTTTCTCAAATACTAGAAAAACGAATATAACTGAAGTTAAGCTTCAGAAAAATGTAGAGACTTTGATTTTTATCTTTAAATTAAAACTACTTAATTTGATTCCATACATACTGGGCACCTAAAGCTTGGTGTGTGTCTGCATGGGAGGGCTATCTCCTCCTAAGGGGGCAAAGGAAGAGCATTCTGAAGCCTGACCCCCCCCCCACCCAAGGAAACACCCTGGAGGGGTGAACTTTAGAAAGGTAGTGTTGAGTTTGTACATTCTTTTCTAATTTTTTAAAGTCCTTTTTTAGATTTATACTGTAAATGTAGAATATTTCTCAAGACAGGGTCTCACTATCTAGGCCTGCCTGGCCTGGGACTTGCTATGTAGACCAGGCTGCCCCTGCCTCTGCCTCCCAAGGACTGGGATTAAAGGGGCAAGCTCTTCACCAAATGTAGGATTTTAAAGCTTATTTGGAACCAAAAATAAGTCACCTGTGAACTTTCCCCACAGTCACAATGAGTTCCTGTGTGACCTTCCTGGGGTCCGTAGTGGGTTGGCATGTGTGAGGGAATTTGCAAGTCAGAGCTTCTCTTGTACTGAGTTACAAGTTAATGCTTATTGAAATGACTTCTAATTTAGTTTTGTTTGTGTTTTTTCTGTTTACCTCTTCCTTCCCCACACCTGTCTATTTAATGACAAAAATACAAATATATAGTTTCCTTGTTAGATTACTAATGATGCAGGAAAACAACCCAGGGAATAAAAATGCAACAAATGCTCGCTCTTTAGATATTTTGAGGCTGCTGTTTGCTGTTGTTGGTTACCATTTCTGGGGTTTTTGTGTGAAGTGCAGGGGCTTAAGCATTTCACTGATTGAGAGCAAGTTAAAAAAGTGGTCAGTTACTGATACTGAGCAGAACTCCTAAAGCAAGCTGGCTAAGCACAATAACTTACTACTTCTCAAAGTTCTGTGGCTTCGCCAGCAGGTCCTCTGCTCTTTGTCATGGCGTTAGAGTCACTCAGAGCTGTACTGAAGGGGGAATTGGATGGAGGTTGGAATGTCCAACCAGCCTGCTTCTTGTTCACATGCCCTTTGCTGGTTTCACACTGTAGCCTAAGCTTTTTGTATTTAGATTCCTTATAAAATTAGAATCCACAGGCCTGTTAACCTTGCATCTGGAGCAGGCATAGTTTTCCCTCTGTCACATTGTCCCTCTGTCACATTGTCCCTCTGTCATATATTCTTGATCAAACGAGTTACAGCGCCAGCCAGAATTTCACCTGGTGAAGGAAGGGAATACAGACCCAGCTTTACTTCATCTCGAAATCCACAAGGACAGAGATTAGGATATCCATGGAGTGCAGTCCAGTCCGTGACATTAGCATTTTTTAAGACAGGAATTGGCAGATGGTTATGTTGTCTGTGTGGGCGCAATGTCGCTGTGGGGATGAAGATGCACGTTTCCACTCTCTCATATACTTCTCATGCGATACCAACCTGTGCTTTATTATAGGATGATAATAATCATCTTTGCTTCTATAAAGATTTATACAGTTCCTCTGTATTTTGTAGAGAATAACCACATGTCATAGGTACAGACACATAGTAAATGTTTACCACATAGTAGGGAATTTTTCCGACTTAAAGATGTGTATTTTTTTTTTTAAAGATTTATTTATTTATTATATGTGTGTACACTGTTGCTGACTTCAGACACTCTGTAAGAGGGCATCAGATTCGTTACGGATGGTTGTGAGCCATCATGTGGTTGCTGGGATTTGAACTCAGGACCTTTGGAAGAGCAGTCAGTGCTCTTAACCGCTGAGCCATCTCACCAGTCCCGTGTATTTTTTTTTTTTAAGGCGGGTATATATGTTTTGTGAGACTTGATTGCATATAGATTAAATTTTACTGTAAGAATTGAAAGCAGATGTCCTGGTTTGTTCTTTGTCATGCTGTTTGATTATGATTTCATCATTATAATATTTAAGATTAGTATTGTTAATTCCAGCTTATGTCCAGCTGGTCCATAGCTGAGCTGCTTCCTTAATGAGCAGTGATTGCTACTGTAGTTGTCCTCTACCTGAGGGTCTCACCAGGGGATGACAGGCAGCTGTAGACATCTGCAGCTGACGCCATGGGAGAATGATGTTGGCTTCAGTTGGCCGAGGCCAGGGACTCACTCACCAGTCACATGTAACAGACCAAGCTCACAACAAAGGGCTGTACCAGCCACCATGGAGTAGTGCCAACGGAAAGCTTTTGTCAGACACTAAGGATTGAAATCTTATCTTGTCATGCACACTTTTTGTTTTCCTTCTAAAGGCCATAGCATACAAGTAAGTCTAAAGGCTATAACATAGGAATTAATTAAGGCTTGATCAAAAGGCTATGGTCATACCCTCCTAAGTCCAAAGTGACTCTGTTACAAATATCTTAATACCAGGTACTAGACTTCACAATGTTTGTTCTGGCAAATAGCTTTGCTTGAATGTATGAAAAAAATGTATAAATCTTTGTAATTAGAGTTGTGTTTTTACATAAACACGGGGTTAGGTGTTGTGGAACTAATTCCAGTAAGATCTGTTGTCATGTTTGCTCTGTTGTATACACAGGTAAAAAACTGGGTCAAAGAATTACGGAAAATGTTGGGAAATGAAATCTGTTTGTGTATAGTTGGTAAGTATTAGTACTGGTTTATTTTTAATGTCCTTTGTTTCTTGTGGTTATATTTTGGGATCTTTCTAAGTGGCTTGTATGTAAGGGTTTAATCCCCAGAACCACTGTTTGACAAAACAAACAATTATAACTGCAGCATCAAACTGTGCAAGATATAAAAATATATATGAAAGTCTACTATTATTTCAGCATTAACCATAGACCAGAAAATAAGAAAATTAATGTAAGAGTGTGCTAGTGTAAGCAAAAGGAAAAGGAGAAAAATGTAATGTCGGGGAAGAGAAAAGAGCGAGAGGTTAGGAAAGGTAGAAACCATGAAAAGTTCCAATGGTGAAAAAGTGTAAAAACAAATGTAGATAACTATAAGAAGGGAATCCAAAGTGAACCCATCAGCGGGCACGTGGGCTGGCTCTGGTTTTTTCGAGACAGGGTTTCTCTGTGTAGCCTTGGCTGTCCTGGAACTCACTCTGTAGACCAGGCTGGCCTCAAACTCAGAAACCCACCTGCCTCTGCCTCCCAGGTGCTGGGATTAAAGGCGTGGGCCACCACCGCCCGGTTTAAGAGTTCCATTTTAGAACCCAAGATGGAAGCATACTATAGTTTAGTAAACCAATAATTATACTTAATTATTGATTGGCTTTAAGTTGATTGGGAAATAAAGAATTAAAAAAAAACATGTATATATACTTTAATAATAATAAAAGACTATACTTTCTCATGAATCTTAGCCCCTGCTGTGCCTTATGGTCTCTGTGGAAGAGAGATTGTTTGCCTCTGTCAGGCTGAAAGTTCAGGCAGTAGCCACACTAACCATGTGCAGGAGGAGGTGGGACTGTGAACGGCTCTCATCTTTGTGATGAGACATTTGGAAGGCTGGTGGGGATTACTGTTATTTTTTCAAATAATTAGACACAATTATATATTTAGGATTATCTGATTTTATTAAAAATAAATCAATATTAAGGATAGTGTTTCCTTTTTTCACATTAGGTAATAAAATAGACTTGGAAAAGGAGAGACACGTCTCTATTCAAGAAGCAGAATCGTAAGTGTCCTGCTTCCCATGGCAGTGCTCCCCAATGGGCACACACTTACTGTGCACTTTGATGGTTCACTTACACAAACCCTCAGGGAGGAATGAGCACTTGTTCTCAGGAAGCGTGTTTGCACTTTGGAGTGGTGGGCAGCTGGCAAGAGTAAGGTATTTCTCTTGATTTCACTAAAAATGAGGATTGTGTGGAGGAGAATTATCAAGGGATTACAAAGACTTGTAAGGTATTTTGCGTTCCAAATTAGTGTATAAAAATTTCAATCGTTATGTTTTTTCTTTCTAAATTGGATTTCAATATATAGAGAAATTAAATAGCTAAATAACCTTAGTGTAACTAAAATTGGATAAGTTAGTAAGTCAGTAAAGGTAAATTTAGTCACTAAAATTGCTATTGTAGAAAGTTCTATGTCAATAACTCTTTTTTTTCTTTTCTTTGTAAGGTATGCAGAGTCTGTGGGAGCAAAGCATTATCACACTTCTGCTAAACAAAACAAAGGCATCGAGGAACTCTTTCTTGACCTTTGTAAAAGTACGTATACTTATATCAGTGCATTTAAAAATGGCCAGGGATAGTGGTACGCACCTTTATCCCAGCAATCAGAGGCTGAGGTAGGAGGGTCTTTGAGGTTAGCTTGGTCTATACAGCGAGATCCAGATCCAGCCTCAAAGAAAAAAAGAATTGTTAATGTTCCTAAAGGTATAGTTTGCCAAATTCTGTTATTGAAAACAGGAGAAAAATTTAAGATGTGTCTGTACTGTCACTACTTGGTGACACCCTTCAGTTCATGTTTTAAAATCTTGGAACTTTTGTCTTTTTTAAGCAATAACTTATGGTTTGGAAGTCACTTGTTTGATGTGTGCTAGTGTATTTAAAATGTCTGTGACTTTTTTAAAAAGCAAGGAAAACTTGTGTATTAAAGTACATTCAAGGGCTAAGGGGATCATCGCACAGTCGGTAGGGTGCCTGCTCTGTTAGTACACATGCAGACATGACACCCACACGTGGTGGCAAGAGCTTATAAGCCCTTCCCCCACCCCCAAGCTGTGGAGTTGGATCCCTGGGGCTAGCCTAACCTAATTCAATAGGCAAGATCTCAATCTTAGTGAGAAACCCTTTTCAAAGAATAAGGTGGGTGCATCAGAGGTGTCCTCTGGCTACACACACACTTTATAGATGAAAAAGAAGAGCATACATTTGGTTGCAGTGGGTGGATTTTACTTGGTTGTCAAATTGTAGCCGTTACACTTATGGACCTCATTCCCTTGAATTTGATGAAACTAGTTTTGCACTCTAGGAAAAAACTATGTGTACACCAACTTTGGGGTAAAGACTCCAAAGTTATTCATAATTCATTTAGGAAAATGAGGTCTTGTATTAATCAGCATTAGCATTACTTGAGATTATTAGAAGCACAGCTTCTTGGGCCAATCCCAACCCTATTGAATCAGAAGGTCTGGGGTGGGCAGGTGTTGTTCTGTAGAGGCCACCCACATGATGCTGGTGTGCCAAGCTGAGAACCAGGGCTGTGTCCAGGTGCATGAGGATCTGCTGAAGCACACTCGGATGTACGTGTTTTATGTCCCCAAGTACCCAAGTGTCATACTTCCAGTTCTCAGACATATGAAGATTGTAGATCAGTTACTAACAAGTGTGATGAGTCTCATGCCTTAAGAATATTTACAGTATTCTCTATTTATTCATTTAAAAGTCCTGTAACATACATGTGCTAATATAAACCCATTTCATGCATACTAAAACACACCCAGAAACAGAAAACTTTAAAAGGCTTAGTAAATAAGGAGAGGCAGACTGTAGTGATTCCTAATTCATCTCACTGTTCTCCATGAGCTACAGACTGGAGCACTCTTACGTTTTAAAGACTCCTTCTCTCCCCTTCCTTCATCTTGTTGACTGACTGCTGGTTCTTACATTGTTTCTCATAAAGGAGATGCTTTACAGATCAGTAACGTTTGTCAGGGTTTTTTGTTTTTGTTTAATTGGTTGGTTGGTTGGTTGGTTGGTGGTTTTTGGTTTTGTTGTTGTTGTTTGTTGTTTTTGTTTTTGTTTTGAGACAGTTTCTCTGTATAACAACAGCCCTGGCTCTCCTGTAACTCACTCTGTAGGCCAGGCTGGCCAGGTAGTCTGGAACTCAGATCTGCCTGCCTCTGCCTCCTGTGTGCAGGGATCAAAGGCTACACTACCACCTGGCAGGGATTTTGTGTTTATTTTTAAATATTTATTTATTAATGGATTTGTGACTTTTTTCTTATGTAAGAAATCTTGCCTGGAGTGGTGGCATACACCTTTAACCCCAGCATTTAGAAAGCAGAGGCAGAGCCAGATGGAGCTGTGAGTCATAAGCTAGCCTGGTCTTACAGTGTGAATTACAGGACAGCTCTTTCTGGAAAAGCCAGAGATAAAGAAAAAGCCAAAGAGAAAGACACACAGAGAAAAATCTTTAAGTCAAAATCACAAAATCTCTCCCCATCTTCCTCTGTTCCACTTGTGTGAGATAGAATCTCACTTTGCCCAGGTTAGCCTTGAACTCCATATATAGCAGAGGCTGTCTTTGAACTCGAGCCTACTGTCTCCACCTCCAAGTAATGGGATTGCAGGCATCTGCTACAGGCATCCAGCTGCTTATTGTCAAGGTTCACGGGCTTGATGTGCTATTTCATTTTGTTTGGTTTTCACCGTGGAACTCTGGCTGGCCCGGGACTCACAGAAATCCTTTTGCCTTTGCCCCCTGGGTGCTTGGACCACTGTACCCAATTCATGCAATTATGCTATATACCACATATATATGGATATTTCTCTCTTTTTCTACCTTTTTAAAAAAAAAAGTTTTGTTTTTTTTTTGTTGTTTTTTTTTTTTTCGTTTTTTTCGAGACAGGGTTTCTCTGTGTAGCCTTGGCCGTCCTGGAACTCACTCTGTAGACCAGGCTGGCCTCGAACTCAGAAATCCACCTGCCTCTGCCTCCTGAGTGCTGGGATTAAAGGCGTGTGCCACCAAACCCGGCTCAAAGATTTATTTTTGTGTGTATCTGTTTATATGTGCACAGAAAGCCAAAGGAGGCCAATGGATGGCCTCTCCCATCATTCGCCAGCCGTTCTTCCGAGTTCAGAGTCTCTGAATCTGAAGCTGCGTTTTCTTGGCTAGGCTACACTCCAGCAAGCCTGAGCCATCCTCCTGTCTCCATCCTCTGTGAAGCCAAGGGGCACTCTGGGGTATTGCCTTTTCACGTGGGGTCTGAGCTCCAGTCCTGCACTGTGACTGATGAGCCATTTCTCCACCCCTAAGTGCTCCTTACTCTTTCAGAGACCATTGACTTTATACACATATTGCCTTAATTACACGTGTTTGCGTGTGCATCTGTATGGGGATGTGCACATGAGTATATGTGCTGGAGGAAGCCAGGGCAGTTATTAGCTTCCAGATGTGGACACTGGTTCTGCTGCAGGAGCAGTGTACACTGTTAACCACTGGGCCACCTCTCCAGCCCCTCAAATACCACATTTGTTTGTTTATTTGTTTGTTTAATATGAGTGCACTGTAGCTGTCTTCAGACACACCAGAAGAGGTCATTAGATTGCAGTACAGATAGTTGTGAGCCACCTTGTGATTCCCTGAAATTGAGCCCAGGACCTCTAGAAGAGTAGTCAGTGATTTTTAACTGCTGAGTCACCTCTCTAGCTCCCAAATACCATTTTTCTTTCTTTTTTCTTTTTTTTAAAGATTTATTTATTTATTTTATATGAGTACACCATTTCTCTATTCAGACACACCAGAAGAGGGCATCAGACCCCATTGCAGATAATTGTGAGCCACCATGTGGTTGCTAGGAATTGAACTTAGGACCTCTGGAAGAGCAGTCGGTGCTCTTAACCACTGAACCATCTCTCTAGCCCCCATTTTCTTAAATCCTGTGCCCTAAATTTAATCTCCTTGCACTAGGAATAAGTTGAACTTTAACTACTTCCAATAGTTTTGGAAAATTTGGATTATACTTAGTGTGCAGTGTTTATTCAAATATAAACGACTGTTTCTGTTACTCTCTTTGTAGCTATTATAGCACTCCGTGTTATACTTTGTACATTCTAGTTTTTAAAGCTGTTTTCTTGAGTTGCCATAGCATTCAGTGTGTACCCTGAGAGACTGTTGATGGGGAAGTCGGCTCTCTCAGCCGACTTGAAATTGCAGGGGGAGAGAAAGCCCCCAGGGTGTGGTCCGCTCATCTTTGCTCTCTGTTTTAGGGATGAGCAGGGGGAGAGAAAGCCCCCAGGGTGTGGTCCGCTCATCTTTGCTCTCTGTTTTAGGGTTGAGCAGGGGGAGAGAAAGCCCCCAAGGTGTGGTCCGCTCATCTTTGCTCTCTGTTTNGTGGTCCGCTCATCTTTGCTCTCTGTTTTAGGGTTGAGCAGGGGGAGAGAAAGCCCCCAAGGTGTGGTCCGCTCATCTTTGCTCTCTGTTTTAGGAATGATAGAGACTGCCCAGGTGGATGAGAGGGCAAAAGGCAATGGCTCAAGTCAAGCCGGGGCTGCGAGGCGGGGCGTGCAGATCATCGACGACGAGCCTCCAGCTCAGAGCGGCAGCGCAGGGTGCTGTTCTTCCGGATAACTGCTCACGGCTGTGAAACTCAAAACAAAACAGAACTGTGGATCATTGCCCTCAACATGAAGACTGCCATATTCCAAGTCACATCATTTTACCAATGGAGTTATAGAATTAACAGTATTTTCAATTATGTTTATAACACTGCAGAGACCTTAAGTGCTAAACTTAGTGGAGTTTGTGACCAGAGAATTGGCATTTTCTACAAATGTTAACAAAGCAATTACCAATGGCCTTTTTACATATTTTTTTCTTTAATGAGGAATAATATGCATGTAGAAAAGACCTACTTAAAGGCTTCATTTATATTCTTTTAAATCAGATCTTTATTTAATAACTTATATATGATGTTGGAATGGTATACATTTTTGCAGTCCTTTGTATTTTGTGGTAGTTTGAATTGTATCACTTCTAAACAGCATACTGTTTTTGTTTTTGTTTTTTGATTAGCAGATACGTGAAGTTCTATTTTTGCAGGGTTTGCACAGGCCCCTAACTGTCTACTACTTTGATATAATCTATAAACATCCTGTATGCTGAGCTGGTAAAATACATTGTAAATTACATATTAAATATTTTATCTGCTTTTACAAGCGCAAGGTGCAAAAATATATACAATTGTCTTCTTGATGACTGTAAGGTGAATTAACCATTGGTGATAACACCTAAGCTTTTGACTCTGTTATAACGCTCATCAGCCCTTCACTTGTCTCACCGTGGGAGTGCGTGCTTACATGTTCACAGACTGACCTGACTCGCTGCTTACCTGCTGCTGTCACCTTCGCCTCCCCTTTTGTCTGTTTTTGTTTCTTTTTCTTTTCTTTCTTTTTGTTTTTTGTTTTTTTGCCTCTATGTCCCAGTGATCCAAAAGCAGCATTTGCCTTTTTATTGTTATTAAACAAGTTTCCTTCTGCCAATGTTGTTTTAGAATGGTTACCTGAGAAGAGCTTGAGTGCCACTTGCCAAGTTTCATTTCTGCAATGACTCAAGTTTTCTGTAGGCCTTTCCAGGAGATGAGCTGCCTGGCCTGAGAAGAGGGCTCCCGTAGTAACCACTGGCCAAGGCATCTTTATACAGAGCGTGAGTGGTGATGTACACCTCCAAGGCAGCATTCCTGGGGCCCTTGTGTGTTATTGCTAGTCAGAAATGAATATACGAAGTTGTATTCACTTTATCAGAGTTTTCCTGAGTCTCTATAGGAAGAAGCATTTTGTAATGCTGTTATAGCAAACACTGGGAAGATTCTATTATAAAAGCATACTCTTGTTTCTTTTGTAATTAGTCCCACCTTAGTTTTTTTTTTTTTTTTCATTAGCATTGGACTGAAATTTGTTCATTTAAAAAAGAATCAGGCACTGCTCACAGAAAAAAAAACCAGATTGTGGAAATTAACATATGGAAATTAACATAAATCATTCTTGTTCTATATATATATATATATATATTTCCCATTTCTGTCATGCTTGGAAAACTAGTAAATGTTGTGTGTAAGATTGGATGGAATGGTTCCTGGATTTCCTTCTTCTAGGAAGTAGAATATAGTTAATGCAGTTAGTAAGCATCTCTGAAGATATGAGGAGGTGATGGTCACCGCGCGAGTGCTCCCAGAGCATTCCCAGGGGAGTAGCTTAAACCTCCCCAAATAGGCTAAAAGGTCCACCTTTCGTCTAAAGAACAGGAACTGAACTTAGCCTTGTGTTCTCTGAGCCCTCCCTTTAAATTTACTTGTTTACTTACTTACTTATTGGCCTTGCCAGATTCAAACTGCTGACCACTGTGCTGTGTGCCTCACAATGGTGAGAGTGGAAAGAGTCAGGAGAATGGGCTGCGGTTGTGTCCCATTCTGAGACGACTGTTCTGTGCCAGCCTGGGTTTCTTGTGAAGTTGGTGTCCATGCAGGGGCTTAAGGGGCAGCAGAAAGCATAAGTCGCTGGAAAATGTATTCCTACCTTCTGGCCTTTTCAGGAGTAAAGACTGCTGCCAATCCTACTGTTGTAGAAAGGAAATATACTCTCCTCATCGCAATAGAGTACTGTTTCTAAACTAAAGATGAAATGAAAGTAAGTTAAACTTGACTGTTGAAGAGCTAGACTGGAGTTTTTCATGCTCAGTTGTATCAGATTCACATAGGAGCCTCTGCGCAGATATTCATTGCTGGGGTAGAAACCGTCCTCCTTCATGTTGTCCTGTGCTCTCCCCCACCCCCACCCCACCCCGTGATCCATGCTGATTCAATAACAAAAATCAGCGGCCAGGTGTACCTGCTGTGCTATAAGGCATGGAAGATTTTAAGGCAAATGAGGTGAATGGAAACTGGCCAGGACCAGTCCCTGCGGGCACATGTAAAGGAAGACAAAGCCAAGGCAGACTGAGGGACAGGGTTTCCTGGAACTGTCTTCCTTCTGTTACATCTCTGTGTTCCTAACAGCCGTGCTCCTAAGAAAAGGCACAAGACACTTCAGGGACTCTCCACAAGTGTATATACCTGTCCCATCACTTAAAGCTGGTTTAAGACCCTCATTACTATTGTTGTTATGTTAAAGTATGCAGTCACTATTCTTGTAATCAGATCCTGCGACTTGCTTTGCTCTGTGATTATGGAAGAAAGATGCTTTTAAAAATGTATTCTGCAACAGTTTGGGGGTAAACTGATCTGAAAAGAAACGAGTATCATGTTATATGAAATACATGCCTGTTGTGTTTGTAGTGCCTCCTAAGAATACCCTAATATTATGATTGTTACTGTATTGTTATCTTTTTTTTTACATATTAGCTCTAAATTATTACTTTTTTTGTTCAATTTTTTTTGTTGTTGTTAGAGAACAATAGTGTTTCTTCCCCCTCTCTCTCTTTCCCTTCCTCTCCATCTCTCCCTTCCTCTCTCTCTCTTCCTCTCTCCCTTCCTCACCCCTCCCCAATCTCTCCCTCCCTCCTCTCTCTACTTTAATAGTTTCCAGTAATAAAAGATAATGTTAAGGAAATAGAACTCTGTACCCCAACAATGTTTTTAATCACATTGACAAATACATTGCAATTATTGAAGTTTCTAAATAAGGCAAGATACACATTATGTGCCAAATAATTAGAGCATTTTTAAAAAAGTAGATGTGATACTGTTTCTTTTAGTATATAGTTTATCATTTTCTGTTTTATAAATGCTGTCAGGCTTCTACACCACGAGTCATCAATATTTGTTTGTAGATGGCGCGGGTGGCATGTGCGAAGGTGAATTATATTATCCCTTGGCATAGTTTGATTTGTTCCTTTTCTTCTGACTTCTTTGTGACCATTTTGAATCTAGAGATGGCTGTCGATAGTGAGCAGTAGAAAGCTTACAGAGAGACTCACAGGGTCTAGAGACTGCCTGAGTAGATCTTCATGTACTTGGCTAAGTTACAAACTGTGTTGCCCCGTTTCCATAATTAAAGCGTTCATTCACTGAGTTGCACATGCTTGGTTTCCACATGATCTACAATGTTGCTGTTGTTCATCAACACCTGTAACAGAGTTAACATGTTTGGTGTTATGGACCACACATGCTATGTTTATGTCTTGGATTTGATTGCCTTTCTCTTTTGAAGAAAGCCAGTTGATTACAATTTTGAGCTAAATTTTTCTGATTGCATCTCAGGATTATAATATTGAAGTGAAAGAAAGAAAAGAAAAAAGAAAAGAAAAGAAAAGAAAAGAAAGAGAGAAAGAAAGGGAAGGAAGGAAGGAAGGAAAAAGAGAAAGAAAGAAAGAAAGAAAGAAAGAAAGAAAGAAAGAAAGAAAGAAAGAAAGAAAGGAAAGAAAGAAAGGAAAGAAAGAAAGAAAGAAAGAAAGAAAGAAAGAAAGAAAGAAAGAAAGAAAGAAAGAAAGAAAGAAAGAAAGAAAGAAAGAAAGAAAGAAAGAAANAAGAAAGAAAGAAAGAAAGAAAGAAAGAAAGAAAGAAAGAAAGAAAGAAAGAAAGAAAGAAAGAAAGAAAGAAAGAAAGAAAGAAAGAAAGAAAACTCGCCCTAAACTTTGTGTGTAGCTGGGGAGGATCTTGAATCCCTCCGACTCTTCCTGCCTGGAGCTCTTGAATGCTGTGCACCACATACTCAGTCTGTGTGGCACTGAGGAGTCAAACCTGGAGTTCTGTGCATGCTAGGCCAACACTTCAACTGAGCATCCCTGATCCCCAAACTATGAATTCTTCCGAGAGGTCCCTGGTTCAAGCAGATATGCATGTCTTCTAAACAGATACTTTTGCATCTGATAGACCCTGAACATGGCTGTGCGTAGCCAGGATGTGTGTACCATCTTCGTGGGAGAGCCATGTGAGCCACCTCTACAGCCGTTGTCAGTATTTGTGCATTGACTTGCTCGCTGTGTGTATAGTTTTGTGGACACCTGTGTGCCAAAGCACACGTGCAGGGGTCAGTTCGCTCCGCCCACCATACGGGGTCTCCCACGTAGTCAGGCCTGCTCGGAGCAGTCTTACTCGGAGAACACACCTCGTTCTCTCTAGAAGTTTGTTTTCAAATGTGTCCGAGTGTTTGCCTGCATGTATGTCTGAGTACCACATGCATGCCTGATGCCCATGCAGGTCAAAAGAAGGTGTCAGATCCGGAACTAGAGTCACAGATGATATGAGCCACTGTGTGGGTGCTGGGAATCAGACCCAGGTCCTTCACTAGAAGAGCCAACCTGGGCAGTGTGATAGATACCCTTACTCAGACTTCCGTTCTTTGAAGGCCACATGACAGCGCTTGACTTTAAATGTCCTTTATTTCCAATGTACCAGTTCTTTTACTTTTGTTATTTCTGGCAATTGTGTGTTCTCTTTATCAAGCTCGTGGGCTTGCATTTCTTCCATTTCAACAGGGGAAGAACAATGAATAGTACAGAGCAGTTTAAAACTACTAAGTTGTTTTATAATATATATGAATATATAGATATACATATATATCTGTATAGATATATACATCTATATAGATATACTAGAAATTAAGAATTCCTGGTTTTATATTTAGTCATGTAAATGTTACAGTTTTAAGGGGAAAAAAACAAAACAGAGCTAATGTGAAGTACTGCTGATACCTCCTCCCAAATGGTAACTACTGCTGGTCATACACTTAGATACCATGCAGCTATGTGTTTACATGCATATTTATTTAATATATATATATATATATATATATATATATATATATACACATATATTGCAACTTGTTTTTTTCTCTTACCAGTGTGCCTTCAGTAATCGTCAGTAAATGATGTTTTCATTTTTTAAACTTATTTTATATGTATGGATATTTTGCCTGCACGTGGGTCTGCACCACCTGCGTGCCTGATGCCAGCAGATGCCAGAAGAGGGCTTCGAATCCCCTGGGACTAGATTTACAGGAACTTATGACCCTCCCTGTGGGTGCTAGGAACTAAACCCCAGACCCTTGGACACGCATTCCTTTAACCACTTAGCCATCTCTCCAACCCTCATTTTCTCCCACACCTCTTTGGGTATTTGTAATGATTTTTTTTCCATCGCTTCTGACTCCTGGAAACCCTCCCCAAAAGAATCTCATTAACATACAATTTGAATGCCAGGAACTACTCAAAGTGTTTCCTTTAAGTCATGAATCAGGAAACTAGAGACTGTCTAGTTTCTAGTTCAGTTGCAGTTCCTGACTTTGGGCCTAGGGTTTCCTTGGAATAAAGTTTTATTTGAAGGGGAAAGGGAAGTTACAGTTGATGGAGGAAGAGTAGAAGGTAAGAAAGGACAAGTGTACGACTCTTAGTGCTCCTGACGTAGGGCTTCATCTACCCTCGTTTCTACTTCCGGATGACCGAAGCCTTCAATACAACGCAAAAGACAAAAGCCCCCTCGTAAGATTCTCTCTCCCCCCATCTTACCTCTAAGAAGTGATAGACGGTTTGGTGGGCTAGTCTCACATTTCCATCTTCTATACTTAACCAAGGTTGATTTCCTGAGTGTGGTATCTACCCGATGTCTCGTTCCACCCTCACCCGACCAGCTTCCCGAGAGCAAATAGGAGCGGCGCTTTGGAAAAACTTATCAGTGGCACGTCAGAGGTTCAAAGTGTACTTACCTGATTCTCAGGAAGTTTTGTGTAAGTCAAGTTTTAAAAGAAGTATTCTGGAAAAACAAAGTCAGAGTTGGTGTCATTCCCCGTGGAAGTGCTTAGGTAAGACGAGCGCGTCCGTGAACTGTGTACCTGCGTCAGTCTGGGCTCGGCTTGCTTTTCCTCCTCCGGAGCACTGCAGTGGACGAGGCTGTGGGTCACATGAGTGTTAGACACAATGTGTGTGCTTAAGACAAAGCAAATGTATTGTTTTAGTGGAAACTCCAGGAGCCGGTGTGTGACAATAGCTACTTCCTTGTATCCTGGTGAAGCTGTGTAAAGATCCAGCTTACCTGACCCCTGACCCTGTCACTTGAGTGCCTGCCCTGTGTGTACTGCACATACAAGGGACTCAGCCAAATTCCTTTTCTTTCTCCTTGTTTTAGATGGGAATTAAAAATCATTATTCATGGTGTAAGAGATATACGTCTGTGGATATGAGGTCATCCATGCATCTGTATTCATATTCTGTGATGCAAACATACGAAACTTTTGGGGACAGTAATATATAGAACAATAGTGAAACTGATCACAAATTTGAGGTAAACATAGATTTTTTTTTTTTTTTTTGTCTTTTTGATTACGGTTTCTGTGTCCTCTGCCTGAGTGCTGGGATCATAGGTGTACACCCCAGCATTTCAGTTCTGGGAAGGATGTTGGTGTTTGAAGCCCTGTAGACAGTACCCTTTGAGACAGAAGTCCTTTTCTGGATTCAATTCCAATGGCTTTTCCAAGTTTTGTAGTAAGGAAATAATAAACTTGCTTGTTTAAATATCAGTTTCATCTTAAGTTTGTAGATTTTTTTTTTTTAAACCTAGAAGAAATATAACCTAAAACTCCAGCCAGGCATAGCAGTACACTAATCAGCAGGAGGGTGGAGGACTGTTCTGAGACCAGCCTGTCTCAAAGACGGAAGTAGGTGTTAGACTGAGAATGTGATGCAGTTGGTAAAGTGCATGCTTCGCTTACACTTATCCTGGGTTTGTTCCCCAGTATCATTTAAACTAGGCATGGCAAGAGGACCAAAATTTTCGTATTAATTGTGTACAAGTGTCCACACATGGGCATGACGGTGCCCATGTGAAGGTCAAAGGATAACCTGCATAAGTCCTTGCCTTTAACCATGTGAGTACTGGGGACTGAACTCAGGTCACTAGTATTGTCAGCCAGTGTCATCACCCTCCCCCGCCCCCACCTCCCACCCCCAAGTCATCTTGCCAGTCAAGATCAGAATTTCAAAGCCACTCTCTTGGCTCTATAGTGTTCAAGGCCAAGTAAAACTGCAAGAGACCCCAGCTGAAGAACAGAAACAGCCATGGGAATAGGGGAAGGGGGTTGTTTCTTTGTTTTGTTTTCTGTTTTAAAAGGTGTTTCTTGGGCTTGAGAGGTGGCTCAGTGGTTAAGAGCACTGGTTGCTCTTCCAGAGGACCTGGGTTCCATTCCCAGCACCCATATGCAGCTTACAACTGTCTGCAATTCCAGTTCCAGGGTTTCTAACACCCTTGCACAGGCAAAATTAAAACACCAATGAACATAAAATAAGAATAAGATACACATACATACATATAGTTTGTTTTTTAAAAAGATGTTTCTGGGCTGGTGAGATGGCTCAGTGGGTAAGAGCACCCGACTGCTCTTCTGAAGGTCTGGAGTTCAAATCCCAGCAACAACATGGTGGCTCATAACCATCCGTAACAAGATCTGACNCCCTCTTCTGGAGTGTCTGAAGACAGCTACAGTGTACTTACATATAATAAATAAATCTTTAAAAAAATAAAATAAAAATAAAAAGATGTTTCTTTGTTATTGCCACACAGTAACCCAGAACACAGCTCACTCCTGAGTCTAGTAGGCCCTTCTGGAGATTGTAACACGGGACAATACGTGTATTTCTAAATTTATTCTCTAATTTAAAATGTGGATATCTCTTTCCTACCTGAAATTGAAGGTATAGATCAGATATAGTTTAACAAATCCTTGGATTTGTTTGTTTATTTTTAAAGACTTATTTTATTTCTATGAGTACACTGTAGCTGTCTTCAGACACACCAGAAGAGGGCATCAGATCNCATTNNNGNTGNTTGTGAGCCACCATGTNGTTGCTGGNATTTGAACTCAGGANCTTTGNAAGANCAGNCAGTGCTCTTAACCACTGAGCCATCTCACCAGCCCTGTTTATATTTTTAAAGTGATTTTGTGTATATGCATGTTAACGTTTGTGTTGACATGTGTACTGCTTGTGGACGTTGTACATCGTGGTGCGCACTAGGCTCCGCACCACGATGTACAACGTCCACAAGCAGTAGTCCAGACTTTATGGAGCCCACCGGCCGCTAAGACTAACAAGACCATGAAGATAAGGGAAAGGAGTGCCAGAGACAGCTGGGGCTGTCAAGGTTAGCTCATAAACTCTGCCAAGGAGGCATCTCACCCCGGTTCCCTCAGGGTCACACACTGACCAGAGGTGCCCCAGACTAGGCCCCCGGCCTCTGGAATTCTGCCACTCCGGCTGGCTGTACTATCTTGTTGCATTGTATGTTCAAATGAGCCAATCACTTGTGGCTGCACCAACTCTCCTGCCCACCCCCCCAACCCTAACCCTACAAAAACCCCTTACTTCTGAGGGTCGGGGTCGACTCCTCTGTCTCCTCTGTCTCCTGCGTGAGATACGAGTCGGCCTGAGGCCTCGTTAAATAAAGTACCTCATGTGAATTACAGCAAGGTGTTATTCGAATTACTGGGGACCCAAGAGAGTACTGGACCAGAGGGAGTTCCCTCATTGGGGTCTTACAGCACCTTGTGATTTAACTTTATTATACTGTAATAGAAAATGCCCTTAAGGAGCTAAGGAGATGGCTTGCTCGGAGCATAAAATACTTTCCACCCAAGAAGTGTTTGTTCTCTGGGGAAGGAACTGCAGTAACAATTGTTTCCTTTGGTTTGGTTTCATTTGGTTTTGTTCTGTTTGTGAATGCCTTAGAGGAGCTAGTTACTGAGAACTTGCTCATCTTCACTCTCACTAATTGAAAAATGGTAAATTTTTAAAATGAGCTCATTAAATTAAGTCCTTCAAAATGTGTAAGCCTTTAAGGGGAAACCCAGTAAGAATAAGCCCTTTGGCAGACTGCCAGTCTTCTGGGTAGGGAGATGTTTCCTCTTGGAAAAAGCAGTACTGCAACTCTGTTGAATCCTATTGTTCTTTTACAACCTGAATATGTTCCTTACCTGGACAATTGGTATGGCTAATTGGTCAGTATTGGATGCTTATGTCCAGCAGTAATGGTATAACATTTAAGGAGCTTTGCTAAAATGTAAAATGCTTATTTCTGGTATGTGACCTGGGGCTGACTTGTTTAAATTGGGCTTTGGTATATCGCAAGTTCAAGGCCAGTGTCAGGTGTGAGTTACATCTTTTCAAGTTGTTGGTCAATGAGATCACAGACCCCCCCTCCCCCAAACCTTACAAACTATTGTTGCTGCATTTGGTTACTCTTTAGAACTTGATGGTAAGTCACTATTGCTAAAGACTACCTACACATGTGATAGAGCACAGAAAAGTCAAGTTGCTACTGACCTGGAATCGCCATCCTGACCAGCAAGCTTCATAGTGCTGGAATGGTGTGCTACCAGGTGAGAAGAGCAATCAACAACCTTAGCCAACTGTGAGCTACAATAATGAGTGCCAGATGTGCCCAGTGGTGCAACTGGGGCAAAAATGACAAGGGAGTAACCAGTTACATTCCGGGTAGATTTAAGGCTACATGAGAGACAACTCATGCCTAGTACTGGTTAACTGGGTTGAGACTGACCGGTTGTCATAGGTCCTAGGGAAAAAACAACACCGTTATTCTGATAGACATGTTAATAAACTGTCCTATGTTATAGTAGTTGTTTCCTTTTTTGATATAGGATCTATCACTTTGTAACCATGACTGGCCTGGAACTCTCACCTTGAGCTCACATAGATCTTGACTCTGCCTCCCAAGTGCTGGCATCAAATGTGTGCCATCACACCTAGCCTTCCCACAGTTTTTATACCACAGATCAGTCCATCTTTCAATTCACACCAGGGAAGCTTCTTTTTTTGCAATAGATGATGATGGGTGCAAAATACACAACTGGTAAATGGCAGTGATTAACAGTCTCAGGTGCTCAGCTCTAAATGGGACATCTATAATTTGACATTTCAAATAGGATATTCGAGGCCAATCATAGTACATGTTATTGCCAGACTTTCTTGGACACTGAATAATGACACAAGACTTATTATTGATAATAGGCGTAGGCTACCTCTCAGCTAGCTTTAACTTTATTTTTAAAGATTATTTAATGTATGTGAGTACACTGTAGCTGTACAGATGGTAGTGAACCTTCATGTGCTTGTTGGGAATTGAATTTTAGGACCTCTGCTCACTCCGGTCAACCCTGCTCGCTCAGTCCCTGCTAGCTCCAGCCCAAAGACTTATTTATTATTATACATAAGTACACTGTAGCTGACTCCAGTCTCACCAGAAGAGGGCATCAGATCTCATTCTGGGAGGTTTTGAGGCATCATGTGATTGCTGGGATTTGAACTCAGGACCTTCGGAAGAGCAGTCAGTGCTCTTAACTGCTGAGCCATCTCGTTTAGGCTTGATTAACCCACCATGACTACTGAATACCACTTGACTCATTCGTTACCTCTCTCGTGCTCATCTAGGCATTTGTTTCTTCCTGTGTCCTGCTAACAAATCCTCCTTGCTGAGTCTTCTCCCAGAGACCCCCCTCTCTCAGCCCAGGAGTCAGTCCCACCTTCCCTTTATTAAAGCCAATCTAGAATGCCTTAGGCAGGTGAGGAAGGACAGACACCTTCCCTTTATTAAAGCCAATCATAGAATGCCTTAGGCAGGTGAGGAAGGACAGACAGACCTCCATCCAGTATACCCCAACAACAGGTAAAGTCAAAAGAACTGTTAAGATGTTTCAAAGGACACACTGGGAAATGCACACAAGAACCTCAGGCTAAAAAGAACCAGCAGGAAAACAGCAGAAAAAAAATCACATTGATTCGTACTCCCAGACACTGAACCCTATAGCTAGACACAGATCTCTTTATTTAAACAGTTGAGAATTCTGCTACATGTTTCATTTCGGAACTGTAGTGAGGAGTTACGTTCTGGTGGTGCTATGAATTCATCAGTCAGGACTCCAAATTTCAGTTATCTGCCCTGGATGCATTTTGGAACTGCGTGCCTCTTTTAAGAGTTGAAAGCGAGGCTGGGCATGGTGGCACCCGCCCTTAATCCTAGCACTGGGAGGTAGGCCGAACTCTGTGGGTTTGAGGTCAGCCTGGTCTACAAAGTGAGTTCCAGAACAGCCAGCTGTCACACAGAGAAGCCCTATCTTGATAAAACCAAACAAGCAAGCAAGACGTGGAAGTGGCACACAGTCAGTATGGCGTTGGAGGACTATAAGGGACAGGGAAGAATGACTTGCTGAAGTTATAAAAGAGCAGCTAAAGTGGCTCTGCAGGATGGCGTCGTACAGGGTGGGGAGGTTGGTGAGGGCAGAACCTACTACAGCGTTCGCCGTTTTTCTAGGCAGTTTGAACAGCTGCTTCCTGTCTGTATTCCCTTGAACATTCGGTTCTTACTCATCTGAAAGACGTGTAGATGTTGGCATTGGAAAATGACATGGAAGATGAGCACTTGGGATTTTATTTAGTTTTTTTTTTTTTAGATGGATGCTTTAAGTCTGGTTATAGGTCTAGAAGCAACTGTTGGTGGGCTGTGAGGGACATCAATACTGAGTTGCCTGGCATCTCCTTTAGAGAAAGTCACTGCTGGTTTAGCAAGCAGACAATGAAGGATTAGTTTCCTTAATCAAAGTGGGGGGGAAGCAATATTTCAGGGGGGGTAGGAGTGGGAGTACATCCGCTGAGGGTGGAGATTTCCTTGGGTGTGATAAACCCTTAAGAATCTGAGGTTCAAAGTTCGTGGCACATCTCCACGCCAAATTACAGAATCCCATTTCACCAATTAATGCCCCCCCCCTTTTTTTTTAACCACTGACACCCTCCAAGGCCAGGACTTGAGTATTTGCTGTAATTCAGCCAACTCATAATGAAGACTTTGGTTTGATTTTCCACAGGTTTAGGTCTATAGCCACTGGAAAGACAATGCTCTTCCAGGGCAGTTCAGACTGTGTATGCACATCTCTCAGTTTTCTCACTAAGTTCATTGTTGTCCCTCACCGTGTTCTGAAATGCTACAAGTAGGTTAATTTTACCACAGAGCTCATTCTCTTCCTATGTCAATTTACCCAGAGATGCTAGGACCAGCCAGCCAGCAGCAGCAGCATTTTCCTTATTTTTCTGCAAACGGTCAAAAGTTTTACATACAGAATCCCCCAATCTGTTGCCTCTCATAATTGGTAAATCAGGATAACCAAATGTAGTCATTTCCTTAAGAGTGCAAATAGTTCACATCGTGGGCTTCCAGGCTCCTGGGAGAGGGTTCAGTAGCTGGAGATGCTTTGTAAACTGTAGGTGTTGGCGAGTTGTAAAGCCTATTCCAGATGCTAAAACATACATCCTTATACTTATCCAGAACCTTTTGGTGCCAAGTATCTGTATCAGTCTGGGTTCTCTAGAGGAATAGAACTTCTAAATTGAGTGTGAGTGTGTGTGTGTGTGTGTGTGTGTGTGTGTGTGTGTGTAATCATATGATATATATGTCTGATATGTATGACTTACTAGAATGGTGTACAGGCTATGGCCCAGCACCTAGTCCATCAATGTGTGCCAGTAGAAAACCCAAGAATCCCGTAGTGGTTCACTCCTCAAAGATGGATGTCTCAGCTGGTCTTCAGTACACATTAGAATCATGAAGATGTGAGCTCTGATGCCAGGGAAGGAACGGACTCAATTTTGACAGTGAGAGCAAGTGGCTAAAGGGAAATCGAGCTTCCTTCTTCCATATCTGTTCTAGGCTCCCCACAGAGGGTGTGGCCCAGATTAAAAATGGATCTTCCCACCTCAAAGATCCAGATTAGAAGCGGTTCTTTGTACAAATACCTAGGCCATATAGCTAGACATACTCCCAGATTAGTTCATAAATCATACCCCACTTATTCTAATCTATGTTCTGTCGTGTGGCTGATTACCCTGCTCAGGTTCCATACATCCTTCATCCTTAGGATTCCCAGGGCCAATTCTCTGTGCTTGACTCTATCCCAGCATCCTTTCTTCCTACCGGAACTTCCACTTCCTATTTCCTGCCTCAGCTAGAGGCCAATCAGCTTTATCTGACAGGCGAAGCTTCCATACAGCTTCTTCTACAGTTCTTCCCATTTCAAATTATTTCATTAAGAAAAAAAGAAAATCCCACACAGGTATGCCCAGCCATTTGGGCTTTAGTTAATTCCACTGTAATCAAGTTGCAAGTTGTCAATCAAGAGTAGCCGTCACATACTGCTTTAATAACTTGAAAGGCATAAAGTGACTTTAAAATTCAGTGTAACCCCAGAGCTCCAAGGAGCCCAGCAATAGAATTTGATAACAGGAAGTTTTAAGGTATCTAAAGTAACAGTTAACCCATTTAAGTTATATCATTTCTTAGAATTTCTTCAAGTGTTCTACGACTAAAATGAGTTCCAAATGATCATATAAGCCAACACTGCTAAAGGAAAGAAATGCACCCACAAAGCACGGGGCACAAGTCTCAGTGTGGAGTGTGCACTGGAGTCATTTGGACCAGGTAGCTCTGTGGTGCACTGGGCCACACACTGGACTTCTAGACTCAAAGTTCCTGGACTGATATCGGTGCTCGACTCCCAGAAGTACTGGCCGTGACTAGAAACAGAACCTGTATCTAGTTTATAAATTTTCAGATGTTGGGTCTCAGAAGTCACCCCGCAAACCACACAAACACCGATCTGAGGCAGGGATGGCTTATTGAGCACATACCTGAAGACTGACCAGGACAGCAGCTGAAAGCTGCACACTGGACATTTCTCAGGGCCAGCTTATAAACACTAAAAACAAAAACAAAACAACACAAAGGGCTCACTCATACACACGTGCTGGAAGTGCTGCCTGGTGGTCAGCCCTGACTCAAGCCATTTTAGATAGAACAGTTCATACTGACCTTAAATTTGACAGGTCCTATGTGAAGCTCATAATTGTGGAACCTCTTAAGATTAACGAACCTCATAACACACAGAACATAACAGGGTATGTGGTGCATCGATGACTGGCAGGCATATTACAGCAACAATATGAAATAGCTGGTGAACATCCAGCAAAATGGCTGCAGTTATGCTAGAGGGCAGGCTTCAACAGCGGCTGAGGTTGAAGATAAGTAAAATAGGCAATCCTTGAGAAGTGAGGTGGGCTACAGTACAAATCTGGTAGAGAAGTGAGAGTCTCAATTGCTCAAGGCTCTCTTTAGTAATATTGTACCATTGACAGTCACTGTTATATATTGTTTTTCCTTCTCTCTCTCTCTCTCTCTCTCTCTCTCTCTCTCTTTCCATAACCATTAATTGGATCAAGACATTTGAAGGGACGGGAGAAGAAGACCTACATACTTAATGGTTAGTTTATGGGATGTGAATAACTACTGAGAAAATCAAGGAAACATCCTTCTTCCTTGAAGGTTTTTAAAAGGTTAATTATCATCCAGTTCTCTCAACTCTTAAATTACTTTCTGAGAGTAAATTAGAAAGAGAGCCCTGAATCCCATTAGGAGATTGTGCTACCACTGGACATTAATTCTTATTAAATAGCACCCTGTTGTTCGTTTTTTCACCACCAAAAGGCTAACTGGATCCTTGTTCTGAGCTTGCATACGGAGCAATTTTGGATAATTACACATAGAATGATAACCTTTATGTCAGCCTCAAACTGATGCAGAAAAGAATTCATTCTTGAAATGTAGTTTCAAACTCATAAAGCGAAGACTGGTACCTGGAAAGAGAGTGTATAAGTTTCTTGATACTGTATTATTTTCCTCAGAGGCACCTCCAGTGGTCTCTGATTCCATAATGATTCAGGGTAAATACACAGTACTGATACTGCCTGAGGCAAGCTAACAAATGGCGCTATATGTTGCCTGCTAAAAGATAAGTATGATTAATCAAAGGTTCTATAATTTTGGTCATAGACACTTGATTTGTTTCTATTATTCTCTTTCTGAAGAATACATTCCAATTACAAAAACTCATGTAAAGAAGAACTTATTTTAAGCTGTCTCATTATAAAAAATGTAACACTATTTTCATAAACTCTATGGCAATTGTTCCCTTTCAAATTAACCAGTTCATGAAATAGTGTGCTACAAAAATTACATTTGAATTTCCCAAACAGCAGCATTAGATGAAAGTCGATATTAACAGAAATGGATGTCGCATTTCTCCCACAAGTGCCTACCTACACTTTTGTCATGATTCATCTTCCTGGATATGCTTTCTTCTGTGCTTCACTAAACGGAAGGGTGACGAAGGTCTGAATGTGTTCACTGCTGGCAATTTAGAATTAATTGTAATACTCTGTAATCCAAATTACAATCTGTCATTTCCAGTCAGAGCAGGAAGCACTGTAATCATCATATCTTAGAGTTACACCACCATTGATCATGGCTACCTCATTTGCGTTTTAATCCACCGTGACCAATTTGTGAATGGTAATACAATCTTGTAACAAGCCAAGAAACAAGGATTGTTCTTGTCTATAACAGCAGCTGGAAATTATTTCCTAGCAATTGAAAAGAAGAGATGGTAAAATGATAAAAGACTTCAGGTTTTCTAGAATGAATAAACTAAGGGATGCAGGCATGTTTTATAGAACAATTAAAAGACTTTTTTTTGTTTGTTTGTTTTTTTGTTTTTTTTGGTTTTTTGATTGTTTGTTGTTTGTTTTTTGTTTTTTTGAGACATGGTTTCTTTGTGTAGTCCTGGCTGTCTTGGAACTCACTCTGTAGACCTCGAACTCAGAAATCCACCTGCCTCTGCCTCCCAAGTGCTGGGATTAAAGGCGTGTGCCACCATGCCCGGCCTAAAAGACTTTTTATACATATTTATCGGCATGAAGGTAGGAGTGCATGATCAAATATAGAGGTCAGAGAACAACTTAACAGATTCTCTTCTTCGACCATGTGGGTTTGGGGTTAGAACACACCTCATTTGTCTTGCTGACCAGCATCTTTACTGGGTTGAGCCATCTTGTCAATCTGACAATTTTTTGTGTGAGTGTTGTGGCTAGCCCTGGGGTTGCTTGTATTTTGATGCTAATTCTGCTCTCCTGGGAGGGGCAGCAAATGAGGAATGAGTCAGTACTCAGGTGACTTCTTGTGAACCATCCCCTAATGAATAAAGGAGCCAATCACTGGACGAGTAGGTGAGACTTCTGGGTTGGTCAGAAGAATAGAGGAAGCAGGAGAGAATTAGGTCCTTTTTGCATGGGCATAGCATGAGGGCAAGATGTAGCTACGAGTGTCTCCTGGTTTCAATGGCGGATTTGTCAGGATTTGCCACCCGAGGATTTAGATTTAATAAGGCTTACAAGTTTAGGATTTTAGTTGCTGTACCCAGTGACTGAGTTACTGTTGTTTCTGAACTGTGTTGTGTTTTCCTTTACATGGTGGCACATCTGAGTTCAAGAGAGAAAGGTATGGTGGCAAAGTGTGGATTTGCCTGAGGTGCACCACAAACCCACACAGGGGGAATTTGAAGCACAGGGTTGGCATGGTAATCACCTGCTAGTGGGAACTTCTCGAGCTGGGTGGAGACGTTTCAGGAGCTCCTGGCCAGAGAGTCTACATGAAGTAAAAATAGGTCAGCATTGCCTGCCAGTGCATGGCCAGCCAAGCTGCTGGGGCAAAGAGTTGCTGGCAAAAGCACGGAAATGTGCTGGTTCATTTTTTTTTTAATATTTTCTTCAACATTTTTGTTTTGTTTTGTTTTGTTTTGTTTTTTGTTTTTTTGAGACAGGGTTTCTCAGTCTAGTCTTGACTGTCCTGGAACTCGATTGTAGACCAGGCTGGTCTTGAACTCAGATATCTGCATGCCTCTGCCTCCTGACTGCTGGAATTACTTTAATTCTCTGCCTGACTTGACATCATGGGTGTTTTGCCTGCATGCCTGTCTATGCACATGTGCAGGTCGTGTCTGAAGTAGACAGAAGAGGGCTTCAGATCTCCTGGAACTGGAATTACAGATGGCTGTCAACTACCATGTGGGTGCTGGGAATTGAACCCAGGTCCTCTGACTAGTAGCCAGTGGGTTTTTTTTTTTT
>NC_034598.1:61174744-61177679 GCF_900095145.1 Mus pahari
GGAACTCACTCTGTAGACCAGGCTGGCCTCGAACTCAGAAATCCGCCTGCCTCTGCCTCCCAAGTGCTGGGATTAAAGGTGTGTGCCACCACACCCAGCTGGAGCTAGAGTTTTAAACAATTATGAGGCACCTGGCCTGGGTGCTAGGAACTATAATTCTGACCATCTGGAACAGCAGCAAATGCTCATAACCATTGAGCCACCTCTCCAGACCCAGTGACTATTATTTTAAAAATCCACTCAGACTCTTAGAAATCGCTCTAGTGTATTCATTTGAATTGCAGCTCATTTATCCAGCTCTTTCTTTATTGATCATTCAGGTGCTCATACCCTATTGCTATTACAAACAATACTGTAGGATCAGGATGCTAAAATGTGCTTGGAAATCCAGAGAACTGGCTAACCAGGTTCAGAAGGAAGAGAAATGACCCCTCCAATGTAGGATCAGTTGGAATGGCACAACTTCCTTTTGGGAAATGAACAAAATACAGAATGGATACCAGACTAAGGTCAACACTCGGAAACCCCAAACACAAAAGCTTTGAGATGCCCTAGGTTCAATGTCTGGCATGGAATAAACAAAACATGGTGCTGCACACTTTAAACCCAGCACACTGGTCATTGGGACAGAAGATCAAGTGAGTTCAAGGTCAATCTAGGTTTGACCTGCCTCAAACAGAGAAGGGGAAGCAAAAGGGAGGGAAAAGAGAGGAGGGGGAGGGGGAGGAGGAAGAGGAAGAGAAGGAAGAGGAAGAAGAACAACAACAACTGACTATTCAATGAAAGCAAGTTTTATTTTGAAGAGTTTGGCTATTAAGTAATAAAGAAAGAACAGGTTAAATAGACCCACTGACAGTCACTAATAAAGCAATTGCTCTAGGAAGTGGTTGCAGGATATTTGATCACCTTGTGAACCCCAACATTGTGAACTGGAAAAATCTTGTAGTGGTGTGGCTCAGCCCTAGTACACACATTTAATCCAAGAGCTAAATATAATCAACCCCATGTCAAAAGGCAGAGCAAGTAACCAGCTCACAGAAAGTGAGCATAAGTAACATAAAGGAAGGCCTTTGAGTTGAATGGTAATTAAGACATCATGGAGGAGAAAGCGCTTTTTCCTCAGTGGAATAGGAAAGTCACCTGGGTGCTTTCTCTGCCTCTTTAAGCTAACAGGTTGTTTTTTTTTTTTTAGGTTTTTCGAGACAGGGTTTCTCTGTGTAGCCCTGGCTGTCCTGGAACTCACTTCGTAGACCAGGCTGGTTTCGAACTCAGAAATCCGCCTGCCTCTGCCTCTGCCTCCCGAGTGCTGGGATCAAAGGCGTGCGCCACCACGCCCGTCTAGCTAGCAGGTTTTTACCCTAGCATCTGGTTCCTGAATCTACACTGGGAAAAATCAAATGGTTGGGATTTATATTTTTTTAAAACAACAGGAAAATTTTCTAGTACTATTAGATGCAAGTGGATAGAGAGTTCTATAATGCATGGTAGCCAAAAACAAATGAATCAATAATTTTAGTTCACTAGAAGAAACAGTGGACACACATGCCTTCTGGTTGACTTATAAACCAGCTAGCTCGGGCGTCTCTCTGCCCCAAGTTAAACCCTAATGAGCAAAGCCTCCTTATATTCTCTACCAGTGGGACACTATTCTGAGGACTGGTGACAAATTGCGTGTATGCAAATATTCTGGATCATAAGAGAGGGTTCCCCTGATGAGACAGACTAAAGCAGAAGGAGCAAACTCCTGCCAGCCTACTCAGCCACACACAATTCTAGTCACACATAATTCTTTAAGTGGAACAAATTCTCTACAGTGAGTTGCTGTAGAGCAACTGTCCTACGCTCTTGATACAGCAATGGGGTACCTTTACTCCAGTGAAAGCTTATCCACATCTAGAGGTTCAACTAAATAGTACACCTTACTTGATACCTCACAGACATTGTATACCTTCTGTCTTGGTAATTCTGGAGGCTCTGCTTCTAGATGTAATTATCCCAATCACAGGTCTTCTCAACCATTCATCAATATTTATCTGGGTTCTTGTGCCCAAACTTCCTCATCTCTTGATCCTATAAGATCATATTCTTTTATTCTACTATAGATCTCTTTCAAAATGGTATTATTTAATTATTTTTTAATTTTGTGTATATATTTCTTGGATGTATATATGTGCACCATTTGCTTGTCTAGTGCCCTAGGAGTCCAGAAGAGGGGAGTCAGATCCACCCTAGTTTTTCTTTAGATCTTATACATTCATGAGAACTTCAGGCTCAATTCCTCCCATTTTTCACAAGACAGCACGTAGATTAAACAAAGTTAATTGCTAGTCCAGTAAGGAAAGTAACCTTGAAAAAGTAGTGGTTTGATCTTGGGATGGAGAAACCTGAGGCAAATATTACTAACTTAACTGGCATGAAAGAAAATTGTCTTAAAATAGACAATTATTGGTGGACACAGCATAGTAAGAATTTTGAAGTCTTTAAAAGCAAACGTTGGCATGGTAAATGAGAGTTTTGTCAATTTAAACAACCCATTGTCCCAAGATCTGGCTTGGCCAAGTAGTCTGTTATTCCATTTCAGTCCTTAATCCTGTTAAGCCACAGGTCACAGACAAGTCCAAACTCTTAGAAACCATAAATATAAGCTCTTCTCTTTCCAATGCAAGGAGAAGTTGGTCTTCAAATTGTTCTTGGAGGGAAGAAATGTTTATATTTTGGTGTGCATGTATAAAGAGGTGTTTTCTTAACAAATGGAGGTGAATAAAATTCCAAAGTTAAAAATGAAAGACAGACTTAATTAATATCTACTATGATAATGAGGTATAATAATAAATGACTCAAAGCCGGGCGTGGTGGGGCACGCCTTTAATCCCAGCACTTGGGAGGCAGAGGCAGAGGCAGGCGGATTTCTGAGTTCGAGGCCAGCCTGGTCTAC
>NC_034598.1:61177889-61210829 GCF_900095145.1 Mus pahari
AGTGAGTTCCAGGATAGCCAGAGCTATACAGAGAAACCCTGTCTCGAAAAACCAAAATAATAATAATAATAATAATAATAATAATAATAATAATAATAATAAATGACTCCAAAGATCACAATCCTAGTATTGTTTGCCTCTAGGTGATTTCATTTCCTTTGTATCCATTTCTACATTTTTCAAATTTTCTACAATCAATATGTATTACTTTAGAAGTAGAAACAAATTAACCACAGAGAAGTTCTATTTCTCTCCGGAGTTAATTTGCTCCCCATGTTTTACAAAGATTGACTTCTTTTCCTATTGTAATTACATTTTCTGAGAACTTACATATTTTAACTCTGAAGACATCTACATAATGCAGTGCAGAATAGATTAACTTTCAAAACTGGTGACAGCACATCTGCATTTCTTGTCATTCTTATTCCTCTCGCTAGCAAACGGTATATAACCTATGGTAAGTGATTATGAAAAGAGGTTGCTTTAACATACAAGTCAGTAAATAAAGATAAACAAAACCACTAGGACTTTGCCCTTTGACTGTTCTAGGCACGGTAGTAAAGGAATGATCAGGTCATTGAAAAACGAGACTGCATTTAAATAAGATTTCGTTAAAATCATTTTCTTTAACAGCTCATTTTAATTGTTTCTTTATCGGGTCATTAATTCATTATAGCCAAGGCAGATCGTTCTTAGTGACTTCTATATGAACGCAACAGTCTCTAATGGAGTGAAAGAAAAAAATCGAACCATAGTGACTGTTTTATTTGAGTTAAATCTGAGACAAATCTTTTTGTAAAAAGTGTATTTTATCAGTTATAAGAACTGAACTTAATGAGGCTTTAACCCCCAACACACACACACTCACACACACACACACACACACACACACACACACTCACATATTCTCATAGAATTGAAGATGACCAGATGAAGAAAATAAGTACCCTCCCAATACTTTCTCCTTCTTCATCCTGTCTGTGCCGCTCAGTGTTTCTCCCAGATGTTCCTGATTCCTATTATATTGTTAGCACAGTAACACAACTGACACAGAAGGTGCTGACAAGTAAAGGAGGAATGCATGTCTATGTGGGCCTACACAGACATTTAGACAGAATATTTCAAATTTAGTTGTTGACAGTTTCACACATGTATACAATGTATCTTGACCACAGTCACTCCCAAGTTCCCCCTCCTGCTCCTCTTGGACATCGTCTACCTTTCTTTCCTACACCGGTTCCCTGTACTCCTCCTTGTTTTATAACTGGCTGAGTTCCTTTGTAATGCCTGCTCGAGCAGGTTTTGGGGTCATCCTCTGGAGCAGTGGCTCCACTCCTGAGGAGAAATGAGTTCCTCTCCCCCAGAAGCCCTCAAGGGCCTAAAGGGTTGGGGCCTCATGGCTGTCTATCCATGCCGGAATGTTGACTGGCTTGACCTGGTTGTAAGTCTTGTTCAGGTAATCACAAGTACTGTGAGTTCATGAGGCCCAACACTTGTGTCATGTTCCTAAGACAGCGTTTCATGGCCCTCCTCCCTACCCTCTGGTCTTTGTGTTCTTTCTATATCTGATGTTCCCTGACCCTGGCTGGTATGGGTGTCCACTTTAAGGCTGAGGACTCAAAAGTCACTTCTCAGCTCTTTGACCAATTGGGAGTTTTTCTGCAAAACTAAGGCTCTCAAACAAAGGCCGAGAGTAGCATTAATCTATGGGTATAAACATAGATGTATAGATAGCAGTTTGACAGCATATCTACTTAGTAAAACAATGCCAGTAGTTCCCCTGAAGGGTCTATGACCTTTCCAGTCATGGGCTTTTGACTAGATTACAGTTCCAGATACGAGACACTTCCCTCAGAGAGGACCTCAAATTAAAGTAGAACATGGGGGGTTATCCCCATAATATTCATGCCATTATTATACCAGGAATAACTTTATTCTCATGACACAGAGCTAAGTAAATAAATTAGAATGGATTACTCCGTATTCCCACTATTTTGAGTGAGATACTCAGAGATCTCCTGTCAAATGCTGGATGGAAAAACTGGTCTAAGTGTTTGGGTACCTCAGCCTCTCCGTGTTTCTCATAAGAGAGGCTCCCAACAGAACCACTGAGCATAATGGTTTAAACATACGCTAGTGCCTGATGACTTTGAGAGTAATGTAATATATTAAGCCTTTCTGAAGAGTCTGCATTCTATAACCTAAGGGGTATATGGTGGTTGTCTTGTAGGAAAAGCCATCAAGATTGGCATAAAATCTCAACTGTTGCTGTAGCTTTTAGAAGTGGCACAGTTGTAGTAAAAAAAAAAAAATTAAAAATCCAGGCCCAGGATATCTACCCCACCTTCTTCGGTTATTGAGTTTCTAGATAAAAACACACACACACAGTCTTTATATGTACAACGTGCCTTAGGCAGCACCAGAGCTGGGCAGCTGCCTACCCTCCATGCCGTTAGAATCTATCTCCCAATGATAATCCCCAATTACTACTTACTGTGCTTCATCTGGGCTGCTCTTTGTTCCAATTGGGCAGCCTCAGGGCCACACTTTCCTCTCTCTATCCCATGGCTGCTCTCCTCTCTCCTCTTCTGCACATTCTTCTTTTATTCCATGGTGGCTTCTTTCTCCTCCTTCCTTCCTTATGGTCCTCTCTCCCCAAGCCCACAAACCCTCAACCCCACCTATGTCTTTTTTGCCCAGCTATTAGCTATTGGGTATCTTTATTTACCAATCACAGTTAACTGGGGACAGGGTCACCCAGTGTCTTACATGCCATCTCTCTAGTTTGGGGGGATAACCAGTCTTGGGGGCCCCAAGCTAGCATTAGAATACAAATAGCATTAGGCCAACCCACTATACACAGGAGCACACAACACGCCTAGTTCCTAGGATTTCCTCAAGGCTTCTGGTTGGGACTTCTTAATGGTACTGCCTAATTGGACTTCTTAATGGTATTGGTGGCCTACTGACGAATACCTTCAACTCAAATGTCATGAAAGTAAGTCACTTGCGTATAGTTATACTTGTGGTAAGGATTGACCCAAGATTATCTAGTACTGCTTTTGACTCCCTTCCACTACCAACAAGAAATATGGTATCAGTATAATACCCAGAAGAACTTTCTAGCAAGGGATAGGACTGGAGGAAGTAATAGCAATTATATTGAAATTTCAAATCATATAAATTGTTTAAAGTAGCAATAGAATTCCTTTAGTCCCATAAGTTTACAGTTTAGCATAGAGTCTACACTGTAGATCCGTGGGTTACCTACCTCTATTACATTATTTTGCCTTTACCACATAGGAAAATGTGGTGTGTAGGAAAATAAACTGTTTCACTTAAATGATTGGTCCCAAAGCATGCTTAAACTCCAGAACACCATGAGGTGTGGCTCTTCTATCTATCAGCTAATTGGATCAGGGTCATCTGTGCTGTGCATCCTATCAGCTAATGGAATTTTGCCTCCTTTCTTAATATGTACTATTGACCCAAAGTTGCAGACATGATTAGGGAGAACTACATTAACTATGCATGCAGTCTTTGTTAAGTGGAGGATGCTCACATCTAACGCACGAAACAGCTTTTGTAGGGAAAAAAAAAACCTTGTTAGACGTCGGGAGGATGCAACATTTAACAGCTGTTATTTTCAAGGATTCAGTTTATGCAGACATTTTCATTTGCCGGCTTTCCCTTCTATCAGGGCAAAAATGCTATAAATCATTCCAACGTACTTTTAAAGTTCTTCCGTAGATATTGCCTTTGAATTCCAAATAGCTTTGCACTCCACTTTTCTTCGTTTATAAAGACATTTAGAATAAAGCTTGAGGTCATGGGAGGAGAGGAGAATGTGGGTGGGTCAGCAATGAAGCTGAAAAGGTGCTAGTACTAGGGACCTCTGCTCCACAATGAAAAATAAAATGCCTCTATATCGCAACAGGTCTATTTGCTATGATCCAGAGAGGAAGGAAACATCTCGTGAATAATTAACTACTTCTTTGATTTCCCAACAGATATTTCAGCTCTGAATGTTACAGCATCATAAAGACATATGGTATGTAGCTGCTGTGGTGAAAAGTATTTCCATTCAAAGTGTCCATTCTGACCAGACAAGAATCTCAGTGGTGACAAAGGGAGCCACAGACAGTTGTGAGTCACCTGAGATGGATGCTGGAAACTGAACTCAGGTCCTCTGTAACATCAGTAAAGGCTCTTAACCACTGAGTCATCTCTCCAGCCCCTGGATTGACTAATAAAGACGTTAGCTAGCTGATAAAGTTAAGCTTATGAGTGCATAGCAAAGGTCACTGAAGAGCCCTCATAAGCAAAGAAAGAGAGAGCTCAATTGGGGTTGTTAAAATGTATGATTCTGGTGGAATGGTGGAAAATAGGCTGAACCATTAGGACCGAGAAGGAGCTCACTCTTTATCTCATCTATCTTGCTGGGTCTTAGAGTCAATGACAGGTCATAACTGAGAAAAAAAAGGATACAAGATCTTATGCTTCATCCTGGAGAGAGAAAAAGAAAATTATAGATTAGGTAGGTAGACAAGGAACTTGCCACTCATTGGTGTGAGAGACAAGGGCTTTGTATACAATGGGTTAATAGAGTGCAATTTCCCAGGTGGATTTAAATTTTAGTTGTTTATACAGTATAGTATATGTAGCATGATGTTTACCCAATATTACTTTGATCCTCTTTCTTCCTCTGTTTCTGGTTTTAAGCAACCATTTGCAAGGCTGAGCCAGAGGTTCTACTCAGTTTAGGAAAGAGACTGACATGGAATTCTGGCCAATAAGAAAACAATCTGATGAAGTGGTAGGTAGGGAGTATGATAAATATTTCTGCAAACAGAATGAGAAAGGCTTGAAGAACTGAGTGTACCATTACATCTTGATCCAAAGGCAGCCAGAAGAAGACTTCCACACGGGGTAGAAATTGAGCACTAGGAGACCTCAAAGCCTGCCTACATAACTTCCTCCAACAAGGCCACACCCATCAATAGGACCACACCTCCTAATAGTGCCACTCCCCATGGTCAAGCACTCAAGCAAATGAACGTATGGAGGCCAAGACTATACAAACCACCACACCATGCACACCTAAAACCTCAGCCTTTGAAGGTCTAGGCAGGAGGGTCAGCAGTTCAAGCTCATCCTCCAGTGCATAGTGAGTTTGGGCTACAAGACACCCTGTCTCCAAAAAGAAGAGTTGAAAAGTAAAGGTTGGGGCTGGTGAGATGGCTCTGCAGTTAAGAGCACTTACTGCTCTTCCTAAGATCCTGAGTTCAAATCCCAGCAACCACATGGTGGCTCACAACCACCCTTAATGAGATCTGATGCCCTCTTCTGGTGCATCTGAAGACAGTTACAGTGTAGTTAGAAATAATAATTGTACATTATTAATGACAATATAAATTAGTACAGGAATATAAATTATACTTTTTATAGAAAGCTCTATGATATCCCATCAAAATTCTCAAAATAGCATTAGAATGGAAGCCAAGCAAAGCTGGCCCATGCCTTTCATGCCAGCACTCAGGAGGCAGAGGCAGGTAGATCTCTGTGAGTTCAAGGTGAGCCTGTCTACAGAGCAAGTTCCAAGACAAACCTGGGTCATACAAAGAATGCTTTCTTGGAAAAACAAAACAAGACAAAACAAAAATTTTAATGCTCTAGGAATTTACATTTGGGACAGATGGGAAACCCAGGGAATGGGGGTGGGTGAGGTGGGAAAGGGACTGGGGTGGGGAATGGAAGTCTCCTTTTTTTTTTTTTTTTTATACAGTGAATAAACCATACATTTTGCTGCTGAGTTCAATTAATTTGTATTTTGTGGAGTTTTGCCTTAAAGTGCATAGATGTTACTGGTCTGCAGTTTTATTATAGTATCTTTGGCTTTGGTGTCAGGGTATAGTTGACTTTATGGGATGAGTTTAGATGTGCAAATTTTCCTTCATGTCTCTTGTTTTTGTTTTTGTTTTTGTTTTTTCGTTTTTCGAGACAGGGTTTCTCTGTATAGCCCTGGCTGTCCTGGAACTCACTCTGTAGACCAGGCTGGCCTCGAACTCAGAAATCCACCTGCCTCTGCCTCCCAAGTGCTGGGATTAAAGGCGTGTGCCACCACACCCCCGGCATATGTCTCTTGTTTTAAGGTTCTGAGAGTGGGTGCCAGTTCTTTTGGTGGTTGGTAGCCCTCACCAGGGAAGACATCAGGCTCTAGGGCTTTCCACTGTTGGTCTTCTCCTCTTCCCCTCCCCCAACCCAGCCTAAGTCTCTTTACTAGTTATAAGTTTATAAGTTATACGTTTAGAGTCTACTTCATTATTTAGAATTGGTAGTTTGTGGTTTTCTAAGAATTTGAATTTGGACATTTTGTCTACATATACCAACATTTTTGGCATGTAGTAATTCATACTGCTCTTGTATAATTCTTTTTCCCCTGCAGAATCAATAATATTCTCCCACATTTAATTTCTACCGCATTGAGTCTTCTCTGTTTCTTTATCAAGCTACCGTTTGGGTCTTGGTTAGCTTTTACTGTCAAAAGGAAGTGTCACATGGTATGGTGGTTTGAGTATGCCTAGCCCAGGGAGTTGCACTATTTGGAGGTGTGGCCTCATTTTAGTAGGTGTGGCCTTGTTGGAGTAGGTGTGCCACTGTTGGTGTGGGCTTCAAAGCCCTCATCCTAGGTGCCTGGAAGCCAGTCTTCTCCTAGAAGTCTTCAGATGAAGATGTAGAACTCTCAGTTCCCCCTGCACCATGCCTGTCTAGATGCTGCCATGTTCCCACCTTGATGATAATGGACTGAACCTCGGACCTGTAAGCCAGCCCCAATTAAATGCTGTCCTTATAAGAGTTTTGGTCATGGTGTCTGTTCACAGCAGTAAAACCCTAAGACCCATGGGAGTTTCAATTGAGGGATCGCCTTGATCAGATTGGCTTATAGCCAAGTTTGTGAGGGGTTGTCTTGATTGCTAATTGATGTAGAAGGACTAGGTCTATTGTGGGTGTTATCATCCCCTAAGTAGGTGGGCCTAGACTATATAAGAAAGCTAGTGGGAGCACAGGCCAGAGAACCAACCACGGAGTCAGTCAGTAAGGCAGGTTCCTTCATGATTTCTGCTTCAGTTCCCTTTGAGTGCCGGCCCTGACTTTCCTTAGTCATAGACTGTGACCTGGTAGTATAAATCAGAACAATCTTTTTTCTCCTCTATTCTATTAGCTCATAGTGCTTATCACAGTAACAAACATCAAACTAGAACTGCTTGTTAATTTAAAAAAAAATTCTTTCGAAGAACCAACTTCTGTTTTCATTGATTTTTCTATTTATCACTGCTTTAATCTCTACTTATTCCATCCGTTATCTTTGGGTTTAGTTTGACTTAAAGTATAATAATAGTTGACCAGATCTGCTTCTTTCTAAATTAAATTTGGATCTTTATCAATGTGTGTATGTGAGTTGTATACACTTTAAGACATAACATTTGCATACTCTTCTCTTTGAAGACAGAATGTGTTTTACTATTAAGATGAAAATGTGTTTTTATGTAATGGGTAGAATTATCTTTCTCAAGTGGGATACCATGTAACGTCTGGGGCTGCAGACTGCTCAACAAATCAGAGCAATTGCTCTCCCAGAGGACCCAGGTTTGGTTCCTAACACACAGATGGTGGCCCACAGCCATCTCTAACTCCACTTCTGGGGTATCTGATGTCTCTTCTCATCTCTGTGGGTACCAGACATGCATGTGGAACACAGAGTATTCATACCCCTAAAGTAAATAAGACTAAAGTTTCTTAAAAATGTAAACTTCCTTAAATTTTAAATATATACAGAGAAAGCAACTTCCTGCCGATGCTATCTTAGATGTGATAAGTCGATGTGACAAAGGTCAGTTCCCAGGCTCTCCTTGACTTTTCCTTTTTATTTCCCCTCCCCCAAAGGCAACCACTTTCAAATTTTCACGTTACTTCTACTTACATATACTCGAGTAGATGTATTTATATAGAATTTCACTTTGTAGCACAGGCTACCCCCAAGATTGTGATCTTCCCCAGCCTCCCAAAAGTTGGGATTACATGTGAGCATTGCAAATCTGGGCAATTAAAAAGAAAAAGGTCCTCCAAAACCCATAGTTTCTCTTGGTTATAGCTTTTTGGAGTCTATCACATTTGTCTCAGTGCAGATTGCCTTTTTTTTTTTTTTTTTTTAAGATGTACTTATTATTATACATAAGTACACTGTTGTTGTCTTCAGACACACCAGAAGAGGGCATCCGATCCCATTACAGGTGGTTGTGAGCCACCTTGTGATTCCTGGGAATTGAACTCAGACCCTTTGGAAGAACAGTCAGTGCTCTTAACCCCTGAACCATCTCTCCAGTTCTAGGCTGCCCTTTATTTTTAATGAGGGCCACAGAGATGTCACTTAGACAATGACTTTGCCATCGTCCTCCATTCAGGGCTTCAGAATCAGTTTACAAAATGCAATTCCCCCTGTTCCCCTCCCCCACAATGTGGACATCTTTGTCTCCTGGCTTTAAGTTCTCCCTCATTTCCTCAGCTTACAACCTCAGCTACATTTGGATTTTTTTTTCCATTTTTAGTTCCTGAGAGCTCAACCCGAGAAGGGTTGCTTTCTTTGTATATATTTAATATATTTGTATATATTAATTTGGTGTCCTGAATATTCTTTTTTTTTTTTTTTTTTGGTTTTTATCATGACAGGGTTTCTCTGTGTAGCCTTGGCTATCCTGAAACTCACTCTGTAGACCAGGCTGGCCTCGAACTCAGAAATCTGCCTGCCTCTGCCTCCCAAGTGCTGGGATTAAAGGCATGTGCCACCATGTCCTGCCTGAATATTCTTATATCATAAATGTAAACGCCTTTCCTCCAAGCACATGGGTCATAACTAAGGAGCCTGCTGGCCTGTGCATCCTTATCTTGGGTTCCTTTCTTGTTGCTTTCTGGTTGGCATTCACGACTCCTCCCTTTCAGATGGAAAATTTTCAGGTTTGAGGGTGATCTAGCGTGACACCTGCTACTCCATTGATCATCGAGATTGATTCTGTCCATCTGCCTGGCTACAAGTGTGTCTGTCCCCCTTCTTTCCACACCACTCCATGATCATCCCTCCTGAAGTTCTATATCTGGCAGGACAAGACAGCAACCCCCAACAACGAGGAACAGTTCTTCTGTCAAGGGTATGTAAATAGATATGCTCCCCTGCTAGAACTCCCAAACAAGTTCTTAAGGCCCAGATTAAAGGTTTTCAACTATGCAATGCTATCAATGTAAGAGGTGGGCATTAAAGGTAGGCTGCGGACTGGCAGGATGCCTTAGTTCAACAAGTGCCTTCATCCACTAAGGCTTCTTGTCTAAGTTCAGTCTCCAGAAGGTAGAAGGTTTTTATTTGGTGGGGGAAGAGGGATCAATGGGGACACTGTAATAGATTACTGGGCAGTGTGGAATTCATTAGAAAACTTTTTTAATGCCATGAACACAAAGGTAAAATATGGTGAGGTCTCCAAGAAGACTTCAGGCCCTGGCACTAATGAAAGAAAACATGGCTGGTTGGTGGCAGCATATGCTTTAATCCCAGCACTCAAGAAGCAGAGGCAGGGGCTGGAGAGATGGCTCAGCGGGTAAGAGCACCTGACTGCTCTTCCAAAGGTCCTGAGTTCAAAATCCCAGCAACCACATGGTGACTCACAACCATCCGTAAGGAGATCTGATGCCCTCTTCTGGAGTGTCTGAAGATAGCTGCAGTGTTGTAGTCACCTGCGGCCACACTAACTGGGTTCCTGAGTGGGAGGCAGGAGCTGTATGGGAGAAAACGGCGAGAGAAATAATGGATGCTGAGACATGATTTTCTGTTTAAGGCTTCTTACATTTTACTAAGAGTCTGTGCTTATAACGAGGGGGGGAGGCCCATCCCCCACCAATCCATTCTTGGTGCCTGTCCTACAAGTACGAGCCTGGAGGTGGATCTTCAGGATTGCTGTCTTTGGAATATCTCAAGAGTCTCAGCAGGTAGTAGTGTCTTGGAGAAGAGCAGGCAGGTGTAGAACAATAGAGCCATCTAGGTCGGAAGGCCCCACTCCAGGTGGTCTCTGGCTCAGTGGCAGCAAGGGCAAAGTCAGCCTTTCCAGGCTGGGGGAGGCAACACAGTGTACTTACAGTAATTAAATAAATCTAAAAGAAGAAGAAGAAGAAGAAGAAGAAGAAGAAGGAGGAGGAGGAGGAGGAGGAGGAGGAGGAGGCAGGGGGACCTAGGTGAGTTAGAGGCCAGCCTGGTCTACAGAGCTAGTTTTAGGATGGTCAGAGTCCTGACCACTCCTGCCCCCCCCCCAAAAAAAAAAAAAAACAACAAAACAAAACGAAGGAAGAAAACTTGTCCGGGTTTCAGAGATGTGAAATTAGAGCCCACGTGGCATAAAAAGGGTCTGCTCTTAACGTTTTCTTGAGGATGGGGAGTTTCACAGGACGAGCATGTGGTCAGATGCTGGTTCGGAGAAGGGTGTGTTACTACAAACCTCTTTGATGTTAACTCACCTCCCAAGTGATGATGGTTCACGGCCCTGGGATAGCTCTTAGCCAGGGACTCATAGGTTGCTGAAGATATGTGGCCTGAGCAGAGGTTAGATTCTAAAATTGTATTTTGTCCAGTGGAGGTGACAACTGGCTTCTGGAGGTTGTCCTCTGACATTCACACAGACGCTGAAGATGATCCATTTTGCTTGTGCACGTGCACACGTGTGTGCACACACACACACACACACACACACTGACTAAATAAATATTTTTAAAAAAGCTAGCTAGAAATCTAAATAATCTGGGACAGCTTGTTGATTTTGGTCAGTACTATGTGAAGATATAGTTGGGTCACTTTGCATAGGTAAGATTCCTTGATCCATTTCTCAGAGCGGAATCCTGTAATCTCTGGTTCGTCATTGAAATCCACATTCTCCCTGTGGTCCTACATCAATTAAGCCCTAAAACAAAATGTGTGTGTGTGTGTGTGTGTGTGATGTAGTCTGTTGTTAAGGGTTCAGGAAATGAAGAGCTTAGTGGAAAGGCTGCTGGGACCTAGGAAGAGGAAATATTGCGACAAGTTCTGAGGCATGTGGTCCAATCAGAAACTAAGGTGTGAGAGAGGGGAATGGAATGTTACTTAAAGGCCAAGGTTTAGCCAGGTTGGTAATCACTTCCAGCTGACTGCATGGCACAGCTGACTAAGATATATATCTGGAATTGCATCTCTACTCAGCCATAAAGTAGCTTGTGACTTTTGAAAGCCATTAACCTCTAAGATTGAATCTCTTCAACTGACAAACACGGGGAGGCTATCTCTTAGACCCCTCCTTGGTGTTTACCATTAAGATTTTTTTCTTACATCATATATTTCTTTCTTTTTTTTTTTTTAAGATTTATTTATTTGTTATATGTAAGTACACTGTAGCTGTCTTCAGACACCCAAGAAGAGGGCATCAGATCTCATTACAGATGGTTGTGAGCCACCATGTGGTTGCTGGGATTTGAATTCAGGACCTTAGGAAGAGCAAGCAGTGCTCTTAACCACTGAGCCATCTCTCCAGCCCACATCATATATTTCTTATTAAAGAATGACTATATAGCTCATGGAAATGATCTCAAAAAAATTTGAAACTATTCATAGTTAGGAGAAACAATTAAAACTTACATTGTATGCTATCTTTAAAATATTCACTTGCTGTATGTATGTGCATTATATTTTTTCCTCTAATCCAGTAAACAGCTAGAACCTGGAAAAAAAAAACCGCACTGAAATGTTGGCTTCATTTCTTCCCTTTATAAGCAGAGGTTACACTGAAGAAAAGCAGGTTCTCTTTACCCCATGTTACTACATAATTGTGCTATTCTAAAATGAGGGATGAGATTTAGTTATATAATAGCTAGTGTCTAGTTATGTGTTGTTGGTGTCTCCCACCCCCACTAACCACTCCCCCTCCAGCAGGAATACCAGAGTGCTACCCAGTTCGCCCGGACCGCCCACCATCGCCCGGACCGCCCACCATCGCGAGGACTGCCCACCATCGTGAGGACTGCCCACCATTGCGAGAACCGCCGTGGCAACTTCAAAGGACTCAGGGGCATCCTGGGAACCCTTCCTAACCCTTCCTAACCCTTCCTTGTACTTAAGCAAGTCCGGACAATAAAAATCTGAGCCTTGATCAGAAGTCTTTGCCAAGGCCTCCATGTTTCTTTTCGCAGCCCTTTTCCTTTTCAGGAGTTCCCGCTCTCCAGTTCGGATCCAGGCCACAGTGTTCTGCAGGCAGAAACACTCAATGTGTCAGTATAGTCATTGTAGAAATAGAAACAGCATAGTTCCTGCCTTCCAATGGTTCACTGCATAGTAGGAAGGCAGTATTTTGCAATGTGATACACGGAAGCCGGGAAACATCTGGAACCGATGTCTCTTTCAGGCTGACTCCCAATGCCTGCTTTGAAGTAGCATTTTTCTTTGGGGATTATCTACACTTTCAATCCATATATATTACTCCTTCTCTTCTCTTCTTTTCTTTCTTTCTTTCTTTCTCTTTTTTTCTCTCTTTCTTTTGGCCTGGAACTCACTATGTACATCAGGCTGGTCTTGAACTCACAGATATTTACCTACCTTTATTTCTTATTCTCGGTGGAGTGTGCTACATGATTTCCTACCTTGTTAATTAGAACATCATATAGTGTATACTTATATGATGTTCTAAGTGTATACTTAAATGTTTTCGTATAACAATGGCTTATAGTGATTGGCTCAATGATAGAGGCCATAGTCTAAGTCAATGCAGTTTGGTACATTCAGAAGCAATTGTACAGGGTCTTGCTATGTCACCCGGGTCAGCCTTTAGCTCAGTAGGTAGCCAAGAACTCATATCATTCCTCTTGCCTTAGCATGTCTGCTAGTCAGAAGAGATTTTATGACAACACATGGTGCATTTAGAGTTCATCAGATTTAGGTTACAGTAAAACAAACAAACACACACACACAAAAACAAAAACAAAAACAAAAAACCAAAAAACAACTGGTTCTGAGCAGGAAGAACTGAGAGAGGAAGCTAAAATTGTAAGACAAGAATAATTTGTGAGGATTCTTATATGCTATGCTGAAAATTTTGGGCTTTTTTTTTTAACCCCCCTAAGATGATGAAGGAGCCATTAGGTGATTTTTAACGAGGGTTTTCACACAATCGTATTGCTGCTGTAGAAAGAACAATATGTAAGTGGTGCTCTGAGGGATGATGAAGCAGGAAGCAAGGAAATAAATTAAGGTGACACCATCGTTGTCCAAACACTAAATGGGATCTGGACCAGGAGACAAGCGCTGAGGACAGGGAAAAGGGGCGGAGCAAAGGGTGCTTTCAGTCAGTTCTCCAGAAAACATATCAGAAGGGGGTAACATGACAGAAACATTTCCCTTAGGAGATCATATTAAGAACCAATCTTAACTTTCAGTTAAAAGAAAAAGAAAGAAAATGTTCATACTCTGTTTTTCTAAGTATTATAAACATATGTATCAATTTTGAGTCCTAAGATTCAGGTTTCTGTTGGGTAGTTCCTGAATCAGATCTGATATTCTCATTACTGACAAGCCACCACGTACCTGTTGGTGCTGTTGGTCTGCAGACATCATGTTAGTAGGGAGGTTTAGTGTTTGAGCAGTGAATAAATTGTTTAAGTCAAAGGCACAGCAGGCAGGAAGTATAAGGGCTAGGAAAGGGACGTGGACTGGAGACACCTGGGAATTATTTGGAAGTGATGATGCCAGATGTAGGTATAAGGTGCTGCAGATGCTGGTGGGAAAGACAATCAAATGTCATGCCAGGAGCCGGCACTTAGGGGCACCTGAAGACCAGATTAAGACTGTCAAGTAAAAGATAAACTTGGTAGGCCATCTTTTCAACAAGACGCCTCCAGATGTCGAGCCGATTACTCACAGGAGAAACTAAAGACGCCTCCAGATGTCAAGCCGATTACTCACAGGAGAAACTATTATCAGGTACTTAAGAAATCAGGTTTTTGTTTTGGTTGTTTTTTGTTTTATTTCATTTGTTTGTTTGTCTTTTGTAGTTGTTTTTTAGACAGGGTTTCTCTGTGTAGCCCTGGCTGCCTTGGTAGAACAGGCTGCCCTCAGAAGTCACCGGGACTTGCCTGCCTCTGCCTCCCCAAATGCTGGGATTAAAGGTGTAGGCCACCATACCCAGCTAGGAATTAAGTTTTATTTTTGATTTTACCAAAATTAAAAAAGATGTCTCCGCAACTGTTAGCATGTTTGGCCAATGTTATTATGTTAGATATTTAAGACATTAGTTCTTTAAAATTTACAAAAAGTTTTAGAGTAACTGCTATTACTTTAGCACTATATTCTTGACACTGCTAAGTTTTCACAACATAGTGGGGTTTCTCCTTTAACAACATTACTCCGTCCTTCTGAGCTAACAGGAGAATCCAGTTTTGATTATTTAGACTCCATTTGCTACCCACATTCAGTTGACTTGGGGAAGTCTGGTCTACAGATAAGTCCCTGTACTCTCTGGCTGTGACCTCACCGTGCTCTCGCTTCCTTAATGGCTGGCAGACGCGTTGCTTTCCTGAGCAGTGTGAGCTTGGGCATTGAGATCTTGGCCTTGCTTGGAATCTCTGATATTTGGTGGTCAGAGTCCCTCCTGGGGCTAAGCACACATTCTCCTGTAAGACTTAGCCACCTCCCTCCCTGATTAGATTCCTGATACTCACAGAACCTGCAAATCACGTTCCCTGCTGTTCAGTTGGCTTGCTGCTCACCTCAGGTAGCCTGAAAAGGCTCTAACTCAGCGGGCAGGTACGACCCTTGTGTGGGTGAAAGGACACTTTTACAGGGTTCTCTTAAGGCTATAGGAAAATACAGATAGTTACTTTACGATTCATAACAGTAGCAATGTTACAGTTATGAAGTAGTAACAAAAACAACTTTTTGGTGGCTCACCAAAACAGGAGAAACTATCTGCTCTAAGATGTCAATGTTATTGTGTACCAGAGCGAAGTCTCAGGGCGCTGCGCTGAGGAGGAATTAGATTTTGAACTTTAGTTTACTGATGTTCTCAAACATGGGGGAGATCCATATGGCCACCCATAATCCCTCCTTTACATGCAGAAGCTTGGATGAATTTTAAGAATTGAAATCATAACCACTAAGCTGTGGAGGCACCCTAAACTATGTGCCTTGGACTCTGGAGCGATAAAAGGGCCTTGTAGTAACCACAGTTTCTATAAAAAGTACCATGCTCAAGGTCATGCGTGAATGACCACAACAATACTCATGCTCAGAATCCTCTAATATCAAGGGGAAAAAAATGTCTCGGCGTGTATCAGCTCCAGGGCTGGTGTTCAACGCAATCCCAATTTTACCGTGACTTATTTAAAGCAAGAAAGCTGGGGCATCGTGTTCTGGGGTCTCAACAAGGTGTGCTCTTTCCATCACACCCCAGTTAAAAGTGCCACGCCCCAGCAAACTTCAAAAGCAGCAGGTTTCTCTTTAAAATGTGGGGGAAGCACGCGCACGCGCAGTGCGGCACGGCGGCTCCACCCTCTTAGCCTCCTCACCACGCATGCGCCTAACTGCCGGTCCCGCTCCTCCCCGCCCCTTTCCCGCCCGGATGTTATATTAGCCCGACCGGATGTTGTTGTGGGTCCGAGAGCCACGTGAGGTTGTGCTACGTCATCACCAGGCACGCGCGGAGGAACATGGCGGCGGCGGGCGTTGTGAGCGGGAAGGTGAGTAACGGCACCGGGTGCTGCGGGTGCTCCTGGCCGGTGGCGGGCGGCTGGCGAGCGGGCGGGCGGGCGGCCGCCGACGGGGCAGGCGAGCCGCGTCGGCTTCAGGGGAGTCCGGCGTGTGACAGCGAAGGGGCTCCGCGGGCTGCGAGCTGCCCCTCCGGGGTGCTGGCTGGGCGAGCGCGGGGTTAGACGGTCCCTGCTCCCAGGCGGTGCAGGCCTGGGCGCTTGTCCCCCCCGGCTCTGCCCCGCAGCGCCGATCCTTTCGGGGACCTCTGAATCCGTCCCTCCCCCTTCCCCCCGTGACTTTCGTTCTTCACGTCTGCCCTTCCGGACTGTAAAAACCTCCTCTTGTAAAAAGCCTTTCGCCACCCTGACTTACTTGGCTCTCTGTCGTCTTTGGGTGAAGGCGTCGAGTCACCATGCAGGGGAGCTGACCAGGGGCTCTGGAGCTCTGTCCTCGGAGCTTGGGGTCCTGTTGGAAAACTACCCTGATGGTTAATGGTTGCGGGCGTCAGGTTGGGAACTGGCGATTGACACCGCGCTGGGCTCATCTAGAAACGCCCTTGTGAAAACATTTTGTTTCCTAGATGTCTCCGGGGGCGTTTCTGTGTGTGGGTGTCTGCCCTGCTGTTGTACAGAGGCTTTGTCAGTGACACCCTCCCAGTGGGCTAGGAACCACCGTTAGGTACGGAGGAGATTAGATTGGCAGTTTACATGCAGAGAGACAGCTTTTGCGAATATAGGGTTTATCTGCTTCATGCTATGCACCTGGCTGCGTTTCCCACTGGCGAGTTATTTCGCAAACGTCAGTGACCGGCTGGTAATGACTCAGAACGCTGAGAACTGTTTACTCGTTGCGGATAGCTTCCGCTGTCCCTTCAGCTCCCCGTAGCGTGTTCGCCTCGCTGCTTTTCACCTCGTTTTGAATTTGGCAGCGTCTGTGCAGTACCAGATTAGATTGTGGAATAACAAATACTGGTCTTACCTTCGGTGTCGATCTGAATCGGGACCTTGGGAAATTGGATAATTGAGGCTTCTCTGTCCTTCTTTATCTGCAGAACGGAAGGGATGCCCGGCATCCTGTATTGGCGTGTTTAGGAATAGACGCAACAGGGGTGCTTATACGTTACGTATTCTTGCTCTTTCGGAAAATAGGTTGGGCATCCTTTTAGGGTTTACTTATATCCTTGCCCTTTAAAATTTTTTTTAGTCTTTTTGTATTTGAGTGCTAGTCATCTCTTGATTCATTACAAATTAGAACGTTACCTTGGTGTTTGGGGCTCGGCTGAGCCAGTCTGGTGCTTTCCAAGATGAGATCTTAACAACTTAAACTACACTTCTTTTCCAGTTTGCATGGATTCTGAAAAGAACCCTCGATAAAGCAATTCCGAGACCTAAGGGGCTCCCCACCTTCTACATTCATTAGTACCGTTCACAGACTGACTTCCCAAGTCTACCTCTTGCCTTTTGTAACTTTGCTTCATCACCTTATTTGACTGAGGTGACCGTTCACGGCTGCTCCGTGGATGTTAACAAAGACACAGAAGATTATTGTGATAAGTTAAATTGGGCAAGACAAGCCCCACCCACACCGAAGGACCAAACGCTAGGCTGCCAGTTCTAATCGTCCGTGTCATTGCTTCTGTCCAGCATGGAGAGAAACTGCAGACGACCCTGCTTTTCTTTGCATCTAAGGTCTGGAAATGATGAAGGAAATTAACCTTTTTTTTTTTTTTTTTCAGAGTAGGAACGAAAGGTAATGATTAAGAGTGTAGAGTCGAGCCAGATTTGTTTTATAAACTAGCCACTTTCTAGTGACTTCAGCCATTCTCTGCTTTTGTTTCCTCTGTAATATGGTACCGGCCTTATGTGGGATTCTAGGGATTAATTACTAAATGCACCCACGTGTGGCCTGCGGGAGTAGATGCTGTGCCGGCATTACTATTTATCTCAGCCCCCTGCAGTGGACAGCTTGGATATGGCAGTCTTAAGCCTAGAGTGTATTATTTTGGTATGGGTGGGAGCTATCTCTTTTTCATTCTTATTTTGGGTATTAAGAAATACCGTAAGTCATAGTTTAGTTATTTTGGTAGAGGGCCTAGCCTTTAACAGCCAAGCTAGCTTTGTAGCCCAAGACATCGTGTTTGGATGCTGAATAAATGTCATTATCCTATGGCACCAATTAAGGAGATAGTCCTAATTGCTTAGGATCAAACCTGGCTTGGCTTCTTGAGTTGTATGACTTTGGGAAAATTACTTAGCTTCCTTGTGCCCATTACCCAGTTTCATAGAGTGGTATAAATATAATTCCAGCATGGAGTTGTTGGTGGATTAAATGAATTAACATTTGTGGGTTTTTTTTTTTTGTTGTTGTTGTTTTTTTTTGTTTGTTTGTTTGTTTTTGAGACAGGGTTTCTCTGTGTAGCCCTGGCTGTCCTGGAACTCACTCTGTAGACCAGGCTGGCCTCAAACTCAGAAATCCACCTGCCTCTGCCTCCTGAGTGCTGGGATTAAAGGCGTGCGCCACCACGCCTGGCATGAATTAACATTTGTAAAACATTTAGAGTAATTCTTGTCATCAAGCATGTGCTTGATAAATATAGGTGTTGTTTAACTACTGTTAAGTAATATTGGTTTTGAATAGTTTATTCATTCTGATGGGTTTCTGTAAAGAAACATAAGGCAGTACAAAAATATGAAGGTAGTATAGTTATGAAATAGAGGGGAACCTATATAATGTTGGGAACTAAATGGTTGGTTTTTTAAGCTTTAGTGAGCTACTATGTGGCAGTGTTTTCTTTCATCCAAAGTAGAGAGAAGCCTGCTCCACTCTTAAAAGACCATAGCCCCCAACAAACTAGTTTGAGTTTAGCTCACAAAGCATGGTTTTCTGTGACTCTTTCCTACTGTGCAATATAAATGTGATTACAGTGGGCCTGTTTCCACTGGTGAAAGGAAAACCAACGTGGAACCAACCCCCAAGCATCCTGCAGTGCGAGCCAGTGCATAGTTGAGTAAACAGAATACCAATAGAGTGCACTGAACTCTCCTCTCGGTGATAGGTTTGCATGTCTTAGGTTTCTATTGCTGGGATGAAACACTGTGACCAAGAGCAGCTTGGGGAGGAAAGGGCTTATGTTTTCTTACAACTCCCAGGTCACAGTCCAGCATTGGAGGAAGTCGGGGCAGGGACCTGCAGTGGAGACCGGAGAGGAAAGCTAACTGCTTGTTCCTCCAGGCTTGCTCAGATTGCTTTCATTAATCAAGAAAATGCCCTACAGGCTTGCCTACAGGGCAGTCTGTAACTTCACCTGAGGGCTTCTCTCTTCAAATGACTGCTTGTGTCAACTTACAGGAAAATCCATCCAGCACAGTGTGCATGGGTTTATTCTTAAATATATTGGCATTTTTCTTGGCAGTTTTTAAAAGTGGGTTGTAGTTTGATTGGCAACCCTGGTTAGTTCTTAGAAGTTAGCTAATTTGCTTTACTATGTATGTATAGAACCATGTTTTCAAAAGGCAACTAAATGGAGTGGTGACATGTTCCTCTGGATAGTGAGATAAGCAGAAACACTGTAACAACTGGTCTGCTTCTGCTGTAACAGTGAGGGGAACTGAGTTCCTGGGATGAAGGAAAGGAAAAAAGATAGCTTGAAAAAGTTTTTGGCATCCTCTGCAGGTTACTGTCTTACTCTGCAAATATTAAGTACATTTGTTCCCAACTATACCAGGCATGGGGGATATGTCACATAGCGGTTGCTCTCAGGGTTTCTAGACACACTTTTCTGAAGAAAGACATAGTTATCCTCTACCTTGTCACAATAAGACACATCATAAGAGCTGGGAGTCGTGCAGTGGGTGCAGTGTGTGGAGTCGGTGGAGTGGGTGGAGTCAGTGGAGTGGGTGGTATTTTAGAGAATTTTTATATTCTGCTGACCTGTAGGTTGACAATTGTCTGTCATGAAGTCAGATTTTGAAACACTTCACCTGCACCTTGCTTAGGTCCTGACATCATAGATACTCAATGAAAAGAACAAGAGACAGAGAAGATGGGGAGGGAATTAGAGTGTGAGAGATGGGCCCCCTAATGCCCACCGTTTTATACTGTAAAATCCTATTGTCCATCTTCAGTCACCCTAGGGCTTTTAGAAAATATAATTCTTTTCTTTGTTTTACAGATTGTTGTCGTTGGTGTGTGTGTGGCTGTGGAGGTTGGAGGAGAGCTGTTTTGGGTGGTTTTCTCTCTTTGCCTTATCTGGGCTTTGGGGACTGGTCTCAGCTGCCAGGCTTGCCTGACAGCTATTGTACCCATTGAGACATCTTGATTGCCTTGTGGTAGTAAAAACAAAGAAACAAGACCCCAAAACTTTTAAAAGAAATGTGTGTGGGCCTGTGAATGGTGTGTATATATGTAAAGGTCAGAGGACAACTTGCTGAGGTCAAGTTTCCAAGATGGAATTCAGGTTGTCAGACTTGGCATCAAGTGCCTTTATCTGTGGGGCCATTTCCCTAGTCCCTGTTCTGTTCATTTTGTTTTGTTTTGAACAACTTGAAACTATTAGGAAATCAGCAATTACCCTGTCAGAATTTGTTTTGAAGACATTTTTTTAGTAACTAGAGTTTATTGCATGAGTTAAAGTTGGCCACATCCATTTTCTTTTAGATATTTTTATAGTCTCGTGAAGTCATTCATGCTTTGGAAAGGTAAAGAAGATTCTTTTTTCATATTTTAATTTTGAGATAAGCCATCACTTTCTTTTTGAATTTTTTTAATGTTTTGATAATATAATATATTTTCCCCTTCTCTTTTTTTTCCTTCTAAACCTTCCCATATATCTTCCCTCTAAATTCACGGCCTCTTTTTTCTTGTTGTTACATAGTATGCGTGTCTCCATTTGCTGAAGCACATTACTCTAGCCTGCTCCGTCTGTTAGTTGTGTGGCTAACCATTTGGTGTTGGAGTGGCTTGTGGGTTTGGTGCAGAGCTGACATCTCCTGAGCTTTCAGTCTCTAGAGCATGTCTGTCGTCCTCCAGCTCACGGCTGTCACTGGTGTCGTTTCTGACAGTCCTGGGAAGTGCAGCCCCACAGCAGATTCCCTGGTCCTTTGGCTCTTACAGTCTTTCTGTTCCTTCTTCCACAGTGATCCCTGAGACGTAGGGGTGTAGATGTATCCACTGGGATTGAGCTCCACACTGCGTTTTGGGTGGTGGTGCTTTTCTGTAGTGGTCTCTGTTGCAAAGAGGAGTTTCCGTGGGAGAGGTGAGGACTACGCTGTGCAAATAAGGACAAATAAATGTTCATAGATTGTTGTTAGGGATTGTGCTGGGTTAGTAACATGGTGGTTATGGGTTCTCCAAGATGGATGACTTTATAGCCCTGGATCGATGGCTAGGTTTCCAGTAGCAGACATGATTTCCTCCCGTTGAGTGGAGAAATACTCTCAAACATTATTTATTTATTTATAAGTCAGGGGGAGTCTCTTGTAGTTTAGGTGGCTTTGAACTTGCTATGCAGCTGAGGATGTCTTTCAAGATCTGATTCCCTCACATCCCAAAACCTGAAACCACAGGAACCATGTGGGGACAGAATCCATAGCTTTGTGTATACTAGGCACTCTTCCAGGGGTATTCTTACTCTAGTAGATTTCCTCGGAGAGTTTTCCCCCTTCTGGGGTCTTCTGTATACTGTGGTTGTTAACTGGGTTCGTTCTTTCTTTATTTAATATATGTAAGTACAGTGTCGCTGTCTTCAGACACCCCAGAAGAGGACATCAGATTTCATTACAGATGGTTGTGAGCCACCATGTGGTTGCTGGGATTTGAACTCAGGACCTTCAGAAGAGCAGTCAGTGCTCTTAACCGCTGAGCCATCTCTCCAGCCCCCGTTAACTGCGTTCTTACAGGACTGTGCCCTTTACATTTTAGTGATGGTGTTTAGCTTACCAAGCGTTTGAATACCAGCTCTATGGTGGGTTCCTTGGATGTAGGGTCGTTACCATGGAGTTTTGCTTCCTTTTATCTCCTTTGTTTACTGATAACCGATCTCATACTAAGTCTTGAACTGAACTGCGGAGCCCAGGGCTGGCGGTGAGACTTTGATCTTCCTGCTCACTTCTCAGTGCTGGAGTCAGTTGTGTCCAACACTGGGTTTTAGATCGAATTGCTTAAAATGTAAATTACGTGTGATTATCACTATGTGTGCAGCATGACCCAGCTGTGTGTGGAGGGCAGATACCGACTCATAGGAGTCACGACTTAAGGTTATCGCCCACCGCGTGAGTCTCTGGGGTTGAACTTGGCCGCAGCTCTTTGTGCTTTTGTACTATAATATATATGTAATTGCCAACATAAGAGAGGCCATCCATTGAGTCATTTTGTAACTCCTCAGACTGCTAGATTATTTTGTTTCACTCATGTCTGACATTGTTTTGTATACTGGTTCCTCATGAAGCCTCAGGCCTGCTTCATTGAGAAGTGCTGCACTTTCTATGTCTCAGGCCCACTCTCAAGAGTCTCCTGCTGGTTCTCCATAAAGTTTCTCTCTGTACCAGCTCTATTCCTGACTCTTCTTCCTTCACCTCCCAAAGTCAAGTCCTACAGTCCTGTTCTCACTTCTACATATCTTCCTGCCACCACTGATGTAGTTGAAGCTGTCACAGATCTGTCCATTTGGGTTACTGCAGCTGTTCATCATTGGCTGTTAAGACAGTCTACTGGCAGCCGGGCGTAGTGGCGCACGCCTTTAATCCCAGCACTCGGGAGGCAGAGGCAGGCGGATTTCTGAGTTCGAGGCCAGCCTGGTCTACAAAGTGAGTTCCAGGACAGCCAGGGCTATACAGAGAAACCCTGTCTCGAAAAACCAAAAAAAAAAAAAAAAAAAGACAGTCTACTGGCTTAGAAAGGGGAAGGCTGACTGTAGACGTTCTCCTGTTAGAACTTCAGTGGATTTTCTTTGTCTTCAGGATAAACTTCAAATTTCTAAATTCCTTAGCCAGAGTTGAAGAAATAACTGTAAATGTCACCTCACTCCTTAAACTGTGAAGATGAGGCCCTTGTCAGATGTAAGTCAGGTGGAGTGGAGTGGGCAGTGGGCTGAAGAGTCTGACAGGCTTGTACTCTTTTGAAAGGTTGGCAGAAATTGTTTGTGGAGGAGGGATAATAGAGTGTTTGAGATATAGTAGTCACATAGAAACCACTCAAGATTTTCAGGGAACAGGAAGACTCAGAGAGGGCACAGGCAGAAAGATTGCGTGTGGGTGTCTGGAGGTGTAGTGTCACTGTAGTAGAGGTGAAGGGTAGAGTCCAGAGGAATTTAAACTGTTAAGCTGTAATCAGATGCACTGGTTATCTATTACACACATTACACAGATAACTAGAGCAGGCTGGCAGCATGCATGTGAGCAAGGACTCCAGACATGATGAGGGGCGGGGTCATGGAAAGGCTGGCAGATTATAATACAGAGTCAGGATGGTGAAAAGCTTTCAGGGTAATTAACTGGCTGGGATGTCTGATAGCCTGGCAATATGAAGAGCAGGTTCCTGCAGAGCAGAACGGTTTTAAGATGAACATGCAAGTGGAGATAGCAATTAGGTGCTTAGATGTTTAGTTGTGGAGCACAGCAGCATATCTGAACTCATGTGGCTTTTCTTGGGCAAACTCTCAGTATCTAAAAGCCTAAATTGTTTTCTGTAAGATAAATAGCTTTTAAATAAACTGAATTTTTGAAGCCTTCTTTGATTTTGAATTACTTTATGAAATTCACATAGTTGTTAAAGTGGGTATAATGAAGTAGCTATTGAGTTTCAATATTTGGAGAGATTTAGGGCAAGGACTTTACCTTAAGCTTACTATTGAGTATTTTAGTTGACTGCTTTTCATTTATCCTTAGTTTTTGGAACTAGTTGGTGGTACTATAATAGCTCAGTTTGACATCAGTATAGAAACTATAGGAGCCCACCACTGGGCTGCGCATGATCTCTTCTTTGTCAGGAGCATGACTTTAGATTCAGTAATGCAAAAGTGCATCTCTTTCTGTCTGCCACATTGAGTTTGCCGCAATGTCTCATTTTTGCTCGTTAACATTTATTGTTAAAATCGAGGTCAGCAAATTTGCTATAAATCATTCTCTATAGCCCCTCAGAGGTCTTTAATAAATTATTATTATCATCCTTTCCTCAGCCTCCTTTGAGGCAATAGCAGTTCATGAAAAACCAGGGTTAGCCTTGAACTCCTTATAAGGCTGTGGATGACCTTAAACTCTTTAAGCCTCTGCTTCAGCCTCCCAAGTGCTGAGATTATAGGCCTGGTTTCAGAGTTATTTTAATAAGTTATCTGGTTTAGTTCCTTTGCTAAAGGCTATTGATGTTAGTAGCACATCATTAGTGCACATGCCATTTCATATGTACGAATGGAAGCCAGAAGATAGCTCAGCTCTCCACAGATCTGGGGCTCCAGCTTGGGTCCTGAGGCTGCATGCTTTATCTGCTGAGCTTCTCACTAGCCCCACCTTAGCAAACACTGTTGGACCTCCTGCCATCCTTCTGGCCTGGAATGCAGACATTTGCCTACTCCTTTCTCCTGAGTCTACGATTAAAGGCATATACTACCGTCCCTGGTCATTTTTAAATATTTATTTTAATTTTTTGCATGTAATCTGTGCAACTTGTCATGCTTTTTTTGTAATACCTGCATAAGAGAAAAGCTGTGTAAATTGAAGATATGCTGTATTGTTTAGGGATAGTAAGAAAAATGTGTATGCATATATACAGATGCTTTTTTGTACTAAATACTTTTTTATTGTTCTTTTTTAAATTATTATTATTTTCTTTATTTACATTTCAAATGCTATCCCAAAAGTTCCCAATACCCCACCCCCACCCCTGCTCCCCTACCCACCCACTCCCACTACTTGGCCCTGGCCTTCCCCTGTGCTGGGTCATATAAAGTTTNCAAGACCAAGGGGCCTCTCTTCCCAATGATGGCTGATTAGGCCATCTTCTGCTACATATGCAGCTAGAGATTCGAGCTCAGGGGGTACTGGTTAGTTCATATTGTTGTTACTAAATACTTTTTAATCTGGTTGAGTTCAGAGGTGTACTGACTAATTTTGTGTCAACTTGACACAGGCTGGAGTTATCACAAAGAAAGGAGCTTTAGTTGGGGAAATGCCTCCATGAGTTCCAGCTGTAAGGCATTTTCTCAATTAGTGATCAAGGGGGGAGGGCCCCTTGTGGGTGGTGCCATCTCTGAGTTGGTAGTCTTGGTTCTATAAGAGAGCAGGCTGAGCAAGCCAGGGGAAGCAAGCCAGTAAGGAACATCCCTCCATGGCTTCTGCATCAGCTCCTGCTTTCTGACCTGCTTGAGTTCCAGTCCTGCATCCTTTGGTGGTCAAAAGCAGTATGGAAATGTAAGCCAAATAAATCCTTTCCTCCCCAACTTGCTTCTTGGTCATGATGTTTGTGCAGGAATAGAAACCCTGACTAAGACAAGAGGATATAGAATGTATACAGAGTTGGGGATTTCATAAAATTTAGTAGTTCATGCAAATCAGTCACTTTCTATTTGCCTTTTCAGGCAGACTTAACTAATTTCTAGAAGTTAAAGTTATACCTTTAAAATTAGAAAAATTAACATGACTGTCTTCTACATACAGTAAAATATAGTTTAGAATTTTGAGTTTTGTGGCATGTAATTTTCTCTCAAAAAGGTACTGAAGAGGAACAGGGCATGGCGGTGTGTACCTGTGACTTCAGCTCTGGAGGCAGAGGCAGTTTTATCCATGTACTGTGATTAACAGTTTTGCTGGGTATAGCAGACTGGACTGGCATGTGTGGTCTCAAAGTCTGTAGCTCTGCCCAGGCTCTTCTGGGATTTAATGTCTCCACAGAGAAATGAGGTCTATAATTCTAATGGACTACATTTATATCTTCCTTAGTCTTTCCCCCTGACAGCTTTTGATTAGTTTGGGCGGGAGAGGAGGGACTTGCTTTCTCTATCTGGTGTTCTGTATGCTTCCTGTACCTTGATAGGCATATCCTTCAGTTTGGGGAAATTTTCTTGAAAATGATTTTTGTGCTTTTGACCTACCTTTCTTCCTTTTCCTTTTCCCTTTCCTTTTCCTTTTCCTTTCTTTTTTTTTTCTAGACAGGGTTTCTCTGTGCAGCCCTGGCTGTCCTGGAACTCCCTCTGTAGACCAGGCTGGCCTCAGACTCAGAGATCTGCCTTCCTCTGCCTCCAAGGTGCTAGAATTAAAGGCACCTGGCCTCCTCCTTATTATTTTTACATCTGCTCTTTTCATAGTGTTCCAGGGTTCCTGGAATTTTGTGCCTGGAGCTTTCTAGATGTAACATTTGCTTTGCCTGAGGTGTCATTTCTTTTTCTTTTCTTTCTTTCTTTTTTTTTTTTAAAGATTTATTTATTTATTATATGTAAGTACACTGTAAATGTCCTCAGACACTCCAGAAGAGGGCGTCAGATCTTGTTATGAATGGTTGTGAGCCACCATGTGGTTGCTGGGATTTGAACTCCAGACCTTTGGAAGAGCAGTTGGGTGCTCTTACCCACTGAGCCATCTCACCAGCCCCTGAGGTGTCATTTCTTGTCTTGTGTTTTCCATGCCTGAGCTTCTGACCTTCATCTCTCCTGGTGATGAGGCTTGTCTCTGTGGTTCCTGAGAGATCTTAAAGTGTTGATTTCCAGATTTCCCTCAATTGTTTTTTTTTTTTTTTTTTTTTTTTTTTTTTTTTATTGATTCTGTTTCCACATTCAGGTCTTGAACGGTTTGATTCATTTCGTTTACTGTTCGTGTTTTCGTAGATTTCTTTAAAGGAGTTATTCATTTCCTCATAAAGGCTGCTTTAAGGTATTTGTCTTGTGCTTCAGCTACGTTGGAATACTCAGGGCCTGCTGTGGTAAGGTTGCTGGGCTGTAGTGGAGGCCTACTGTCCTGGCTGTTACTGATTGTGTTGTTATCCTGGCATCTGGGATTGGGAAGATAATAATTTTAGGTGCTAACGTCTGGTCTTGCCTTTGGGGGTGGCGTGTCTTGTTTCTTGGTTTCTGTTTTGTTTGTTTTCCTGTTTCTTTAATGTGGTGGCTGTATGTTGCCTGGTAGGCAATTATTTTGGGGTCCTGATGGGTGTGGGCACTGGGGGTTCCAGGTAAAATGTGTTTCTGGGTACTGAGAGCTAGGAATGGAATAGCTGAGGCAGCTGCTGATGGGATTCACAGGAGAGAGGAAAGCAGGGTGTTCCACCAGGATCTGCTTAGTCCCCTGGGAATGGGGGCAGAGAATGAGGAGAGGGCACAGCAGGTCTGCCACAGTTAGGGATGGAGCTAGAAGATTGAATTTAGAGGAATGGAGAGTGAGGTGAAGAGCTGCAGATAGACTGCTTCCTTGGTCAGAGAGTGCCTGTTGGAGATGGGGGATGGGACAAAGCAGTGGGTGGGGGACTGTGTGTTCCACGGGAGATAGGGGCAGGGGAAACCTCCCGTCTTATTCTCTGTAAGTTATAAAACCACAGCAACGTGATCTTTTGTGAGACCATGCCACTATTGGCATAAAGCACCTACCTGTTCCTTATATCTTATTGGTTGATCTTTTGGACATTTTCATGTAGATTTTTAGTTTGAACTCAGTGTTTTCCTTAAAGTATTAAAATATTGTTATTGGTGTTGTGTGTGGCTGGAAATAAACCCAGGGCTTTGTGCCTGCTAGCAAGCATTATGTGATTGGTGGTTATCCCAGTTTCAACTGGGATAGATGATTTTATTTTATACATTAGGCACATAGCATTTAGAGATGAATAAGAATGTGGGGAATGCCAGGGCCAGGAAGCGGGAGTGGGTGGGTTGAAGAAAGTATCTAATAAAAAAGTTGTTTAAAAAAAAGAATAAAGCTTTATACAGTATTCCAGCAAAAAAAAAAAATTTGATTTTTACCAATCTGAAAAAGAAATATTCATGTGTATTGAAGCAAATTTCCTTCTAATTTTTTTTTATTATGTGTGAAGCTTCCTGAAGTCTGTGTGGAATGTTTTAATACAGGTTGAACATTTCTAATTTGAAAATCCAGAATCTGTAATGTTCTCAAATCTAAAATATTTTCAGTTCTGAGTTGACACTAGAAATAGAAATTCCCACACCTTAACTTCGTCCGACGTTTTGTAGTCAAGGTACTCTAAGCCTATAGAGTCCGTTGTCTTCAGACTATATATATAAGGCGTATGAAACAAGTCAGGGTACTCTAAGCCTATAGTGTCCGTTGTCTTCAGACTGTATATATAAGGCATATATGAAACAAGTCAAGGTACTTTAAGCCTTTAGCGTCTATTGTCTTCAGACTGTACATATAAGGCATATATGATACGCAGAAGAATTTTGTGTTTGGGTTTGGCCCTGTTTCTAAACTATATAAGTACATAGTCAGGAATCTGAAAGACTTCTGTTCCATCAACCTGTGATACATTTGTATATGGGGTAATGAGACACTTGAACAGTATTATAGGAAAACACCTTGGGAAATGGAGAGATGGCTCAACAGTTAGACCCCGGCTGCTCTCCTGAAGGATTCAAGCTCAGTCCCCAGTTTCCACATGGTTCACAGTTGTCTGACTCTCCAGTTCCAGAGGATGTGATGCCATCTTCTGGCCTCCACAGGAACCAGGCCTGCAAATGGTGATTAGACATTACATGTAAGCAAAACATGCATATGCATAAAACATTGAAAAAGTCAAAAAAGAACACATCTCAGTTATTTTTAAGAAATTTTGAAATAAAAAGTGTGACTCGAGCTGGGGCTTACTTAGTAAAGTACTTGCCATGTACACGTGAGTTCAGATCTCCAGCTCCCATGGAGACCTGCCATTTCAGCTCTGAGAAGGGAGACACATGTGCATGATACACACATGCACGCAAACATACACATGTGAAAGGGAAGTCACATGATGATCTTGTTTTTTTTTGCTGTTTCAGATTATATATGAACAAGAAGGGGTATATATTCACTCATCTTGCGGAAAGGCAAATGACCAAGACAGCTTAATTTCAGGAATATTGCGTGTTTTAGAAAAGGTGAGTTTCTGGTAAAATGATTTATTTAATAATAGTTCATGATGGTGATTCTCTTCAGGGCTTTGGAGAAGAGTCTGAATTTTATATGTAAGATTACTGGCTTATATGTAATTATTATATGTAATTTTATATGTAAGATTACTGGCTTATATGTAATTATATGTAAGATTACTGGCTTAGATTTTTTTCTAAACCTACTTTATTTAGGGCTCTAGAATGCTTCAGCCTCTCCTCTAGCCCATTGAGAGGTAGGGGAAAAGAAAGGTTTATAGGAAAAGGGGGTTATGGACCTGTTTAGAAGTTTTTGGGGGCAATTCCAGTCTTCATTGTCAGGATATCAGCAGTCCAGTCCAATAGCAAACACTCAGCACGAATCAGTAGCAGTGGCTTGATAGGCTGGATCCAGTAGAAACCACAGACTTCACCAAATTGTCTAGAGACAAGAATTGGTTGGAATACCAAAAGAACCCTCTCAAGTGTCTGTTCCAGCAAAACATTGTATGCTCTCTCACATGTCTGCTTCAGCAAAACATCCTCTCACAAGACACCTGCCAGAAAAACATCGCGTGACACAACTGAGTTTTCAAAGAATCCAGAAATTTCTACTTCATAGTGTATAGTTGAACAGTTGTTGTAAATTTAACATTGAGATAGTGCTAGATACAAAATACCTTAGGTGATGAAAACCATGAATTATTTTAAATGTGTATGTAAAGCTGGGCACTTGGAGACGGAGGCAGGGGGATTCTAGTGGTTTTGAGGTCAGCTTGGTCTGTGTAGCGAGTTCCAGGAGAGCCTGGGCACCAGAGATATCTTGTCTCAGCAGAGAAGAGGGTAATGTAAACATTATAGTAGTACAAGGTTTTCATAATGGAAAATAATTAGAATTAAATTTCCATAATTGTTAAATAATGATAATGTTAGCATGTGTAAAATACTAATATTTAAGGACCTAAATTTTTATTTTGCATTTAGAAGTAAAAAATGGATTAAGAATATAGTATATTGATGAATTAAAAATATAATTCATGGTTTCTTTCATCAGGATGCTCAAGTTTTCTTGATGAATTCGAACTATATTTTCTGATTTCTTTCTGTAGGATGCTGAAGTAATAGTGGACTGGAGACCATTGGATGATGCATTAGATTCTTCTAGTATTCTGTGTGCTGGAAAGGTATTTACAAAATACCGCTTAGAGAATGCTATATGTTTTCTTTGTGTGTGTGTATATGTAAGTATGTAGACATGCACGTGTCTTATATACCACCTTGCTCTACTGCCTTCACCTGTGTAGGCTTAAGTCTTTTAAAACCTACTTTTATTTTAATAAGGGTTCTTAAACACTGTCTTCTAGCCCACCACCCACCAGAGGTAGTGGGAAAGAACGGTTATTAGGATGCCGGGAAGTTCTTTGGAGCTAACTTCATCTTCACTGTCAGGCTATACACCATCAGTTCAGTCCAGTAGAGTCAGGCTAGCAAACACAAATCTGCAGCAGGGGCCTGCCCCAGCAGAGACAGCCAGGCCTCAGTCAGCAAGGCAGCAAGTCGACCAGGACCAGCAGGGATGCCAGGCGTTCTCTGCTGTGCCTTTCTCAACTCGGTGAAGATGAGAGGCCAATGAGTTGCAAGGCTAGCTATGCAAGCCCCCATCACTGTCTGTTGGGTCGTATTCTCTCCAAACATTACCTGTCCATAACAGGTCTTGCTTCAGCAAAACACCATGTGAGTCTGTACCAGCTCATGCCACTCTGTCACTCAGCCTGAGTCTGCAGAAATGGCAAGAAGCTATCTGACCTGGGCTGGAGAGATGGCTCAGTGGGTAAGAGCACTGGGTGCTCTTCCAGAGGTCCTGAGTTCAATTCCCAGCAACCACGTGGTGGCTCACAACCATCTGTAATGAGATCTGATGCCCTCTTCTGGTGTGTCTGAAGTCAGCTACAGTGTACTTAACATACATAAAATAAATAAATCTCTTAAAAAAAAAAAAAAAGCTATCGGACCACCACAAGAAGTTTTTTGGTGTGTTTTTTTTCTATGAAGCCACGACAAAGCATACAAATAACCATCCAATGTCATCTTCCGTCTGTTGGTTTTTCTTAGTCTCATGTGATTCCTTTAGCAAAACATCCTTTACTTGTGTCTGCTTTAGTGAAATGTTCCTTCTCATGTCTCCTTGAACTTTACCTATTTGTCTACTTCAGCAAAATGTGCCTTGACATAACTTTCTAAAATCCCCATCTCCCCGCCCGCTTTGTGCTGGTGCTCTTCCTCCCTACAGTAGATCTGTTTTCTGTGGGTGTCACTTAGTTTTCCCTTCCCTTCTACCACCTAAGATTCATGCACACGTGCATGCATGCACATGCACACACAAATAAATGTTGGCGTGATGTTTTTATGCACTACGCAAAGATTGGCTCTGCCTTATACAAATGCTGGATTTTGAATGGGCAGAGATCTGATTGCAGGCTGGACTTGGGTATTGTTAAGTGTCACCCGTCTCAGTGTTTTGTAAACATTCCCTCTTTCACCTTCTGATTTGGTGTATTACAAAGCTGATGGCCTATATCAAAGGCAGGAAGTAGAAGGTTGGACTTTGAAGCAGAGAGAGAACTCTGTGAAGGAGGAGCCGGGGGATTTGCCAGAGAGACAGAGAAGAAGCAGACTGGGACTAAGGAGTGGTAATTTAACAAAACGCGTGGCAGAATTAGAATAGAATAAATGGGTTAATAAGTTACAAGCTATTTGGGAACAAGCCTAGCTATAAAGCTTAGACATTGGACATAAATATGTCTCCAGGTTGTAATTCCGGAGTTGGCGATCCCTAAGAAAGTCCTGTAACACAAATATACAAATTTAGGTTCCATAAATGAGAGAAAATATGCAAGATTTGGATTAGGGCACATTTTAACTTTATCTGTAAAGAACTGATATCTAAGTACGATCACATTTACTTTTTTATTTTAACGGGCACATACACATAACCTGCAGATTACAGATATACAGTAGCAGGTAGCAATACCTGCTAGTCTGCCTATAGGTATTAGTAATTAGTGTGCTATTGTGGTTTTGATTCTTTTGTTTTTCTAATGAGTAACATGGGGCCTCTTTACATAATATTACATGTGTATGTTCATTGGATAGATAGCTGCTCTTAAGTGCTTTTGCCATTTGTCTTTTTTAAAACTCTTGCTGATGTAGAACTTAAACCATATTAGCTAGGCTGGACTTGAACTCACTGACATCTTTTTGAGTGCTGGGATTAAAGGCCTACACCACCACTGTGCCCAGCCTTAGCCTAGATTATTTGTCCATCATCCATTCATCTATCATCCATCTATCCATCCAAGGACACATCTGAACCATTGCTCTCGGTGCCATGCCACAGTTACCCCGAGGATTCTGTTTCTTCTTTCCCTCACTGTCCTATATACCATACCTACTTGTTTTGGTTTATTTCTTTGCTTTTGAGATGATTCAGTGTTTGCTGAGACAAGAGGTGTGGGAGCAAAGGGATGTCCTTTAAGGACAGTTTATTATTCTTGGTTATGTATATCTGCATCTGTGTATGGGTATTTGTACATGAGTTGGTTCCCTCAGAGTGCAGGGGTGTGACTCCTTTGGAGCAGGAGTTACAGAAGGTTGTGGTCCTCCTGACCTGGGCTTGAACTCATGTCGGGTCTTCTCTGAGACCAGTGAGCACTCCACTGCAGCCTGCAGCCTCCACTGCTGGGCCGCGCCTGCAGCCCTGAGATCTCCTCCTTCCTCACACTTGTGCTTATTGTGAGCTAATCGCCTTTCTGCTTAACAGATTTGATTTGAAAACAAAATTCACTTCAGATTCTTTTTGAGTTTAATTTTCTAGATCTCTAGGTTTAATTTTCTTTATTGTTTCTAATCTCTAGGTTTATTTTCTTTTCTTTATTGATGTTGAGTCTAGTGCAGTTTTGATTCAGAATGTATTTTTTAATATAATTTTTATGATTATCTTTATTTCTAGTCTTCAAGGTACTCTGAGTAATAGACCTTTGCGAACATTTTCTAGATGTTTGGTGTGCTTTTATAATATGTAAAT
>NC_034598.1:61210877-61257309 GCF_900095145.1 Mus pahari
CTGTCCTGGAACTCACTTTGTAGACCAGGCTGGCTTCGAACTCAGAAATCCGCCTGCCTCTGCCTCCCGAGTGCTGGGATTAAAGGTGTGCGCCACCACGCCCGGCTGTAAATTGTTCTTTTAGTTGTCGTAAATATTCTTGAAATTTTTGGTAATTTCCCCCTTCCCCAATTTTCTGTTTTCTTATATTCTGAAACTTTTTAGGCCATTGGATGAGTCCTGTACTCTTTAAGAACTTTCTTTCCTATTTCTTCTTTGTTGTTTTTTGTTTGTATTATTCTTTAGGAAAATTTCTTAGTTTTTTTTTTTAAATATATTTTTTAATGTATGTAGGTGTTTTGCCTGTTTGTATGTCTGCATATGTGTGTGGTGAGTCCATGAAGTCCAGAAAAGGGCACTGAATCCCTGAGAGTAGGGTTCTAGATAGTTGTGAGCCACAGTGTAGAGGCTGGGAATTGAATCTAGGTCTTCTTAGCCACTGAGCCACCGGCTACATTTTGACTTTCCCAGAACTCTTTCCTTTCTGAATGCTCCCCCTTCCCCTTAAATAGATAGCATGGTGCTTGTCATGGGTATGATATACATTTTGTTTCTGGAGAGTTTAAGTATAAGTCATGTGTATCCTCAGCTCCATGATAGTCTCTTTGTAGCCCTGAGCAGCCTAGAATTTGCTGTGTAGACCAGGCTGGTCTTGAACTTGCATGGTCTTTCTGCTTCTGCTTCTCAAGTGCTAGGATCACAGACATGTTTCCACCACACCCAACATAAAGATGATTTTAAAAACTGTGTATAATCTGATTGCTCTGCATGGTTCCTCTGCTGCTCCTGTGTTTGCTTTGGCCTTTTGTTACACACTTGTCTTGGTATTTAGAGGGTTTTGTAGTTTTAGGCTCATATTTATTTAATAGCAGGCGTTTATAGGGCAGGTAGGTGTTGAGAGCCTTGTGGGATGGGATGATTCTGAGGGTGGGTCTTTAGTGCTCCTCTTTCTCATTGCTGATTGTGCTGTAGAGAGGGCAGTGTGGGGATGAACAGAAAGGATGTTCTGAACAGGGCTGAATGGTGTATGCCTCTAAGCCCTGCACTAGCGGAAGGGTCTCTTGAGTTCAGGGCCAGCCTGGACCATGTAGAGAAAGAAAACTAAAGAACCCAGCCAAACAAAACCTTTATGGTAGCTCTCTGAAAATGACATTTGAAGTGTAGGCCCTGGAATAATAAAGAGACCACCGTGCTCTGTAACTGCGTTTTCAGATAGCCTCCTCCTTGTGAGTTTGTGGTTTCACCCTGATCCTAATAATCTCATCCTCCCCCTTTAACAAAAAGGTACGCTGCAGATCTACTTGCTCAGAACCTTCTCTTTCCCTGGTTAGTATGTCTTTCTAGGCTTTATCTCTGTTTAGTATGTTAGAATGCTCACCTTCTCTGTTAATTTTGATGGCATATTTGAGATTTTTATACATAGTTTTGTAACTTTATTTCATTTATTTTTGTGTGTTGAATAAATAACCATGCTTTCTTTAAATGTAGGGACAAACTCATAAATGAGCTTTTTTAGATAATGGCACTGTTGTAGGGACATCATAGGATATCCTGACACAGCCCTGGATGGTTCATTATCAGTCACCCGATGAGTCCTTTTGATATGCTCAGGGGACATTATAACACTGGAGGTATCAGCATAGTGCTGTATAGTATAATATAGAAAAACTCTGAAAGTAGAGTATGTATAGTCTTAATGACAAAAATCTAGTCAGTGTGTAAGCACTGCACATAGCCATCTTCATTATCACAGCTACGCTGCCCATAGTTTGTTATGCTGTGCTTTTCCATGACCTGCCGGCAGCATGTGGTAGACGTATTTACATTAGCATCATCGTAAGTGAGAGCAGTGCCTGTGCCACAGTACCAGACTTCTGCTGAGCCATTGTAGAACAGTAAGTTTTCAGTTCCACTCTAATCTTTTGGAATCATTGCTCTGTGTGTGTGTGTGTGTGAGAGAGAGAGAGAAAAGAGATTAGTTATTTACTTAAACGTCATTATGTGATGCATGACTATAAGTAAATTAGAAGTAAAGTTTAGTATGTATCAGCCTTTAAGCTCTAGCCTAGGACTTAAATACCCCCCCCCCTTTAATTCCTTACCCTTCCATCGATGAGTATTTTACTTTTTACAAGTTCACCTATGTTGCCCTCCTGCAGGCACTGTTAGGAAGGACTACTGCCAACAGTGGAAGACAGTCCATTTTATCATACTTCTTTTATATTTGATATATTTCAAAATTAAATAAGTCAGAAATAAAATATTTTAAAAACATTTCTTCTGGTGTTGAACTTTTTTTCCTTTTTAAAATCAATTTCTTGCTTTTTGTATGTGTATGGGTGTTTTGGTGGCATCTATATTTGTGCACCCGGGAGGCCAGAAGAGGGTGATGATTCACCTTGGAGCTGGAGTTAACAGATGGGTAGCTGACACATGGGTACTAGGACTCAAACCCTGGGAGAGCACTGAGGCGATTTTCTAGTCCCTTTTGGTTTTCACTTCCTTGTTCAGAACATGTGTTTATTTATTTTTTCCCCACATTTCATTGGTCTTGTGTGTGCTTCTTTGTGTCTTTGTGGTTCTCTGTCTGTCTGCTCTGTGTGTGTTTGTGCATGTGAAGGTCAGAGGACAGCCTGCTGGAGTTGGTTCTGTTCTTTCGCTGTACAAATTCCAGGAATTGAACGCAAATGGACAGGCTTGGCAGGCAGCAGAGGCTGCACATGCGCACATCTCACCAGCTCTGGACTGGCTTGGCAGGCAGCAGAGGCTGCACATGCGCACATCTCACCAGCACCCGTTTGTTTGAATGAAGTTTGTTTTGTAGTCTGGGTATTTCTCTTTTGCCTGTCATGGTTTAGAATCCCAGGTTCACTTTAACTTACATAGATTGTTCTTTATACAGAAGTAGATGTTTGGTTTTATTCTCTTTAAAATCAGAATCATATGCATTGGCTTATGATATATGTATATATTATACATATTATATCTAAATTATGTATATATAGCTATGTTATATATACATAAATGTTGCTTTTAGCTAATTTTTATTGTCAGAAAATACATAATTAATTTTGCCCTAAATAAACCCCTACAGTTAGTTACTTTCCATAAACCTCACTCTGAGAACTGGATACTCTTTACCTCTCGCTTTCCTTCTCTTGTCATAAGATGGCCGCCATGTTCAGACATCACAGCTGCATCCATAACAGGTCAGTGAGGAAGTGAGGTGAAACTCAGAGTGAGAGCCAGAGCCCTTCAGAACCCCTGTGGGTTGTATGTGTTGAGTGGCAGCCCTGACTGCAAAGAGGGGGAAGCGAGACAGCAAGGAGGAGAGCTGGCTGGTGTCCTGCTGCCTGCCTGCCTGCCTGCCACAACTGTTGCACGTCTTTCCTGGGGGCTCCAACGCTGCACGTTGGCATCTACTCGCTTCAGACTTACACAGTTATGTCGCTGTTTCAGGACTCCAGTTCAGTCGTAGAGTGGACTCAGGCTCCAAAGGAAAGAGCTCATCGAGGATCGGACCACCAGAACAGTTATGAAGCAGAGTGGGACATGGTTAATACAGTGTCATTTAAGAAGAAACCACATACCAATGGAGGTATGAATTACATCTTTGAGATCTTAAACTGAACAGATGTGCAAAGAAATGCTTTAATATTCCTCAACCACGAAGGAGGATCTGATCCTTTCATGTGTGTGCATAATAACTAGTTCTGTCCTATTTTTATTTTTTGTTTTGTTGTTGTGACTGCAAAAGAGGATTTAAAAATACTCATTCTATTTTTTAATTACTAATAGCAGAGTAAGAAACACTTAAAAAATAACTTTGATAAACTCTGGGTGATAATTGCACATCTGAGCTCAGCACTGGAGGCTGAGGCAGAAGGAGCCTGAGTTCAAGGGCAGCCCGGCTACACCGTTAGTTCCAGGCCTGGAGTCTCAAAACAAAGTACTCCATACATGCTTTCCTTAATCTAGTATTTAAAAAGCGTGTTATTTTACCCTGAGGCAGCAGGGGAGACGGAGTATACTATTAAACTGGGTCATTCGGACTCTTAGGACTTTTTTTTTTTGGTAGCTCATTCCAGTGTCTTCCATATGTTCAGAAAAATAGCACATATTCCACAGAATTCATGTATTATACTAAATATCTAGCTCACATGTGATATGACCAATGTATTTACGATTGCTCATTAAGTCAAAGGCATGTGCCACCACCTCCCAGCAAGGAAGTAATTTATCAGTGCGTTTAATCCCGCAGACAGTTCTGCTGTGACACTGCCATGTGTCTGTATGCTTTTGCCTCTTTCCCCTGGTCTGTTTTCTTTTCTTTTCTTTTTTTCTTTTTTTTTTTTTTTTAAAGATTTATTTATTTATTATATGTAAGTACACTGTAGCTAATCTTCAGACACTCCAGAAGAGGGAGTCAGATCTTGTTACGGATGGTTATGAGCCACCATGTGGTTGCTGGGATTTGAACTCTGGACCTTTGGAAAAGCAGTCGGGTGCTCTTACCCACTGAGCCATCTCACCAGCCCCCTGGTCTGTTTTCTAATAGTCCTAAGGAATCGGTTCTTTTCCTTTCCTTTCTTTTTCCATCTTGAGATAGGGTCTCATTATGTAGCCCTGGCTGGCCTGGTGCCCAGAGGTCCTCCTGCCTCAGCCTCCCCAGTGCTGACACTAAAGGCGTAAGAAATGATGCTGTGTCTAAGAAGATAATTGCTAAGAAATTGAATTTCTTGAAACATTTTATGAAACATTTTAGTACTGCATATAAGAGAGTTTGGAGGTTTTATTTTATTCTTTTCACACTTAGCTTTTACATTTTTACTTTGTACTCCCCTTCCCCATGATGTATAAAGAAAACTTAGAGCACACTTTTAAAAAGTGGATGATGGAAGCCTCATTTACTTGGTTTTCATAAAAACACTGCACATTATATTTCAAATTCTTTGCTTTTCTAAGATTAGTGTATTGAAATGACTTACTTCCAGAAGAACAAACTTTTGTGACTAGAATTCCAGCCCAATAAATTGTCGTATTGTTGATGTGAATTCTGTTGAAGACATACAGAGACTTAGTGAGCTGTTTTATTGTATGTTTGGCTGTTCACTGTCCCTGTCTAATGTATTGGAGGGACTGTACATGTTCATGCAAACTACTTTCTTTTTTTTTTTTTTTTAAAGATTTTATTTATTTATTTATTATATGTGTTTACACTGTAGCTGTCTTCAGACACTTCGGAAGAGGGCATCAGATTTTTCTTGTGGATGGTTGTGAGCCACCATGTGGTTGCTGGGATTTGAACTCAGGACCTTCGGAAGAGCAGTCGGTGCTCTTAACCGCTGAGCCATCTCACCAGCCCACTACTTTCTTTTTAACTTCTGTCTTAACAAGAAAGCATGTTCTGAATTAGCTCTTGGCCTCTTAAGTTTTCTCTCGGAGCTATTTCTGTCGCGTTAGCTGGTGACTGCAGGGTTACTTGCAGACTACTTTTACGCTGACATAGTGCGGATTTTTCTTGCATTTATTGAGCATGCTTTTGATTACCTCATGTGTTCTAGCCACTTGAGATGTACCTGGAAATAAGAAAGGTACTTCCCCTCTCCCCTTATTTTTATTTTTATTTGGATAGCCTTCCCCTATCTCCTGCATTGCCCTGGTTGCCCCAGAACTTGCTGTGTAGATCAGTTGGCCTCAGAGATCTTCTTGCCTGTGTAAAGGCCTGTGTTGCTGGGCATTTGGTGTGGTACATGCTTGTAATTTTAGCTTTCCAAAGTTGGAGGCAAGTGGATCAGATGTTGAAGGTATCCTCATTACATAGTGAGTTTGATGCTAGCTTGAAAGACATGAGATCCTGTCTTTCTTCATCACATTTTACTCTGTACTGCATAGTGTATTTGAATTTGTTTATAATAGGATAGCTCATTTTAAAAGTTTTCTTTAAGAAATGTTATGTGGCCATTTCTACTGTAGGTGAAAACTGTAGTAATATGAATGTACAGTGTATCCCTGGGTTAGACAGATAACTGCTGGGCAAAGGTGATGAACACTCTCAGGACCTTTTAAAAAGATGAAGAAAGATATTTTGCCCCATTTTCTTGTTTTTAAGATGCTCCAAGCCATAGAAATGGGAAAAGCAAATGGTCATTCCTGTTCAGTTTGACAGACCTGAAGTCAGTCAAGCAAAGCAAAGAGGGTATGGGCTGGTCGTATTTGGTCTTCTGTCTGAAGGATGACGTCGTGCTTCCTGCTCTGCACTTCCATCAAGGAGAGAGTAAGCTACTGATCGAGTCTCTTGAGAAATATGTGGCATTGTGTGAGTAAGTACCCAATTGTTTTCTACTTATTTAAGCAGGAGTGTTAGAGTAATACTTGTCACTGCATGTCAGTAGCCCGAGGACACACAGGTGTGAGCACACACAGGGGTGTCAGCAACTTAGTTTCTGCATTAGTGATTGAATAACATTTAGTATTTTGAGTAAAACTTCTTGTCAATTTATTAGCTTTTTCCATTTTAAAATACCATTTATATATAGTCGTGCTTGTGTGCACCCGTGGATGCATTTATGCAGTGGCATTCATACCTAGGCCGTTGGTTCTCCCCTTCTACCGTGTGAGTCCTTGGGATTGAATGCAGGCCATCCAGGCTGGCAGCAGGGGCCTTTCCACCAGTCGTGTGGCCCATATGGCCTTTTTGTTTGTTTGCTTACTTGTTTTCTAAGGGAAGATTAGTCCAAAATTTTTATGTAATTTAATAATGATGCCTCAGTAATTATGAATTGTGTTTTCTTAATTTACCTTTATTTTTATTTTAAATACACAGTTTGTAAGATTGGTACTTTAAGTCAAGCAATTCTTCTTCCTTTTATAAAATTGTAAATTGGCCTGGCGTGGTGGCGCACACCTTTAATCCCAGCACTCGGGAGGCAGAGGCAGGTGGATTTCTGAGTTCCAGGCCAGCCTGGTCTCCAGAGTGAGTTCCAGAACAGCCAGGGCTACACAGAGAAACCCTGTCTCAAAAAACAAACAATGTAAGTTAGAAAACAAGGCCCTCTCACTTTGTGAACACTCTGTCTCCTCTATTTCCTGCCTGTCTGGCACACAGTCCCTCTCTTGCTCTTGTTCTCAATAAGCACTTCAGGCGTTCCTCAGAAAAGACTGCCCTGATCACTCAGTTGTGAATGAAGCAGGCGTGGGCCTCTGAGATGGGATGTCACGAGTGAAGTGACAAGTGAGCGACAACATGAAGATGAGATAAAGGAAGTGTGAGGCTGTGACGGGGAGCTTTATGTAACATACAGAGAGGTCGGTGAGTGAGCAAAGACTCAAGAATAGGCAGGTCCAAGGCAGTCCTGAAGAATGCTTGAACCGTTAGCATGGAGGGCTAGAGAGATTTGGTAAGGAAGGAGGTTTCAGTTGGAGAGAAGAGTGGAACATGCCCCAGTCTCAGCGACGGTCAGTATCACAGACTCGGCAGCTCGGAGCAGGGAGGGAGTAACAGGCAAGGCCCTAGTGAGTAAATGGCGGGTCGTCTTAGCAGGCTCTGCTGTCATCACATGAGTTAAGGTCCTGCACTAGGACACTGACAGATACGATCGAGATTATCAGTGGATTTTGTAGCAGGCCCCTCTCCACTCTGCATGAGTCAGACGTTGGAGGTGTAGGCTTAGCTTGCTTTTGAGACAGGCCCTTGCTCTGTAGCCTAGGTTGGTCCTTTCTCAGCTTCCAGTGTGCTGGGATTATGGCTATGCACCAGTGTGTATGGCTCAGAAGGAGACTTAGCTTTAAGCACTTTGTTTTAAATGTGCTAGACCAACAATGTCCTGCACTGTGTACAGAGAAGAGGTCAAAGTGGTCTTAGGAAAACATTTGAAAGTTGTTTGAATTTGAAGGATTCCTCAGTGCAACACTTCTGTGGTTGGTAAAACTGGGCCTTGGCATAGCATATAAGCTCTCCCTCCCCTCCTCTCCCCTCCCCTCTCCCCGTGTGTGCGTGTGTGTGCGTGTGTGTGCGTGTGTGTGCGCGCGCGCGCGCGTGTGTGTGTGTGTGTGTGTGTGTGTGTGTGTTTTGTTTGAGATAGGGTCTTAATGTAACCCAAGCTAGCCTTGAGCTTGATATATAGCAGAGGCTAACCTTAAACGTTTGATCTTCCTACTTTTACTTCCCAAGTGTTTGGGTTACTGTGGTGTTCATATATTAAAGTTTATCACATGGCATAGCGTCCTTTATTTGAGCCACATGGTTTCTGAGTTCCTGAAACCACCTAAACGTTTTCTTGTTCTTAGGTCATTTATATACGCTATTGGTCCTGTTCAGAGAAATCTCCTTTTCTACTTTCTAAGGTCTCAAGTTTCTGCTTTCCCAGAGTGACTTTCCTGAATTCTTCCTCTCCCACTCATGCTCATTCTGTCTCTCCTCCTCCCTGTTCCATGTCCTTGATTGCTTTTCTCATGCCACTGAAGAGGATAACTTTGTCTATTATGATGGCTAGTTTTATGTACCTGTGACACAAAGTAATGTCGTTTTGGAAGAGGGACCCTCAGTTGAAAAAATGCTCCAACAAATAGGCATATGAGCAAACTTGTAGTTCATTTTTTTGATTGACGATTGATGTGAGAAGATCCAGCTCACGGTGGGCAGTGCCACCCCTGGTGGTCTATGCGCTGAGCCACAGAGGTAGAGCAAGCCAGTGACCACCACCCACCATGGCCTCTGTGTCAGCTCCTGTTTCCAGATCTGCTCTCACTTTTCTCTCCCCTCCAAGTTGCTTGTTTTTGTGGTGTTTTATGATAGCAGTGAAACCCCAAGATATTGCTTTATTTTTTTGTGTGTTCTACTCTAGAAAAGTAAACTTCAGAAGGCTAGAGATGGTATCTTGTTTTCATTTTTTCTTTGTTCCTACCCATAATGCCCAGTATAATATAGATGTCCAATTAAAGTTGAGTGAATAAATGATAATTATGTTTGATATATACTTTTGAAAGAGTATTACAAAAATATTTCTGTATAATTTCAAAGAGAAATGGGAGATTGGTAAAATGTCAGGTCATAGGATGTTTTTATACTAGATGAATTTAAAAATAGAAACACTTAGTGGGCTATTCCTGGTTGTCAACTTGACTATATCCAGAATGAACTACAGTCCAGAATTGGAAGGTTCGCCTCTGGTCCTGATCTTGAGGATCCTGATCTTGAGGCTGAGCGATACAAGTTTCTGACCTGGATCTTGGCTTGGAGATCTTGAGGCATAGTGCCTATGAATCCCAGGAGACTAAGACAAGGAGATCTCTGAGTTCAAGATCACCTGGGACAAAGCAAGTCCCAGATCCACTCTTGGTGGCGCACACCTCTAATCTTGGCCACACCTTCTGCTGGAGACTACATAAGGGCATTGGAAGAAGGAGGATTCTTTCTTCTTTGACTGCTTGCCTTGTGGGACTGAGCAAGTGCTAGATCCTTGGACTACAGACAATTCCCTTACTCTATAGAGAGACACAAATTCTGTGACTCTAGAGAATCCTGGCTAATACACTTAAGCAATTGAGTGTGTCGTGGTCATGTTATGTAGGCAGTATGTAAAGAGAGAGGAAAAGTGGAGTGAAGGTGCAGTTGTCGGGGAGATGGAAGCACGTGGCCTTGTAGTTCATACTTCCCATGGGAGCCAGCTCACTTGCTGTATAATTGGGCACAGGAGAAGCACATTCTCTTTGGTAGGAGGATCCAAGACCGAAGAGAGGCCTGTAGAGTGTTACAGCAGCCATGCGTTGTATTTGCCTTATCTCCCAGACAGGTCTCCAGGAGGAGAGTGGTTCTTTTTTTTTTTTTTTTCTTCTGGTTTTTTGAAACAGGGTTTCTCTGTGTAGTCCTGGCTGTCCTGGAACGTAGACCAGGCTGGCCTCGAACTCAGAAATCCACCTGCCTCTGCTCCCAAGTGCTGGGACTAAAGGCTTGCTCCACCACCACCCAGCGGAGAGTTTCTTAAGAAGTACTTCTCGCAGGGCATGGTGGCGCATGCCTTTAATCCCAGCACTTGGGAGGCAATATAAAATATAAAAATATAAAAATTCATAAATTTGATCAACTATACATATTCAGGATGTCTTCCCAACTCAATTAGACCTATCTAGATAGTCACAGATAACCCCCACAAACTTAAGCTTTGTCTCCTATGTGATTCCAAGTTCTATTAACTTAATAAACAAGACTGACATCTCATCCTAATGGCATTGACTCCTTAAGTATTGTTTTCCTCCCACTGAACAGGATCTTGAAATGGGTGAGCAGAGAATGCTATCGGTCTTGGGACAGACTGGTCTATAAAGCTAGAAAGATGGAGGCCAGTGGTCTTGGGACAGACTGGTCTATAGAAGCCAGAAAGATGGAGGCCGGTGGTCTTGGGACAGACTGGTCTATAAAGCCAGAAAGATGGAGGCCAGTGGTCTTGGAATAGACTGGTCTATGGAGGCCAGAAAGATGGAGGCCAGCAGTGCATGCTTTGCCATTTCTTTTTTTTTTTTTTTAAATTTATTTATTTTTTAATATGTGTGTATACACTGTAGCTGTCTTCAGACACTCCAGAAGAGGGCATCAGATTTTTGTTATGGATGGTTGTGAGCCACCATGTGGTTGCTGGGATTTGAACTCAGGACCTTTGGAAGAGCAGTCGGTGCTCTTAACCGCTGAGCCATCTCACCAGCCCATTCTTTGCCATTTCAGGTTCTCTAGCTTCTTGGTGAGTATATAATGTTGAATTCATATAGTAAGCTTTTATTATCATTTAAAGTTCTGTATTCACTTGAAGAAAAGAATGTAGTTGTTCAACTGCAGATACGAAGAAGAAATCACCATATTACCAACATGTAACCACAGATACTTTCCTGGAAACTCAAGTGTTTGTTAGGATGTGTGGGAAGCATTTTAATTCTATTGAATTGTTTTCTAATACAGACAGTGTTTTTTGTTTTTTGTTTTTTCCCCCCACATTACTACATGAATATCTAAACAGTAGAAACTTTTTCTAAAAAAGCAAAAATGGCTGTTTTATCATATCACACTAACCATAGTTTATGTGTATAGGTGTTTTGTCTGCATGTATGTGTGTGTATCATGTTCTTGCCTGGTGCCTGTGGAGGCCAGAACAGGGCATCAGATTCCCTGCACTGGAGTTACAGACTATTGCTAGCTGCCATGTGGATTCTGGGACTCAAACCCAGGCTCTTGAGAAGAGCAGGCAGTGCTCCTAATAGATGAACTATCTCTCTGTTTCTGCATTGACTTTTTCCTTTAAATTGAGTCTTGGTTGATGTTGGTTGCAGTGCTGTTACTGTATTTTATTAGTACATATTTATTGGACAGTAACAGTATAAAATAGCTTCTGGGTCAAATCCATGCACAAACATTGTTCAGTATGGTTTCTGAGTCTGTTGGCTCCTGTTGGAGCTGGGAAGTACGTCAGAATTTTTAGGTGATATACTTAATATTGCAATTTTTTTTTCCCTTAACTTTTTGCAAGCAGTGTTACAATTGCTGGTGCTAACATCACTTAAAGTTCATTTTAGTATGGCATTAAGTTTTAAAATCTTTTTTAGCAGCCGGGTGTGGTGGCCCATGCCTTTAATCCCAGCACTCAGGAGGCAGAGGCAGGCGGATTTCTGAGTTCGAGGCCAGCCTGGTCTACAGAGTGAGTTCCAGGACAGCCAGGGCTACACAGAGAAACCCTGCCTCGAAAAACCAAAAAAAAAAAAAGAAAAAAAACTTTTTTAGCATGAGAGATTAGCTTCCCAGAATACATAGTTTGAGATTAAATCAGTGTGATAACTTGGCAGTTATAAACGTGTTCTGAAAGCCAGTCCTTTCCAGTGAAGTGGCCTGATAGTGCTCCCTCGTTCACTCTGTTTTCTAACACTTTGAGGACTTCCTTCAGGGTAGTTCAGCCTTACATTTCTTCATCATTTCCCCAAAGAGGACCTGCAGTATCCGTCAGGGAGTGTACAGTATTAACAACTGAAATACTTAGGGTAGGAAGATAAGTGGCTGCTGGTTTGTGATGCAGTCACATCTCCTGTGGTCAGGTTAAGGGGTCACTCTGATGCTTTGGAGCTGTAGAGCTGGCTGACTCCAGTAGCTGGAGAGTACACATTTTATTCCTTTCCTGTAGGTCAGACAATGCTTTTACTTTCATTTTTAATTAAGATTTTGAGTGACTTAATGTAATTTATTGTTAGAAATAAAATAAACCAGCAGCAGTAAATGCTGTGCTAGAAGGAACAGTCCCCACACGTGCACATCATCTGCTTTTCTGGTGCACATTTAAAAGTCGACCTATTGTAACCGTGACTTGCTATAAGAAAATCCATGGCTCTGCATTTTAATCACCTGCCCTAGTTTCAGAAAGACATAATGAATGAAAATGTAATATGTTTTAATTGCGCCCCTGTGATGGTTTATATATGCTTGACCCAGGGAGTGGCACTGTTAGGAGGTGGGGCCCTGTTGGAGTAGATGTGACCTGGTTGGAGTAGGTGTGTCACTGTGGGTGTGGGCTTAAGGCCCTAGTTGCCAAAGACCACCCCCACCCCAAACACACTGTGTATTAGCTTCTATCGTCTTTAAAGGATCCAATATTGCTTATAACCACGTTTGGAAAAGATCCTGTTTTGGATTTCGTATCTCCTCTAGCATTTCTGCTTTATCCTGTTATGTTAGAATCAAGACGAGATAGCTGTTATTGAAGATCTTATCTCAAACATTTGTAATAAACTAGATGTGTATTGCAGCAGAGAACATTTAGTTTTTATTTTAAATATAGTACATTTATAGATTGATTACAGCTAACTTACTAGGCCATAAACAATAGAAGACCGGCTGGTTTGTCTGATTCTGTGGAAAGCACAGTGTACTCTGTGGTTACTGAGGAGTGTGCAAAGAGACCTTTCCTTCAACCTTTAATAAGAAAACTAGAACTGTATGGTCACTGAAAACATGTATGCATGTGTGTGTAAACACTTTTGAATGTATGCATGTATAGCTATGGTCTGCTTGTGGACGTTGTACATCGTGGTGCGGAGCCTAGTGCGCACCACGATGTACAACGTCCACAAGCAGACTTTTGAATGTATGCATGTATAGCTATGGTTATCATCATTATCAAAGAACCTTCATAGTTTTTGTTTTTTTTTTTTTTTGGTTTTTTCGAGACAGGGTTTCTCTGTGTAGCCTTGGCTGTCCTGGAACTCACTTTGTAGACCAGGCTGGCCTCGAACTCAGAAATCCGCCTGCCTCTGCCTCATAGCTTGTATTTTTAAACATTTTGTATTACTTACAAGCTGTGGATCAAATTTGGAAACCATTTCAAAATATGTTTCTTATTTTGTATATATCACATACTTGAATCCTACAGTTTGGTTTCACTCGTTTTTTTATAGCAAAGACATACATATTGTAGACTTTACTATTGTAAATTTTATCTAAGGATCCAGTTTCATTGTAACATAAGCATCTTGACTTTCCCTAGAATAAAATCATAAAAATAGGTTTGTTACATTCCATTTTAAGATGTAATATTTTGATTGGCGAGATGGCTCAGTAGTTGAGAGAAGTTGTGATTCTCACAGAGGAACCCGGCTCAGTTCCCAGAACCCACACATACCACTCACAACCGCCTTAATGAAGATTTTCAGAGTCTGATGCCCATTTCTAGCCTCTTGGTACCAGGTACACACGTGTCCTACATACATACATGTAAGCAAAGTGCACACACAATAAGTGGTGTATGTCTTTAATTCTAGCACTTGGTGGCGGCGGCGGCGGCAGTGGGGGGCAGATGCAGGTGGATCTCTTGAGTTCGAGGCTAGCCTGGTCTACAGAGTGGGTTCCAGGACAGCCGAGGCTACACAGAGAAACTTGTCTCAACAAACACAAGTTTAATATTTACTGTTTCATGAAGTTTTTTTTAGTTCTAGGTATTTGCTAATAGGGAATTTTTTTACTAAGAAACTTCTGGAGCTAGAGTTGTTTTTTTGTTTTTTGTTTTTAATGCACTAGTAATTATTCAGGAGATAATTGAAATATTGTGGTAGTAATTTCTAAAAATCTCCATTTCTATTTATAGGTCGCCACAAGATAGTAGAACACTTCTTGTCAATTGTCAGAATAAGAGTCTCTCACAGTCTTTTGAAAATCTTCTTGATGAACCAGCATATGGCTTGATACAAGTATGTTGTTATAGTCCTTTTTCTGTGTATCAGTTTGATTCTGTCATTTGTATTCCTCCTCCCCCGGTCTCAGACCACAGAGTGAGCAGGCGTCGTCTGTGATGTTTAGGGCACAGTACTGTGTGGTTTTACAGAGTAATAGTTACTATTGAGCCAGGTCTTTCCTTTCTCATAGTGCTGAAATAAGGCAGCAGATTGTAATTATGCTTTTCATTCATGTGAAGGATCACAGAGTAAGATACTTCAACTTAATGATTAGTTTAGAAAAAAAAAAAGCAATCTGAATTTTTGTTTTACTTCTCAGTAGATAGTGTGGATATTAGGATGTATCCGATTCTTCAGAGTGTGTTTAGGTAGAGTCTTGCTTTTAACCAAAAGCACTCACTGAACCCGTGCAGGGCCCCTGAGAGTGGTCAACCCTTCAGCCACTTGGCACATGCCGGAGTGCTTGCTAGGATTCTGGCCCCTTGTCTTGACTTCGGCCGTGTAAAGATTAACAACATAAATGGAGAGTTGAGAAACAAGTCGGACAAGAGGATCTTCTCCTTAAGAAACCGTTCTTCTGAGGAATGGCTTAAAAAACAACTGTCTGGGCAGGCTCTAGGAACAACCCGAGGACTGGACATAAAAAAGACTTTTCAGGCCAGCTCTGCCCTAGACATGGTTTTTGATGTGAACAGCTAATTTAGATCAATTAAACTATCAGCTCTTACCTAAATAAACTGAGCTTTTAAATTTATCTATCAAATATTTTGTGGTAGTGTGGTAGTGCACACTTCAAGAAATACATATCGTATTTTCTTTATTTTTTATTTATTTATTTTTTTTTGTGAAGGCAGGCCTGCTAGACAGAAGAAAGCTGTTGTGGGCCATTCACCACTGGAGAGTAAGCCCCGTGTGCATTCTGTATGCAGATTGAGGCCTGCAGAGCATTTGTTGATCAGCAATTCAATCAGTAGCATTGATTTGTCATCTATTACGCTATTTTAACTAAATGGTTTAAATTTAAAATTTCTTTCTAGAAAAAAACCCAAAGATAATCATAGAATACTCTGTTTTAGCTCTGATTTCCCTCCTTTTAGAAGCTTTGCTTTTTTGCCACTTATAGGATAATTTGTTTTTTATTTTTTAAATTACTAATGCTAATATTTTTTTCTACTACCTAGAAAATTAAAAAGGATCCTTATACAGCAACCATGGTAGGATTTTCCAAAGTTACAAACTACATTTTTGATAGTTTGCGAGGCAGCGATCCCTCTACACATCAACGACCACCTTCAGAAATGGCGGATTTTCTTAGTGATGCTATTCCAGGTCTCAAGATAAATCAGCAAGAAGAACCAGGATTTGAAGTCATCACTAGAGTGAGTGGAGATAAAGTAATCTAGTTCTTAACATTATAGTAGAAGAATGCATAGTGACTACTACAGAAAACGAAGCTCCTTTTTCACGTGTGACTTCTGCAGCCCACACATAATAGCTTGGTTTGCCGATTTGTTCTCATATGCTATCACTCCATTAACGCCTCATCTTCTGTGATGGCCTTTTGGTAGTTGCTTTGTGGAGTGCAGAGAAGTAGAAGGAATGCTGATCAGCCTGTCGCCTGTTAGGTTTGTTTGTAATTTGCCCATTTCTATGTAGGTGCCAGAGGCAGCTTGACAGGGCTTAGGTCCTCTGGTTCGCCTTACAAGTCTTTACTAAGATGGGTTTGGGCCTTGAATGAAAGCAAATCTTTATATAATGTTCAGCAAGGCTGTTGAGTTTGCTGCAACTTGAGGCTTGCTCATAATTATAAAATTGTAAGTTGTGGTTCTTAATTAAATGGTTTATCTTTAAATAGTATCTTAAAATCACCAGCATCTATTAATCAAATAAAAAAGTAGAAACTGCCAAGTGGGACAAATGAGTCATGAATCAGTTTTGAGACAGTTTGTAAGAAAAGCTAATTTTAGAGTGTGATAGTGGAATAATTATATATTCTAGCTCTTCTTAATAATATATGATTTGATTTGAGGGTTTCATAGAATTGATGCTGAATGGTTTTTACTATGTAATTGAAGATGTAATGGCAAAACTATTTTAATGACAAATACTTTCAATCAGTACAGTCTCTGAATGTGTTCTATAGAGGGGAAATGTGTGTGATGCTGCCTCATAAAGCCCCTTAACTTAAAACTGGACAAGTAAGGAAGGCTAGGAGGGGCAGCAAAGCTCCCGCCTGAGCAACAGTGTCTTAGCTTTTACTTATGCCTTGACTTCATTTACAGACATGTGAGAAGTACTCTTTATTTCTCTTCCTGTTCTAGATCGATTTGGGAGAGCGACCTGTTGTTCAAAGGCGGGACCCAGTGTCCCTGGAAGAATGGAACAAAAGCCTTGACTCTGAAGGAAGACTCTTGAACGTGGAGAGCATGAAGCAGAAGATATTCAGAGGGGTGGGTATTGCCTGTGGTGCTGATTGTATCAGAGCTGGGCTGATTTATTTCTTTTGCAGGAAGAGTTGACTCTCATTTCTTTGATGAAAGATTATAATAAAATTTCTGTATTAAGTGGAAGAGTGGGGTGCTTACAGTGCCCCTGAGTGCTGAGTTTGCAGATGTCCATACATCTAGAGAAGATAATTGTTCTTATTTTGTTGTGTGGGTTCCATGAGGAGCCTTATAAGAGTAGCATTGTCCTACCCAGTCAGGTTGACCTTCTTCCTCCTCAGCCTTCTGTCTATGTGCAGTTTGCTGTATGCTTGTTTTTGGCAGTTTGGCAACTACTAACATTGTCAGGGTCTAGACGCAAGAAACAAGATAGTATTCATTGAATTATTTGGGGATATAAAACTTAGGTATTAAGTTTCCCGTTTATTTATATTCAAGCTTTGTGAACTTAGAATATTGTTTTTTGTTTATTTTTTTTAACTAATGTGATTAATATGAATACTTTCTTTAGGGTCTTAGTCATTCATTAAGAAAGCAAGCATGGAAATTTCTCCTGGGATATTTTCCTTGGGATAGTACCAAAGAGGAAAGAACTCAATTACAAAAACAAAAAACGTAAGTAAATGATGCTTTTGTATTTTTACCAGAGAAACTCAAGTAACCCACCCATATAAATTTTTTATGGGAAAATTTGGAGTAGACCAGCAGGAAATGGGAGAACAATTAGATTTCATTGTTTCAATTTAAAAATTAGAAGCAATGTAATTATTTCAAGCCAGAAACACTTATTTAGAAGGATCTTGTTATAGCTATGTTGGTGACTATGTAAACATGGTAGAATGTCCAAGTTTCCTGTGCTAGCTTTGCATGAAGACAACTATTTAGATAGACATTAAAGTACACTACTCATTTCTATTGGTTTTATAATTTATGAAATTGTAGAATTGGGTTATACGCATATTTGCTGTTTATATTATCTGTAAGTTATTTTCATGTGCTCATACAATGGTCACATAAAAGAAAGCGTCTATTTCTTGTAGAGAAATATAGCTAACTTCCCAGGTATTTTTATGTCTTACCTTTGATTTTAAACTATTTTCAACCGTTACGTGCATATCAAAAGTCTTTGTCCTTTCTTTTTATATTAACAATTTTCTAGTAATAAACAGGAAAACAACTTTTAAAGTTGGTTTTAAAAGGTTATTTGAATTCTTGTTTATATTTATTCAAGAGCTTTAGTGGCTCAAATATTTAATAAGTAGAATAAATTTAGAAATCATTTGAAGAATTGAAGTGTATTAAAGTGTACCTAAAATGGTAGCAGCAGAAATTGATCCCATCTGTTTTCCTGTTTTCACATGTGTCTAACTAAACACTTCACTGTCATGTTTGTAAACTTACTGCCACCGTCATAGATACTCTGATATACTATGTATAGACAACTCAAGTAAGCAGTGTCACAGACACAAGGTTCAATGGTGTCCGCTGTCTCCTACAGTGATGAGTACTTCAGGATGAAACTGCAGTGGAAGTCTGTCAGTGAGGCCCAGGAGAAGAGAAACTCACGCCTGAGAGACTACAGAAGTCTGATCGGTAGGTTTCCATATGTGATAGCATTGATATTGGGGCTCAGAAGAAATCCGAATTGGGGACTGCAGGGAATATACATTTATGTGTAGTCTAGCAGGCCTGTCAGTTTAGCCTTTGCATATTTAAGTAATGATGTACTACTGTCATTCCAAAATGTGAATTAAGGAAAGATTATTTCCTTATTTTAAAAGACTTAGTTTTTATTCCCTGCGAAAGTGATGTTGTGCTTATTGCCAAAAAGAAACTGTAGATTGTGGGAACTAAAAGGGGGTAGGGGAAGGGGCGGGGTAGCCCATGTCCGTCCAGAGTTCCTCCTATGCTCTGGACAGGTGGATATGGGAGGGCTGCCAGTCACTTTCCACTCGGCCCCAGGTGAGTGTCTAAGCCACTGACCCCACTCGATGGGGGCGAGGGGGTGGACAAGGGGCAGCCCCCGAAGGGGTGAGGTCCCCCGGAGTGACACCATGTAGCCCTGAGGTTATGGGAGAGAGGGCTTAGGGAGAGAGGCTCCCACACAGGCGAGAGTCTGCGAAGTGGACCTTGAGTCCAGGAGACAGTCTATGGTTTTGGAGCTTTATTATAGAAAGGTAGGGAGAAAGGAGAGAAGGTAAAATGAGAGAGAGAGACCAGTCATGGCCTAGAGGAGAGAAAGGGGAAAGGGATAGAGAGAAGAAAGGCTAGAGAGTAAGAGGGAGAGAGAGGAAGAGAGAGGAGAAGACAGTAAGTGGGGGAGTAAGAGCAAGAGAGCAAGAGAGTGAGGAGGGGGTAAACAGTCCCTCTTATGGTCTTTACTGTTGCTAGGTAACTGGGGAGGAATCTAGCCTGAAGGTGAGAAGCTTGGGCCATTGCCTATGTGACTACTAACCATGCTTCTCCTGTGGGGGCTGTGGGGGTGGTAACTTCGATGGGATCCAGGGTCTAGGAGACAAGAGAGAACTCCTTCTGTCCCATGTAGGTGAATTATCACCACTGGGTCCTCAGACCTCAGCTCAATTGGAGACCAGACTGTCTGTGTATAGCCCAGTGCCCAACAGTAGATGACCAAAAAGAAAATAAAGATTTGTTTTTTTTGCTACCTGGAGATAATTATGGTTAGCTTTAATGTACATATTTGCTGCCACCCCAAGGTCTCTGTAGTTTGGCTATCCTGAGCTTGTTATGTAGACCGGCTGGTTTTGAACACTGAGAGTCTCCTGCTTCTGCCTCCTGAGTTCTGATGTGCACCACCATGCCGAGCTCTGTTTACTTTAGTTAAGGGATTTTAAGTGGGAAGTTTTCCAATTTGAAAATAGAATATTTATCTGGGAATAATTAAAAAAAGAGATGTTTGGCACAGTTTTAGCACTAATATTATTAAACTTAGTTCTGGGATACCTGTGGAAAAAATCAAATCTAAATTATTGAAGGCTGCTATACACACCCGCCTGACCTGTCTCAGCTCACAGTTGTTTTACACATGAGAAAACAGAAGCATTAATAAGAATGGCTTGTCCATTGTCACATGGTTGATGAGCATGGAATCCAGGTTTAGTACTCCTGAACTGTCTTTTCATGTCTTGTTTTATATGAATTTGTATAACATTAGAACTTGGTTTCAAATTTTTATATTGAATTTATATATGTATGTTTATAGGCTCATAAATACAGAAAGTTTGTCATTACTGTAGCCACTACCACCTACCTGTGGAAGAAAGAACTCTAATTTAAGCCGAGTATGCTGGTATATATATGTAATTCCAGAACTTGGAAAATGGAGGCAGGCAAAGTGATTTGAATTTAGTCTCATAGTGTACACACACACACACACACACACACACACACACAATACATAATATGTAATTCTGGCCAGCCAGAGCTACATAGCAAAACTCTCATCTTAAAGGGCCCTCTACGTTATGCATAGAAAGGTCAGTCTAATAACGAGTCAGGCCTTTTGTGATACAGAGACAACTGCTGCCATCTGTTGGCCAGAGTACCCCCCCCCCCCCAGCTAAATTCCTTATCTGCTTAAGGCAAAACGCTTGGGGGTTCTTTGTCGTGAGTTGTTGAACAATTCCATCTGAAGGCACCTACTGTTTCCAGTGTCAGTACAATAAATGGTGATGGTCTGTGTTCCCTTCTCCTCTTGTTTGGACATAAAATGCCCAGCCTAGAAAGGATTCTTTTAATGCATGCCGGATTATCTTCCCATTGCACTTGAAGCTACAGTAGCTCTCATTTTTGTCTTTCATCCCTGAATATCCTTGAACTCTTGATCCTTGTCTTTACCTCCCACTTAGCTTAAATCTCTGTATGATTTGAATTGAGACGTGTTTTTCTTCATTTTGCTCATTTTTAGTGGAAAATAAAGGTTACTGATTTGTTTAATCTGTCTAGATATTCTAGTGGCTTTTAAAGCACTCATGCACGCACGTGTGGTCCACTGGGGCTTACTAGTCAGCTGCTCTTGCCATTTAGTGAGGCCTGGGTTAGTGAAAAACACTGCTTCCAAAAAGGGCAGGGTGGAGCAGTGGAAAAAGCCTTTGGGGTCACACACGGATGCGCATGCCCCATGTATACCTGTAGACATGTATTCATGCATGCACACCTCTGCACAGGAGGTTGAAGGTTTTGTGGATCATAAGAAGATGGATTTAAGTGTAATAGAAAAACCATCGGAGCATTGTAAGAGTGTATTATTTAGATTTGTTTTTTGCTGCTGTGTGAAAATGCGTCATATCAATAAGAAAGCTGCTATCTGAGCTATAAGCAGGATTAAAGAAGCTTGGTTAGTAGGAGGTAGAAGCCTAAGTAAGAGATGGTGGCAGTGCAGAGTTAGAACACCCATGTTGTTGATAGAATTGATGTATTGACTATTGAGTGAAATAGGATGAGAAACCAGGTGCATAAGCTGACAGTTACTCAAACGAGAAGGGTTTGAGCTGGACTGTGGCTTGAGCTGAGTGATGGTTTATCTGCGCACGTTGGTGGCTGCTCGCAGAATAGCTCTAGAGGGCCAACAGCAGTGAGAACGTCCATTTGAGACAGCGGCTAGTCCAGATGAGAGGCGATTGCTTCTTGGCGTGGGAGACTGAAGCCGGCACACTCACGGAGACTGAAGCAGCTGTGGTATTTATCCTGCAACTCCACGGTGCGGGGGTTTCAGGGCAGAGGAGACAGCACAGTCTAGACTTATTTTTCAGGGTCCTGAAGGTTTAGAGAAGAGCCCAGGACACCACCGCTAGAGTGGGGGGATGCGGTGAATTGCTTTCTAGTTGGAAGATTTAGTGTTGAGTGTCAGTCAGGGAAGGAAGGATGAATGTCATTTTTAGTGTGAGCAACTGGAAAAATGGAGTTGTGTGCTTTCAATAAAGGAGAGAGAAGCCTGAAAGGGGAGACAATTTTTAAGGAGCTATTTGGAATTCAGTTTTCGATAATAATTTTGAGGTATATATTGGGCATTCACTAACTAATATGTTAGTATGAGGGACCTCAAGTTGTAGGTGAGGTAATAGCTGGAGATAAGTTTAGGGTCACCAACACACTGGTTCAGAGACTGGGAAACAGTGATTTAGGAAACGAACATTTGTCAACTAGGCAGGGTGGTGGGAAGGGGTCCCAGGAATGAGATACTTAAGGTACTTCCATTTACAAGTGAGGCCATTATGGAGAAAGCAGGAAAAGAAACAGGCAAGGGAGGAGAAAGGATAGTGTGAGGCCATGGTTTCCTAGGACTAATGAACACGGCTCAGGGGGGCTGATGTGTCAAGAATGAAGCAAGAGCTTTTTGTGTGGACAATCAGAGTTTGATGTTGAGGAGTGCATGGTGGCTTGTTGGTTGACACGATCAGCTGAGCTCAGGAGGAACGGCAAAGAACCTGGACATGGCACATGCAGGTTTGGCAAATGTCTCTAAGCAGATGGAGAGAGGCTGGAGCAGCAGACAGGTGGGATCGGGAAGGTTTCTGTGATGAGAAGACAAGCAAGTGCATGGTGGAGCGCAGTAAGGAAAAACTGACCCAGGGCGCCCAAGAGCACCATGTGTGGAGACCAAAGGACGACTCTTTATGGAATCAGTCCTCCAGGAATTTTTATTTCATTAATTAAAGCTTGACAAAAAGTAAAATAAATAAGAAATCCTGTGCTTGTTAGATAAAGCTTTATATAAGAATCTATTTTTTTTGTTTTATTTTTTAAATATGTGATTTTCTTCTTTAGAGAAAGATGTCAACAGAACAGATCGAACAAACAAGTTTTATGAAGGCCAAGATAACCCAGGGCTGATTCTGCTTCACGACATTTTGATGACCTACTGCATGTATGACTTTGATTTAGGTGAGTTCCCTGCATCTTGCTTTAAATTAAGACTTGTGTGTGTGTGCGTGGCTTAGAATTTTAGGAGCTGACTTGGAAGTGGTAATTGCTTTAGTAGAAGCCTGTGGGGCTGTGACTCCACAGGAGGAGAGCCCTCCGTTGCCGCACCAGTCACGGGGCACTGTGGAGTTCTTTTAGTTTTTTGAGAGAATTACACTGATACCTTCAGGACATTACTGTATCAGCTGAAATAGTTCTAGGGATTTGACCATAGCTTGCTACACTTCTTTTGATGAAGCTACTTACTTATTGTAAGGCTGGTGTTTGGCCTTGCTGTGATAAGTAAATGTGTGTAAAACCTAAGGGATGCAGGCGAAGATGGTGCTGATTTCTTAATTTCCAGCTTTGGAAAGTTCTGAGAACCTGGGCAGTGCTTGAGAGGTGCTCTGTTGTTCAGTGGACAAAAACACAGGCTGAGGTTAGGTACATCTTACCTGAGTGCTCTGAACCAGGGGTCTTTCCCTTTGATAGCGTTTTGGATTTGAGTGCTTATCTAGAGATTGTAGCAGAGGAGTGGAACTGCTCAGATACCCTGGGCTGGAGAACCTTCCCTTCTGCATGGAGAAAGTCTTCTCCACTGTGCAGTGTGGTGAGGGAGGGAGCGCCAGCCTCCCAGCTGAGTCAGCCAGACCAGCCCAGCGTGAGGAACCAGACCACCCCAGCGTGAGGAACTGTATTAAAGGATTGCAGCGTTAGGAAGGCTGAGGGCCACAGCTCTGTACCTTCAGCACGCCGGTCCAGTGCCATTTTAACCTGTTAACATCGTAGAGAGCAAGACCATTCCTTGAGAGCAGGTGGCATGCATTCACTCTCTCCCGATGATAATTTTGAGATAGGAATCCACACGTGGCTTTGCATTCTGCCAGGAATATGGTTTGAGACATGCATCCCCTTGCTATCTTCATTTGCCCACATCAACATCAAACTTTCAAGTCAGGCACTTCAGGTATCTGAGACGTAGTTAAGGTTCTCATGAATAACTCTGGGTCTCTTAAAAACTAAAAGCTGTTTGGCAGCCAGTGGGGCGCATTCCTGTCCTTCACTTTACTGTAACCGAGGCAGGAGATTTAGTTACGTTGACTTGTCTTCTCAACTCACAGGCGAGTGACCGTAAGAGAGCTTCACTGAGTTCAGTCTTGTTACTGAGAAAGTAGGTAAAGTGGTGGAAAGCAGCCAGAGCCGTAAGGCTGGGTACGTGTTGCTGAGAGAGCACGGGGGCTGTGCTTGGGAAGCGTCTGAGCTGCTTCCCCTCTTTCCTTTTCTTTCTTTGTTCACAAAGATGACCCTGAATATAAATAATATGTTAAGTTCTGTTCAAAATTCTATGCAAGAAAGCATTACCATGTGCAGTGTTTTTAAAAATAATTTCTATCTCTAAGATTTTTTTTCAATTGTATTTTCCAGTAGTTAAGTTTTAGTTATCTGAAAAGTTGACCTGTGAGTAGACTGAAGGTTTCAGGGAAGGAAATGTATACCTCCCTGATGCGGAATGGTATTTCTCCCATGGTCACAGCAAAACAAATTAGCTATGAAAATAAGCTTAGGGAAATAGTTTAGAAACTAAGGGGCTGCTGATGAAGATGTGCAGTCAGCAGTAGTCCAGAATCCAAGTGCAAGTGGATACCATGTCTGCTCCACAACCCATAGCTTGAAGAGCATCATCTAGAAGGATGAAGTAGTTTGAAGACCACCACAACATAAAGAAGAACCTGACTGCTTGCCGCGGCTAAGACTGACAGGAGAAGTAGGGTAGTAATCATGTGGGAGCCAAAGGCCAAAGGGTTAAGTTAGCCTTTTAGAAAAGTTTATTTTTCATAACTTCACAGCAAAGCACTCCCCCTGGAACAGGCATAGTGTAAATCTTTGAGTAGCAGAGTTTGAGGTTTCCTGTCATAGACTGCTGTCTGATCCAGCAATCACACTCCTCACACTGGGTTCAGGTCAGGTAGATGTCCTTCAGACTTTAATTGGTTTTGTTAATATTGACCCTAATTTCTTTGTCAGTTGTTAAATTGGTAAAATTATGATAACAGTCTAATCTTAGTTATGTCTTTCATAAAACTCTGTTATTTACAAGCCATTTACATAAATCTGCAGACACGTTTATATTTAAATGTTTTCTTTAAATGTCTTTGCCTGTCACTGGCTCCTACATTATTTCCCCACAGGGTAGAAACAGACACACTGTGGGGACTGTGGGATGTCCTCAGGTTGTGGTGCATGACAGACACAGGCAGGTTAGCTCCACTTACTGTAAGGGATGTGCGGTGAGGTGACCACCTTTCTGTGTGTGCTGCATGTCTCATCTGGATTTTCTGACGAGACTTAGGCTTATTTCTCCTCCTGGCTAAAAAGGAACAGGAATGAGCCGTTTGTAACTTGTGTAGTGCTGTCCTTTCCTTTTAAAGGCGCTCTTTAAATGGTCTCCCTGCGAAAGGATTTTGCTGATTGAAACTTTACAAGTTACCCGTCAAGAAGTCTTTGTGTTAAGCTTATGTGTCTTGTACTATAAAGTTGTAGCTACTCTTGAGGTAGAGGCAGAAAGGTATGAAAATTGCAAGTTCAAAGCCTTCTAGGACTGCAAAGCAAGCTCAAGGTTGTCTACTTAGTGAGAGCATGTCTCAAAATCAAAATGGAAAGAAAGACTGGAGATACAATTCAGTGGTACAGTACTCACCTAACATGTGCTGACCCTTAATACCTCCACAAAACATCAGAATGTACAAAAGTCACCAAAATACAAGCGAACAGGTGTAGTGAACTCGTGTTCTTTTGTTGGTTAAAATTGTGGTGCCCGGGCCTGGAGAGGGATTTAGCAGTTAAGAACACTGGTGGCTTTTCCAGAGGACCCAGACAGCATCAGTCCTAGCACCTACATGGTGGCTCACAACCTTCTGTCACTCCAGTTCTAACAGATCAAATTCTAGCCCCTGGCCTCTGTTGATACTGGGAACACCAGTGAGTGGTATACAGATATACATGCAGACAAAATATGAAAAATATAAAATAATAAGTAAAATAGTCTGGTGTCTGAAAATCCCCTTATAAAACGAGAATATTGAGGGACTTACAGAAACTTCTATGTGAAAAGCAAAAATAGCACCTTGTTTTTTAAGGGAAAATTTGTGATTTTTAAAAAAGTTTTCTTTCTTTTTTTAACTTTTTATTGATTCTTTGTGAGTTTCACATCATGCACCCTAGTCTCACTCATTTCTTAGTCCTCTTGGATCTGCCGTGTGCCCTGTGACCTCTCCTCCAAAATAACACACACACACATACACACACACATACACCATAGAGAACATCTTGTCATGGAAGCTGCAGTGTGTGACAGTGTCTCACAGAATACCCTGCCTGTCCACATGGCTTTACTTGAAATGTTCATTGCAATAAGTCAGTGTTCAGGGCTCTGGCTTCTTTGACCCCATCAATCCAGGATCCTCACTGGAACTTCTCTCAGTTGTCTTGTTGTGGCCTGTATTGTGGAGATCCTGCAGCTTTGGATCAGCAGGACTGGCCCTTTCACAGGCCCCAACAGCTCACAGATGATGATGAGGTGTGGGCCAACTTTGGATCTGGTTCTGAGTGGCAGCTGAGTGGTCAGCCTGCCAGGCTTTCCCTTATCTGCATCACCAGGGAGAGTTCTCAGCACTCTTCTGCCTAGGCCACCCAGTACCACCACTGGCAGGAGGCAGGATCAGCTCTTCCACTCTCAGGCCCTTGGGGCAGGCTCACCTGTTACCATACTTTCAGAGCCAGCCACACTGTGCTGCCGGATTGAGGCACAGGGCCTGTTCTCCCAAGTGCAGCAGCTTTTGAGGGGCGGGCCAGCTCTCCTGGAGTATATGTGAACTACTTGTTCACATAATCAAGTACTGTAGGGTCGTAACTGAGAATTTACTATACCATCAAAGAAAAGGAAGTTTAAGAGACAGCTTTAGCTGCTAGGGTACTAATAAGATGAAATGTCGTTGCTAGCCTTGGTCAGTCAATATAAAGGGAAGAGGAAGAACACTGGGTGATTGCTGCTATTTAACGGTGCGGTTGTGGTGGTTTGTGTGAGTTAGCCAGTGTGGTGTATGCTGAAGCAGTGGGCATTTTCCAGTTCTGCTTTGCTAGTGTGTGTGTGGTACGCTGCCCCTGGTCACTCTGGCCTTGTGACTTTTCTTTCTGATTATTTCAGTAATTCTTTTACTTGAGGGTTTTCTTTGCCTGTCTGCCTAGTTCCTCTTCAGTGCCTGTTTGAATGTGTGCATTTCACTTTCTTCTGGGTTATTTCTTCATCTCTTCTTTCATATGATGCTTTTGCACATCTTTTTGAAAAAACTATTTTTCATTAAAATATTACGCCATTTCCCTTTCCCTCTGCTCACTCCTCTGTTCCCCCCTTACTCCCTCTAAAAGTCATGGCCTAGTTTTCTTTAATTATATGATTTTTGTGTGTGCATGTGTGTGTGTGTGTGTATAGATATTGAACGAGTGAATAGATAAGTACAACCTGGGTCCATTCAACGTTGCCTGCATGCGTGTGTTTAGGGCTGGCTGCATTGTGTTAAGGTAGACAATAGAGGAGGTAGTCCATGGAAAACTAACCCTCCATCTCAGTAGTCATTGGTTACCTGTTGTCTAGGGTGGGGTCCCGTGACACTGCCTCCTTTAGCATGTCAACTGGTGCTGTCGTGGCTGAGATCTTGTGTGATAGCCAGATTGTTGAGAAGTCATGAGTGCAGCTTCCCCGTTGCACCTAGAAGACAAAATCTTGGAGCAGACTCCCTGGTCCTCTGGCTTTTAGAACCTTTCTGTCCTCTTTTCAGTCATGTTCCTTGAGTTGAAGGGGTCGTGTTGTAGATGTACTGCTTGTGATGAGCACTTCAGGAGTCAGGTGTCCTCTGTATTTTCACCAAGTTGAGGACTTCTGTGACAGTCTCTGTCAGTGCCGAAGCGGCTTCTCTGAGGAGAGTGAGAGAGGCACCTGTCTGTGGCAGTGAGGATGCCGCCTGCCCTTGAAGGCTGTGTCTGCAGTAGAACACACTCTAGCAGCTAGATGCCTGGCTACTGTGGCGCTCAAACACCTGACCTTTCTCATATACTCACTAGATTAATATCTTTTTATTTTTCTTTTCTTCATGAATGTATCTGCCAGTTTTTAATTCATAGAAAAGGAATTTTCAGCTACATGATGGTGATATACGCAAAGGATTCATAAAATGGAGGTTTTCAGAGACTTTCCCCTTGTTTTTAGGATATGTACAAGGAATGAGCGACTTACTGTCCCCGCTTTTGTATGTGATGGAGAACGAAGTGGATGCCTTTTGGTGCTTTGCCTCTTACATGGACCAGCTGGTAAGCAGAGGGAGCCCTCCCTGCTCGGACTCGGGAGCGTTCAGTCGTGTCAGGGCCTGAGATTGATTGTACTATCTAGCCACTAGGGTGGAACTTGAAATGTTTCCTGCATGATCGTGTTTTAATTCTTTTTAGCAACTTTTTAAGAGACTGGAGAAATATTAAATATGAAAATGGATAATATCTGTTGGTAGTGTAGTAATTATTGGGATCAGCAAATGCTTCTGTCCTGTCAGAGAGCCATGCATGCCACCATAGAGAATGGGTGAATAGATGAATTCAGTTCTGTGAGCTTCATACAAGTGTCAGAGACAAAGCTTAGCACCAGCTAAGTAGTCTACTGACCTTCAGGCCAAGGGGGTTTTCTTTTTGTCTCTCTTTAGTGATGCTTTGGGCTTTCATTTACTTGTTTATTTAACATAACCAGTGCGGTGGTGGGCCAACATTCATCCTTAGATTGTGCTTGTAGTTAACAATAATCATGTATTTCAAATACTTACTAATATTGTGTGATAATTATTTTCTTTTAAAGCATCAGAATTTTGAAGAACAAATGCAAGGCATGAAGACACAGTTAATCCAGTTGAGCACCTTACTCAGGTTACTGGACAGTGGATTTTGTAGCTATTTAGGTAAGTTGGGTGATGGCAACTATACACGGCAGATGGTAGGGAAACGCCTGTAAGAGTGGAAAGGAACTGATTTTCAACTTAAAACTGTTTTATGTGTAAGAATGTTTGGCTTGCATGCATCTATGTGCACTACGTGTGCTTGTCTGATTCCCTGGAGCTGGGGTTATGGATTGTAATGAGCCACCTTGTAGGTGTTGGGAATTGAACCCAGGTCTTCTCTAAAAGCAACAAGTACTTATAACTGCTGAGCAGTCTCTCCGTGCCCCATAAAGCAACCTTTAAAGACAAAAATGCTCCACTGCTATTGCCTGAGTTCTTTTTTAAGAGTAGAAGTGTTAAGATTACTTTGTGTAATTTTGTCTTCATACAGTTATATATTTGTTTAGTTTTTTGTTTTTTTTTTAAAAAAGTTACCCAGTACATTTCAATTTCTTCCTTGATTGAATTGATAGAATATAGTCAGACATATAAGGTTTCTAGTAACACAGAAAGAATAGATAAATTTGAGTTTGAAGAAGGTTCCTTGATTCTGACATAGTAGTGTAAGAATAAATCATATTTTTTTCTTCTGTATAGAATCCCAGGACTCTGGATATCTATATTTTTGCTTCAGATGGCTTTTAATCAGATTTAAAAGGGAATTTAGTTTTCTAGATATACTTCGATTATGGGAGGTAAGTTCTTACGTTTACTATGGAAAGAAACAGTTTGTTCTGTGTAGTTGTGTGTTCTCATAGCTTCACAGAAATGTCTAAGGCTACTGAGCCTGAACATGTGTCTGGAGTCTTCTGTAACAACTGATGCTCTAGGTGCAACTCTTAGTGTTTTAGACTCTTCTTCGAGAACAGCACCGTGAGACTGGGGCTGGCTATCTCAGGAAAGTAGGGTTTTAAATCATTTGTTACCTGTACCTTTTATTCAGTAGATTTGACTTTATTTTTTTTATTTTTAAATGTATATTCTTTGAGAGTTTTTGTTATGATAAATTAATTTACTGTGGTCCTGAGTGCAGTTTCTCCTCTCTCCTGTTCTCCCAGGCCTCTGCTCCCCATCCATACCTCTTCCCCTGCTCAGAAGCGGGAGGCCTTCCTTAGATATCAACCAACTTTAGTGTACCAATTGCAGTAGATTAGGCGAGATTAGTATCAATTGCAGTAGATTGGGTGAGGCAACCCAGTTAGAGAAAGGGGTTTAAAGGGCAGGCAGTGTAGTCAGAGACAGCCCAGCTCCCCACGTTAGGAGTCCCACCTGAAGGCCCAGTTGCACAGTGTTACATATACACAGAGGGCCTACGTCAGTCCCAAGCAGGCTTCCTGGTTGGTGGTTCAGTCTCTGTGAGACCCCATGTGTCCAGGTTAGTTGATTCTGAGGGTTTTCTTATGTTGTCCTTGACCCCTCTGGCTCCTACAATCCTCCTTCCTCATATTCTGCAGGATTCCCCAAGCTGTGGGTCTCTGCATCTGTTTCCATCAAATGCTGGGTGAAGCCTGTTTGATGATGATTATGCTAGGCTCCTGTCTGCAAGAGTAGCAGAATAAGATTAGTAGTGTCAGGGGTGGGCTCCCTCTAATGGCATGGGTCTCAAGCCATTCCTGCAATTGATGCTTCCTATTTACCCCTGCACGTCTTGGAGGCAGGGCTAATTGTAGGTTTGAGATTTTATGCAGTATGTTTTAATTGTGTTCATCCCTTCCCCAATACTTCCCACGTCCAGTCCCCTTTCCCTACCCTCCCAGTTTAGACCCCGCCTCCCAGCTGCCTGCCTCCTTTTGTTTTTTGTTTTGTATTGTTTTTGTTTTGTTTTTTTTTAATTCTTCAAGATCAATTTCTGTTGCCCAAATATCCTTAGTTATGTGGTCTTTCTTCACACTCTTAGAGAAACCTGCCTCTCCTTTTTACAGCAGCTACCAATTACCAATAGCTCCACAGCTAGGGATAGAATTGTGTACTCTGCTCCCCTCTCCACTCTGGGATGTCGTCTGGCTTGGGTGTGCACAGGCTCTGTGTTGTCACAACCACTGTAGTTGATATGCGCTTCTTCTCTGCTGTGCCCGTGAGAATAGTTCTTTGTCGCCATCCACCACCTTTGGCTCTTACACTGTCTCCATCCCCTCTTCTATGATGATCTACCCTTTGGAAGGAGTGCAGTATATATGCCCCCGATAGGGCTGAGCATTCTGCTGTCTTGTCTCTTATTCTCTATGCCTTGGCCAGGTTTATATGTCTTTATGTTAATCACCATTTACTGCAAATAGAAACATCTCTGATGATGGTTGAGAGTCACGTTGATCTATGGATATTATACAATAAGTCTTTAGGGGTTGGTTTTATACTATGTCCGTTTAGTAGAAGAATAGTAGTATGGTCTCTTCTAGGGCCTATAACCCATAGTTTCTTGGCCTAATAATGTGCTAGGAATGGATTACCTAGATGTACCATATGATTTAGCTGTACCATTTTGGATGTGTTAGCCAGGATTCTGTATAGGAATAGAACTGATAGAATGAAAAAGGTGTGTGTGTGTGTGTGTGTGTGTGTGTGTGTGTGTGTGTGTTATTTGTTTATATAAAAAAGGGAATTTCTTAGAGTGGTTTATAGACTTAAGTAGTCAGTCCCACAAAGGCTAACTCCTGATGAAAAGGCCAAGAATCCAGTAGTTACTCATTCAGTTCATAAGGCTGGCTTTCTCAGTTCTGTGTTGGAATCCTTAAGTGTCTTCTGATATGATCTGCTTTTAGCAGTAGGCTAGATGAATTCATCTGCGAGAGTAAGGGCAAGCAAGCAAAAAGCAAATGATTTCTTTCTTGTGTGTGTCCTTCCGTGTCAGCTGCCACCAGAAAGTCTGACCCCAATTTACTGTGGGTCTTTTTATCTCAGATGGTCAGTCAGGGAAATCCCCCACAGGTATGTCTCGCAGCATGGGTTTTAGTTGATTCCAAATGTAGTCAAATTGACAATCAAGATTAGCCATCATAGGCATATACTCAAAGGACTCCATAGCCTACTTTAGAGCTACCTGCTAATTCATATTCATTGTTGCAAAATGAATGAAATATTCTAGCCTGCCCTTATAAAAACCACACAGTCCAGGTGTTGTATTTACAAGCTGTGAGACTAGATTGGGCAAAATTTGAGCTGTTGTAACTCATATCCCAGCCACATGTCCCTTGTTCCTAGCTGTTTCTCTTGACCATGTGCTCATGATCCGTCTCCTCTCTTGGATCCTCCCATCCCCCCACCCATCTCTACCTACAATCTCCAGTTAGGTAACTGAGAATCCACCTATCTGTCTACTGCCCAATCATAGGCTTTAGACTTTATTGACCAATTAACTTGGGGAGCAGTGTTATATAACATCACTTAATGTAAGTGAAGGATCTCTTTGTCAGGGGTGAAGGTCTAGGAGATCTTGGGGGCCCTGTATTTAGCATTTGAATACATAGCAGCATCAGACCAACCTCTTACACATTGTTGCTCTACTTATAATAGCCAGGAAATGGAATCAGCCTAGCTAACAATCAGCTGATAAATGAATAATAAAATTGTGGCATATTAACCCAATGGGATATATTATACAGCTGTTAAGAAAATGAAATTTGCGGGTAAGTGGGTGCAGCTGAAAAAAGTTACTCTGAGATAACCCAGCCCCAGAAAGACAAACTTCATGAGTGCTCACATTGATGGATGTTAGCTTTGAATCATTAGATATGTGTGTTTCATTTGGAATCCCCATAGAGGTCAGGAAGTTACTAAGAGGCTTTGGGGAGGCACTTTGAAGAGAGTGGAGATAGATAACATCCATTGATCTGAAAGGTTAAAAGGGAGTAAGGAAACAGGAAGGGTTAAATGGGTTGGGAGTAGAGAAGGGAGTATGGAGAGGGAGATAAGATTTAAAGACCTTTCAAAAACCACACGTGGGTGTGGTGTGCGCTTGTGTTTAAACACACACAAGCACATGCAGTTAAATCACTGCCCTGTGTCATAACTGGCTAACAGATAAGCCCAATGCCAGGATTAGGTTGCTGCTTTTGGAGTTGTTGGCCACTGAGGTCCTATAGGACACCCTCCACCCACTCCCAAATACCACAGTCAGTGCTCTTGCTTACCCTCCAGAACTTGACGGTAAAACTGTTGCCAGTGTCATCCCATTTTGAATCCTAGAACAAGATGAAGTCAAGCTGGTACTCACTTGGAAGCTTCATTCCTACGAATAGCTGTCATAGTGCTGGAAGGTATCATGCATGCCCCAGAAGGGAGTTCCCGTCAGGCATGCCCATCTGGGAACCCTGTCTAGCAAGACATGGCCTCTGTTGCAGTAGTGGTCCAGACATCATGTGCTACTTTCTGATTGAATTAAGACTTGGTTTTATGAAAGATTGTGCTATAGCTTGGGTTATAGGGTGAGGTATCACAAAAGAGATGGCGTGTGTTTTCCATTTCCAAAGTAACTGCACACTGGTGGTAATATATAAGTAATAATATAAATCAAGTATACCCCCAAATGTGCTAACTTTCCTTAATTTTCAAGAAGGGTATAGTTAGTTCTCTTTAGTTACTACCCCTGTTCTATTTCTCTAGAAAGGAGATTCATTATTCTGTTTTGTCTTGGGTGTGGATCTCTTTTTCATTTTGTACTCAGGATAACTTTCAAGGGAAAATAGAAAATTACTATTTTTATCACTATTCGTGAGTATATGTTAATAACAGATCCAGAATGCTTTTTAAAAAGTACAACAGTATAACGTCTTACTATTGTTATAGCTTTATACAAACTAAGAAATTATAGAATTTCTACCACATATATCAAGAACAACTTAGAGCGGAACTCCTTTTACAGTTGGGAATTGTCTCCTGGGTTACCATTGTTGCTGTGTGCTAGTTGAAGGATACTGCTTTGAGCCGCTTGTGTTCATACTTAAATGTGCATCAGATATGTACAGTTAGAACCTGACCTTTTTTGGTGGGGGCGGATTTCAAGACAGGGTTTCTCTGTGTCGCCCTGGCTGTCCTGGAACTCACTCTGTAGACCAGGCTGGCCTCGAACTCAGAAATCTGCCTGCCTCTGCCTCCGGAGACCTGGGATTAAAGGTGTGTGCCACCACGTCCAGCTGCTTGACCTTTTTTATTACAATTTTTTTTCATATAGTATACTTTCATCCGTGTTTTCCCCTCCCATAACTCCTCCCAGATCCTCCCCTTCCTCCTCCCCACCCGCTCATTCAGACTGTCTTAAAACACACAAACACCAAGAACAAAACCTAGAGTTATTTGTGGCAGGCACTCCTGATCATGAACTCTTTAAGATGAATCAGAAATACTGTGAACACTTAGCTGGACTAACTCCTGAAACTGTCTTTACCAAATAGCCTGAAACTTTGACGATAATTGTCTTGTAATTAAAATTTTCAAATTGCATTAACTTGAATTATTCCTTATAAAGGTAAAAAGCATTTCAGCTATGTTCTACTAGCGTTGATTGTATGTTTGTTTTTTTTTCTTCCAAGAAAAGATATCATTAAGTACATTAGTAGGGGAAACAGAGGTCTTGAGTTTGTTGGCATCAGCTCCTATTTAGGATAAAATATAGCAACTGCTCAAATGCCTATATAGTTGGGTATTCATTTTGTGTAGTCCCTCCAGGTGTTGTTGGAATCGGGTATTCTTCATCTTGAGTTTCCATGTGACACAAGGTTCTCACTACCTACAGTGGAGAAGGATCAATGACTGTGTTTGCTCCTATGTACTATAATTGGTGCTTTTCTAGTTTGTAGGATTTAGTTCCCTCTTAAATTTTTTAAGGACTGAATATTTGTGAGAAAGGTCAGAAAGTTCTGAAAAAGTATTAAAAATGGATCTAACCTTTACATTTTATGGTTGCCCTTAAGAGTGTGGCCATCAGTTAGGAATGCTGCATCATCAGTTGCTCTCTGGAAGTCTGTCAAATAGTAAACTTCATTTTGGTTCCTTTATAGTTAAAGGCAAGACTCCTTCACTTTTCATCTGTAGAAAACTGGACTATCTCAACTAGGCATGTTTACTGCTTCAGAATTAGCATGTATCCTTGAAGAACTAATTTAGAATTGATTTTGTTTACTGAATAACTTATATTTTTTTGTAGGTAATGTGGACTGAACTGCCCTGTAAGAATTTTCATCTTCTTCTGTGTTGTGCTATCCTGGAATCGGAAAAGCAGCAGATAATGGAAAAGCACTATGGCTTCAATGAAATCCTTAAGGTGGGTCTTCTCTCAGTGTGGATACTAGTGTTGTCTCTCTAGTGGGCCTCATACCAAACATTTCTTTGGAGTGTTGTTGAATCTCATGAGTAATTCCCCTTGCGTCCCTAACACCAGGTGCTGGACTAGCTTAGTCCAAGAGAATGACAGTTTGGTAAATACACATTGGTCAGTTATTATCGAGTGGCTGTTTAGGAAAGAAAGGAAGTTCATTCAACAAATGCTGTTTTATATAGTTTAGTTTTTAAAGAAAAACTAATTGTCTTTTGCTTATAACTTTGGGTTAGAAGACTAGATGACTGTTAGGTTTAATGTTTTGTGAGCTTATCAGCTGTTCTTTGTCTTCAGAACTGAGTATGATGAAAGATGTATTGGATTTTCTGTGGATTTGTAATATGTGGATATTTTTATATTATGGGTAATATCTGCAGTGCAGAATAATTGGTAATAAATTGTTGTAGAATATAATAGAGCTTTCTGTTTTGATTATCATTCTCTTTTGTTGATTTTTTTTTTTTTTTTTAGCACATCAATGAATTGTCCATGAAAATTGATGTGGAAGATATACTGTGTAAAGCAGAAGCAATCTCCCTACAGATGGCACAGTGCAAGGTATACAGCTTTGCAGATAATTGCGCTATTTTTCTCCCTCTTTTTAATCAGCTAAGAAAGATTTCCTTATAAGGAAAATGAATGGCAGTCAGCAAATTGAGGGCAAAAACAAAGCGTTTATTTATTTACTTTTGTGAGTTTACCTCACTTAATTGAAAACAGTTGACTAATTATGCTGGATTGGAAGCACTTAATTGGCAAAATGGCAAAAGTAATGAAAATATTTCTACAACTGGAGGCTGTAGATTTTAGGTGGTAATACATTTTCCAACTTAATGCAACAAGATCTCTTATTAAATATGCAGCACCCACCACCAAAAATAGGTGCTAATCAGAAACAAATGGATGGCAGTTTGTCTTACTGCATTCTTATCAACTCAGTTTTTGTTTCTAAAAAATAAGACAGATTTGATTTTTTTTTTAAATCTGAACTTAAACCAAGTTATAGTGTGCCTTTTTTTTCTTTATTTTTTCTAAGTTTTATTTTTAAGCTCAATCTTTTTTAAAAATTAAAGTTAAAAATTCAAGGGCAGGTAAGTGGTAAGTGTCTGCAGCTGCTCACCGTGTGTGTGTGTGTGTGTGTGTGTGTGTGTGTGTGTGTGTGTGTGTGNAAGTGTCTGCAGCTGCTCACCGTGTGTGTGTGTGTGTGTGTGTGTGTGTGTGTGTGTGTGTGTGTGTGCGTGCGCGCGCGCGCGCGCGCGCTGGAGAAGGCATCCTGAGGTATCTGTCACAAAAGCAGAGGAGAGGGGAGGGCAGGGACCTAAGGCTGCTGCTTTTTTGTCACCTGTCCTGCCCAGCATCTGGGGGGAGGGGGAAGACAGGAATGTTGCCCCTTTTTTTCCTAAGCCTCAGAAACACAGGCAGACCCAGGCAAACCCCACAGTTCATAGGGATGCAGCCTTTTCATTTTCAAAACATTTTTTGTTTCAGCTTTGTATCCCCATCCCTCATGGGTCCAAGTGCTTAGTCTAGGGATGGTCCTTGGCTAGCTATTCTGTTTCAGAGTGTGCCAGTGAGATTACTTTGAATCTTTAGGGAACTAGTGTTTCCCGAGGAGATTGTAACTGTAAGAAGGAGAGAGAAGGTAAATTGTAAATGTTAGAAAACTCAGTGGGGTGTGGTGGTGCATGCACCCTTGCAGTCTTACCAGAAGATCATGAGTTCAAAGCCAGCTTCAGCTGTGTGATGAATTGAGTCTAGCCTAGTGTTGTGATTATAAAAAGATAAAGAGATAGAAGAATATGTTCTATGGGGGAAGGGGGTACCTCTGCAGGCCCATGCCAAGGCATCCCTTCCCCCTGAGGGGTTAGCCATGCGACAATATAGAATAGAATAGAGTTTATTCAGGGCATGGGGAGGGGAGTTAAGAGGGTAGTAGAGGCAGAGAAAGGCAGACAAAAGGAGAATGTAGAGAAGTAGAGGCTGGCCATGACTACGTGGAGGGGGGAAGGGAATGGGGAGAGAGGGGGACCAAGGGGGCAAGAGGCAAGGAAGAGAAGCAGGAATAAGAGGATAAGAGAGAGGAGGGGGCAAGCAGCCCCTTTTATAGTGGGCCAGGCCTACCTGGCTGTTGCTGGGTAACCGTGGGGGTGGAGTCCAGACAGAATCCTAGTACCTGACCCACAGGAGCCTGTGCGTGTAAAGGCCAAAGCAAGCAAACAGCAACTAGCAGGTCCACGAAGGGCTGATGGCATAGAGTGATTGCACTTAGATAAGACCCAGAAACTGCTTTGGTTTGACCTTCATCCCATTGCTGTGACAAAACACCTACTGAAGGCAAATGAGGAAGAGGCCTGGCTTTTTATTTCACTGCACAGGTCACACTCCTCATGGAGGGACTGCAGAACAGGAATTTAAAAGCAGAAACCAGGAAAGGGTGTGGCTACCTGGCTCAATCACAAGCTCTTGCTTACTAGTATGTTTAAAAGATTGTGTGTCTGTGTCTGTTGCATGAGCCTGAGAGCAGATGTCCCTGTAGAGCTTGCGTTACAGGCAGTCATTGAGCTAACAGTCTCTCCAGCTCCCTACGTAGCTTGCTTCTGTGGCTTGGTCCAGCCCAGCCTAGGACAATTCAGGGAATGGTGTAGCCCACAGTGGGCCGAGTCTTCCTACATCAGTTATCAATCAAGATCATCCCCACAGACATGCCTACAGGCCCGTCTGATACTGGGCAGTCCCTTAATTGATAGTCTCTTCTCAGATGACTTCAGGCTCTGTCAAGTTGACATTTAAAGCTAACTAGGAAGATTCATGAGACAAAATAGATGGCTAAAATTTCATTTGGAGGAGAGGAAAATGATGTGAGAAGAGTATGTGGTACCTGGTGGCATTTCTTCTAGGCTCTGCCCAAAAAGTTACCTAGCAACAGCCATGTGGAAGCCTGGCTTGCTATAAAGGGACTGTTTGGACTCCCCCCCCCCCCCCTTTCTCTTGCTCTTTTCCTCCTCATGCTCTCTCACTTACTCTCTCCCTCACCTTCTCTGCCTCCCCACATGTTCCTGGCTGGCCTCCCCCTCACCCCCCTCTCTTCTCCTTTGCCTCTACTCCCTAATCAATTCCCCTTCTCATGCCCCCAAATAATCCTCAGTGGGGATGCCTCAGTGTGGTCTGCTAAGGCACCTCCTCCTGTTGCATCTTGCTGCCTCATTATAGAACATATCAGCACTTAACCCTGTTCAAATGAATAATGTTCAGACTCTGAAATCAAGCTGCTATTAAAAGGTTATTTTGTGGATATTCTTCCTCAGTTGTGATTTTATATTTGATTTTTCATACTCAGGAATTGCCACAAGCAGTTTGCGAGATCCTGGGACTTCAGGACAGTGAAATTACAACGCCAGATTCCGACACTGATGAAAATGTTGGCAGCCCTTGTCCTGTGTCTGCATTTCCAAGTAGCACCTTGCCCATCCTTGCTGCCAGTGAAGCCAAAGATGACAGTCCAGCACAGACATTAGCATCCCCGAATGCCTGCAGATTAACGCCTGCATGATCACTTGTCTTACAGTTTTTGAGATACTTTGTTGCAGTTCCTTTTTAAGTACATGAAAGATAGACATTCACGGTCTTGGTCTTGATCATGCTTTAAGTTTTATGGAGAGACAGTGTACTGATGTTCTTGCATTAAAGCTTTACAAAGTTTTAAACTAATTATTTTTGTAGTTACTTCTACCAAATAGCCTTTCCTTTTCAATAACATTCCTTAGTATTTTTATAGCTAAGCACATTTTATTTTGTTGCTGATGAACTGGTATTGGGTAAATACTTCAAGTGGAAGCTTTGGAAATTACGCACTTCGAAAAGCATTCACTGTTTACTCTTTAGAGGGCTTTGGACTTGATTACATTAAATGTTGAGCTTTTATAAAGCATTCTAAGCTGAGAAGTAGATTGTTACTCAGAGATGAAATTTAAAATACAAACAAATTTGGTTTTTCTATTGTTTACAACAATATTCAGCTTAACTATTTATGCTGGTTGAATGTGATTTAAATAAGACATTTTTACCAATGAAGTTAAACATGTGGATAAAGAACTATTTCAACCTTAGGAACTGGATTGGCAGTATGTTTTTTTTACAAAGAACTTTTCTTCACTTGTATATAGGCTATATATATGTACTATTTATGAGTATAAGAAAGCATAGTCCTATTTTCTTTAACTGAATAAACTTGACTATTGATTTATATAAGCTGATTCAACAAAATTAATACATGGCTTCAATATAAGATCTTTTTCAAAACTATTTTCTTAACTGAACATTTATTTAATGAGACTACATTGAACCCTGTCTATACCTGGTATAAATCACTGTAACCTCTTTACTAATAATGTTTATTATCTTTCCTAATACTGCACTAATTGGTTAATCAGATCGTTACATTTTTTAAAATATTCTTTGCAAAAAGCTTATGTCAGAAGTTTCCAGGCACTGTCATGAGTCTCAAAGGAATATTTTTTGTATATGAATGAAGCTGTTTTTACCATGCAGTGTTGCATGTTTTTAAGTTCTGTGGAATTACCATAACAAATTCCGTTTTAATTGTAATTTGTTAACTCTTGTACATATCATTAAAATAAAACCAAAGCTTCATTAGTGTTTTCAGTTACGTTACACTTAGAAACTGCTGCTTCTTCATCTGAGTGCACCTCAGCATGTCACAGCCACCACGGGCCAGTGAGTCGTGGGCGTGCCAACATGCACAACAACAACTCCTTCATACCTGAGCACACTGTTCATAAGTGTGCATGCTCATGGCGTGTCACCGAAGCAGCTGACCTGTGATGGTTGTGTACAGTGTTTTTTTTTTTTTTTTTTTTTCTTCCCCAGAAAGTAAAGGAACCAGAGGATCAAAGGAACTTGCCCCCAGCTAAGTATTAATGGACAGTCGTGGCCCTAGAACCGTCAGATGTGGGTTTTTAATATTGTGTTATCTCTTATCAGTTAATAATGAGTAAGCCCGTTAAGAAGAGTAAACTGCTCACAAGCGCATCATCTCCAGCCTTTCATTTCCTGCCATGCAGGAAATTGCTCAGAACATCTTGATGTCCTCCTCGTTCTTCCTGGACAGTGGGTGTTCAGACGTCTTTCTACGTAATACAATATCTACTTCAGATTAAAAAAATTTAATATGTTTCATAAGTTGAACTTTTGTCAAGTTTTGGTATGAAACTGCTTGTTAAAGTATTTTTACTAAAAATGCGCATTTCTTTGGAGCACATTTTTTATATGGAAGTGATAATGCATTAGAGTTGGTAAAGTCTTAATCAGCCCACAGACTCTAGCTAGAAACACTGTGCAAACGAGTTACTGGGATTTCGAGAACATATAGTTCAGGTAAATTTCTTGGCACATCCTTTGAAAAGATCATTTTGGTGTTCACAAAATGTTCACACACCACACACAGTTTTAGTATATATATGCTTATGTAGAACGTGTAATGATACACAAGAATGTTAAAATTTAGATTGTTTCTAATTTTACCTTCTTGTGTATTTTCAATTTTTATGAGAGTATGAGAAACAAGACGTATTTAAGGATCTGTTTTACTCTTATTTCCAAACTTTTCATCTCTGTATGTAGAAAACTTTAGGTTAATAGAAATTCAACCTTTTTCAGCAGTCCTTTGGGAGCGTGATGGTTATGGAACCTTGACAGTGCCCAGTGTTAAGATGGGCACCGACTCTTACCGGGCAGTCCTGTCTGCCTATCCCTAGCACAGTGTACCGTAACTCCTGGTATTTGTGCTGACCTTGTATGCACCAATGTGCCAGGTACTCCAGCATGGGCATTCTCACTGTGGGTCTTCAGAGGCACTCAGACGTCTAAGAATATAGCCTTGTGTGCATATGTGTGTATTTTTATACAGAGATGACTTCACGAAAGCATTTTAAGAACATTTTTCTCTAAAGTCAAGAAGTATTATAAGTTACTTAACAGAATAATACTATAATTTATGATTCTTGTTAATTTTATGTGCCAAACCTCAATTAAAATATTGATCGTTCAGCTGTACTTCCTTGGTCTGCAGTATCAAAATGCATGTTGAGTTTCTTCAGACCCACTGAACCAGAGTCTTTGAGAGTAGTGTTCAGAATGAGAATCTGAGCAAATTCCTGAGTTCCCCTGAAGTCAAAGGATTGCCAGTATGTTGAATTTTTAAAAAATATTTCAAGGGTTGCTGGAGAGATGGCACAGTGGTTAAGAACTGCTCTTCCAGAGGTTCCGAGTTCAATTCCCAGCAACCACATGGTGGCTCACAACCATCTGTAATGGGATAGATGCCCTCTTCCGGTGTGTCTTTGAAGACAACTAAAGTGTATTTATTTACATAACAAATCTTTAAAACATTTTGGTTGATGGTAAAAATCTTATGTTTTGAAAAGGTAGTTTATTGAAATTCTCACATAAATCTGCTCTAGTTGCCCTTGCCTTTTTAGTAAGAAATGATAGCCTGTTTTATGTAGATTATTCCCTTGGATTTTTTTAAAGTAGCAATTTATTAAATTATACTTACGTAGTATCTTATATTTGGAACCTTCAACATTCAGTCAACTATTCTAAGAATTTCTTAATGAGAAAAATAAGAAGATAATTACACCACCTTGATAAGAACAATCCCTTTGTGGTTTCCAAATCTCTGCAAGACTGAATGAATATTAACAGTGTACTAAGGCCTCACAGCAGAGGTGGAATGCGAGGGAAACAGGAAAGGGCTCCTACGCCTAGCAGGATTACTGGGGAGCCTGAGGGCCTACCTGAGCATCCCTGTCTGTGGAGTGGGGACTGCCTGGCTCCCTGATCCCTTCCCTCTGACAGCTTAAGGTTCAGGAGGGATCCATTTTACTGAATGTTTTGTCCAGGGGCCCTGTTGTGATTTCAAACAATTCTGTCGGTTTCATTTGGTTTCTGCTTCCATTTCTTCTGGTCATCCATGCTTTCAAACACGTGTTGTCTACGGTCCCACTCTTTACTTCTCTGGTTAGCTGTCATGGACTGGGTTTCTGGAATCTTGACAAGACTGCATGACCTTTGTTGTTCATGTTCTTCAGCAGGGCATCAGCTGTTCTGCCACAGTCTGTTTTTTCTTCCCCATGAGTATGGAGTTCACACCTAAATTGGATATAGAGAGCCTGCCCAGAACCTGCTTTGACCTGATCATTCCTCATCCAGGACCACACAGAAGCCGTGATCCTGGCCCTCAGTGGCTCTGTGCTTGGCAGCTTGTTTCCCTTTGGATGTCTCCTGCCTTCCCGTCAGCAGCTTCCTTTTTCCTTCCGTAGCCATTAGCCAGCTGTTTGGTTTCTTCTCTACAGCCCCATGACAACTATTTGCCCTGCCTGGTGGTTCTTTCCCTTCTCTTGGATAGGGAGGGTATAGGTCTTTTGTGTTTTCTTCCAATCACATAAAGACTTTCAAAACCAACAATGTGTGTATGCTCCTTGAGACTTTATCCTCGGGGATGTGTCTTCGTTTATCATTAAAGAAAATGCATGTGAATAAAATCCAGTGAGTTGGTTCCCACTTCAGTTGCAGGTTAGAAAGTGGTGTCCTCTTCATTCGACCTTGCTCTCTCCCATTCTGCCTCATCTGAGAAATACCGGGTACTCGGGCTAGTCCAGCAAATGACTGTTGCTGCCTCTGCATTTGCTGAAGTCAACTACAAGAGAGATCAAGACTAGGTTACTGCTCCCATCTACATTTCAACACTCGTGGTATAAAGAGCCTATATCTTAGTGAATATAAGCATCTCTGCCTGTGGCGATTGGGTTTTCCAGATGATCACAAAGATGAACTTTATGCCAGATATTTTTACTTTTTATTCAAAGTCAATAGTTGTCATGTTCCAGGTTAGAGAGTCCAATGGTGACATGCTGGATTTATTGAGTTCCAAGATGATAGACTTGTACTCCTCTGGAAGTCAAAGTGACAGCTTAGACATGATACAGAACATGATCATAGAGAGATTGCAGTGGTCTGGCTAGTCCAACAATGGCTGTCGCCTGATGGAAGGTCAAAGAAGCCAATAGTTGTTCAATCCATGAAGCCAGGTGCCTTCGCTGGTCATCTTCCATGTTGGAATCCTGGAGAAGTAGGCTCTAATTCCAGTGAAGAAATGCCTCAGCAGAGGGATATATGAACTCAGCAAGAATGAGAGCAAGCAGGCAAAAAGCAAAGCTGCTGCTCCCCTGTCCTGGAGGTGTGGCCCAGATTTAGGATGGGGTTTCCAACCACAAGTGATCTATCCAGAGAAGGCTCTCACAAGTCTACCCAGATACTTGGGTTTTGAGTTGATTTCCATATGGTCAAGTTGACAACCAAGAACAGCCATCACATTCACTAAAGCCTAGCTAGGTTCATTTGTGTGCCACATGACAGCCTTTTGTTATGTTGAGAGAGGTAGAAATGTGAAGATGGAGGATCCTTTTCCAAAGCCCATTTTCCTTCCTGGTGCTCACAGATAAGCACCAGGGAAACCAGGAATGTTGAACACGAAAGGTTGTCTTTTCAAAGGGAGGAATGTATAACTTGCTTTTTTGCCCAGACAGAGGTCTGGAATCAGAGATGGTTAATAGCCTGGTGACTTCTGTCTGACTGAGACCACACTAGAGCCTTCTCGCAGACCCTTATCTATTGCTCAATCTATAAAGCCCATCTTTATGGAAGATGTCACATGTACTTTATAGTTTTGATGTATTCATATCTTCAACTTCATTGTGAACATAGTATTGAGTTAATTATCACCGAGATTTTTTTTTCCCAGTAAGTTGTGCTATGTTTTAATATACCCAAAATAAACTATCCAGTGTCACAAAGTCTGAACCAACACTGGCTACTGAGTCATGGTGAGTCAAACTGTCTCCTTACATGCCTTTGGTCATCACAGAGACCCACAGAGTTGTGCTTCGAAATGAGATCAATTTAGTTGGATTGGTGCCAAACTGACTTTCTTGGCTTAGTTTTGGATTATGCTGTTTCTGTAACTCCAAATAGTTAATACAGCCTCAAAGCTTAAGCACTTTACATTTATGTTTTCCTTCAAAGTGATAGTCTATATAGTGTGTAAGGGTGATTGACAGGAATAAGTGTGCTGTGCCTAACTTGTAATATGAATCGAAGTGGCAGAAGTCACGTGAGTGTAATATAACTCAGACCTCCTGTGAACACAGTGAGGGGCACTGACCATAATGGCTAAGGATGTTAAGGAGGCAGGTTACTGAAGGTCAGAACAGTGGCTTCTAGAACACCAACCTTCTAGCTCCCCTGCTTCTGCCTTATTTTTCATGTTCATTTGTACATATTTAAACAGTCAGATAGCTATGTACTTCATTAACTATGCATGTGCTGTCTGTGAATGTCTGGATGGAAAAGGAGATGATGCCTGTGTGCATTTTTAAAAAGAAATCATTGCAGGTTTATCTCATTTCCCATTGTTGCTGAGCTCTTAAACTACTAAATCACATGACATAGGTTCCAGCATTACTTCCATATAATGTAAGTGGTTAGAGAAATCAGTAGTGGGTAGCGCTAACATTTAGCCGTTCCTGCTGAAAAGCCTGAAGTACACACCCCATAGAATCATATGTCAGTGGGAAACATCCAGACACACTGGTCATGGAGCTGGTGTATATGAGAAAACTCAGCTCTTTCTACTGCCTTGCTCAGAGTTGAAGAGACACAGATGTGAAGTACTTGATTGACGTTTTGAAATCAAGAAGACAAGTTAGTCAAGTCAAAACCATCAGATTTTTGTGGAATCCCAGCCTACAGTTGCTGCTGCTTTTCATTCAAATCTATCTGCACTCACAGTCCATTCCACTCACACATCTTCCCTTAAGTAACTTTATCGCCTGCCTTAGCCACTCTTCTTGGGAAGGTGCAAGACAAATTTCTATTGAAGTCATTTTTATCCTAGTGGCCAAACTCAAGGCCTTATAGGTGCTAGGCAAGCCGTCTTCTGGAGGCTTGAACGCCCAGCCTAACTTTCTCTTGGTGACTTTGTGTTTTCACTTGGTTTCTTATTTAGCCAGGATAGTGAAGGTGAGTGGCTGCTTGGCATAGAAGGGAAGAATGCAAAGATCTCAGTTTTCATGGTACTTACAAAACAGAAATTGATAAGATGGGAGACTTCCTGTTGAGGACCATGGACACTTCTGCATCTCCTTGATTCTCTGTTTACACGGGTTTCCTTTAGTATTTGTAAACACTTTCTCCATGTCTTTGTGTCTGAGGCTACTGAGATAATAACTTAAGGGCTGGTTGATAGTGGCTTTTCTTCCTTTTATTATTATCCTTAACAACAAAAGATACCTATGGGGGCTGGTGAGATGGCTCAGAGGTTGAGTGCCGACTGCTCTTCCAGAGGTCCTGAGTTCAAATCCCAGCAACCACATGGTGGCTCACAACCATCTGTAATGAAATCTGATGCTCTCTTCTGGAGTCTCTGAAGACAGCTACAGTGTACTTACATATAATAAATAAATATTAAAAAAAACCTATGTTGAAAAGGCCATATATATACATATACATACACATATGCATATGCATACACATACATATATATAGAGATCTTATTTTATTGAAGGTTTTATTTTATAATATTTCAATTTCTGTTTCCCACACTCTTTTTTTTTTTCTTCCTGGCCTCTTTATTTAAGTTAAAATTCTTCCCAATACCTTCCCTCATGACTAAAGACTTTTCTGCTTATTGACTATGAAGACAACCACAATGAAACCCCGTATCAACATTTCTTTAAATTCTGCCAAACATTCCCAGCCAATGCCTGACTTAATCAGAATAGCAGTTCAACAAAGCGCTGATAAAAAGTAGAGCTAAGGCAAGTATCAGAGCTAAAGTTTGAATTCAGGTTTAATAAAACCAACATGTTATTTATGCAGTAGAGTTTAGGCATCTATATTGTAATCAAGGCCACACATATCTGTGGCTTTCATGAGAAATATCTTCCACTACCCATCCTCTAGTCCCTCCCCCAAGTGCAAGTTTCTGACTGTCCAACTGCCTGCTGATGATGTAGCGTTCACACCCACATCCCTGAGTTCATTGAGACTTAGATTTTCAGTTTTCTTCATTAACTGTTTATGTCTCATCTTCAAGGACGAGCTTGTGCCTCCTCTTGCCCCACCCCCACACACAGGCAGGCACACACTCTTCTCACCTTTTTATGTTACCACACAGTTGAGATGGCACTGGTTACATTGGCATGTAGTGTGTGTATCATTATGGCTTTGTAAATGCAGTTTTCAACTGGGTTTTTCCTCTTTGGCTTTGTCTCACCGAGTTCTTCTTCTTCTTCTTCTTCTTCTTCTTCTTCTTCTTCTTCTTCTTCTTCTTCTTCTTCTTCTTCTTCTTCTTCTTCTTCTTCTTCTTCTTCCTTTTTCTTCTTCTTCTTCTTCTTCTTCTTCTTCTTCTTCTTCTTCTTCTTCTTCTTCTTCTTCTTCTTCTTCTTCTTCTTCTTCTTCTT
>NC_034598.1:61257949-61285267 GCF_900095145.1 Mus pahari
TCTTCTTCTTCTTCTTTCTTCTTCTTCTTTCTTCTTCTTCTTCTTCTTTCTTCTTCTTCTTTCTTCTTTCTTCTTTCTTCTTCTTCTTTCTTCTTCTTCTCATTTGTCAGTTTTCTGATTGGCACAAATCCAACCTCACATGCTACCAAGTATTCAGATGGGTTTCGCAGCAACAGATGTCACTGGGTGGTTGCATCACTGCGTTTAGATCTCAGTCTTTGTGTTTGTAGGCAATGTAGCACACACTGAAGCAGGATTACCCCCTGGCTTGAAGCTAAATGTCTGGTTTTCCACCTTCTGAGTCCAGGAGCCTCAAAATCCAGTGTGTATACTTGATTAATTACTTTCCTGTATTTTCAACTGTGCTCAGGTATTAAATACCTGTTGTTTCATCCTTTTCCAGTGTGTAAGTTTCTGTCTTCAGAGAGGAGGAGGAATCTGTTTGGCTGTCTACAATAGAGGAGAAAAATATAAGATTCTAACTTAATTTTTTTAATATAAAAGTTTTATTGAGATATAATTACTGTAACATAAAAATCACTTTAAACATTTCCTACTGTTTTATTACAAAAGTCAACATTTATAAGGACCACTTTTAAAGAATTCAGTTTGTTGGCTTTTAGTATGTCCACAGAGTTATGCCACTGTGATGGTTACTGTTGTCAATTTGGCACAATCTAGAATTACCTGGCAGATGGGTCTCTGGGCATGCCTGAGGGGGATTATCTTGGTTACGTTAATTTGTGTGGGAAAATACATCATTATTGTGAATGAAACCATTTGCTGGCGTGGGAATCCTGAGCTTTAATGGAGAAAACAAGCCGAGCACAAGCAGACTTGCATTTATCNCTGTCTGTTTTCTGATCATGAATCAAGCGTGACAGGGGAGCTCTGGCTGCCTTGATGTCCCTGCTATCCTAGACTATACCCTCGAAGAGTCAGTTAGAATAAACGCTTTTACTCTTAAGTTGCTTTGCTCAGAGTATTTTATCAACAGATGAGACACGTAAGACAGCAACTATCACCAATTTTTAGATTGTTTTTACTCCCTAAAGAAACCCTGTGACAGTTCTCCACCTCCACCCTTTTACCCCCCGGCAATCATGAATCTGCCTTATTGCTCTTTTTTATAGCTTCTTTTCACATGTAGGCATGCCATGTAAGCAAAATCATGTGAATTCATGATTCCTTGTGCCTAGCTTTTTTTTTTTTTTTTTTAATGCTTAGCACAATGTTTTCAAGGTTCACCCATGGCGTGGTCTTGCATCAATGTATTTCTTCCTTTGCACCATCAGGTGCAACTCAACTTACGGTAGATAATGTTTTGTTTGTCTTCTCAGTTATGGTGATATTTGGATCACTTTCTCTTTTATGAATAATGTTGCTGAGGACAGTTGTGGATAGTCTTTTTTTTTTTTTTTTTTTTGGTTATGTTTTTACTTTTGGGTGATGTATACCCCAGAGAGTTGAGTTGTTGAGTTCTAGTTAACCTTAGTCTTGAGAAACTGTCAGATATTCTTTTCAAACAACTACTTTATTTTCCACATACCTGGGGTCAAACTTCTATGTCATATAATAACTCAATGAAGCATCTATTGAGGGACCACCAAACTGTTACCTGGTATGACCACATCACTTTATAGAGCCACTGAGCCATGTCTCCAGGCCCAATCCTAAGTCCTTTAGTGCTGCTGAATTATAAGAGTTCTTTATTCTCAATGATGTACAATCGATATTTTCTTCTTTTTACTTAAATTTTTTGATAATTTCATATTTTATTATATTTATATCATTTACCCACTTTACCTCCTCTCATGTCTCTGTCAAATTCATGGCTTCTACTTCTTTAATGATTACTGTTTACACACATACATGCACACATGCACACAAAACTTACAGAGTCCATTTATTGCTGCTTGTCTGTATGTGTGTGCCAAGTCCCGCATGGCTTCTGTAGAAGGAACAATGTGTTCCCACCTCTGGTGCAGAGCCAGCGGGGCATGGGCTTCCACAAGTTAACTGTCTGTCCATATGAAGTACCACACTGTATGGATGACTAAATTTGCTGTGGATTTTGTCACAGTCTGACTACTTCTTACAGATTCTGACAACTCTTTCAAAGATGTTTCTAGGTGCAAGGCTTTTTTTTTTTTTTTCCCCCGTATAATAATGTATATAGTTTTTGCTTCATGTTCCTTCTTTGGGAAATATTCTCCCTACCAAGGTTAATGACTCTATGATAATAAGAAACAGCATGCATCTGGGAGGTGAGGCTGTGTCTAATGTCCTCAGCAAAATGGTAAATGTTGTGACCATCAAGGCAACCATTAAGGCTGTGGGAAAGAACTTTGAAAACATGAGTTCAAGAATGTATAATTTCTTAACTATGTAAAATATAAGGATGCAATATGAATTGTATGAGGGGCTTTACAGACCTGAAAGAACAAATACAGCTGCATTAATGAGCGGAAAGATACAAAGGTAGGAGCCGCAGGCGACCCCCTTTCTGGGGTCTCCTATCTGCGTGGAACAGGTTTCAGTTGCAGATGAGTGAGGATTCGGCGAATGACAAACAGACCGACATGAGAGAGCATGTAGAATCTGAATGTAATGTTCAAATTGAGCATCAAACTTTTAATACAGAACAAACAAGGGAAGCCAAGCGGGATACATCTGCAAGAGTTACAGTGACACAAGACAAAGGATTGTATACATCATAAGACCAGGGGGGACCAGGCAGCTTGAGGAGGAAGCCAGGTGTTAATTGTTAACCCCCACCACTAAGGGTTCCCAGTAAATCCTTGATTATGCTGTTTCTTTGGGCCTAGTGGAAAACCTGTTTCAGGGGGATTTAAAACCCACCTTTTTCACCAGGCCAATGTGTATTCCCTGTCCTCAGGAAACACTTCTGCAGACTAGCCCTGAGCTATGCTGGCTCTGTTCTTTGTAATGCCTAATTAGTTTCACTGGTCTCTACTAGAAGTAAATATGAATGTTAATGAATAGGTAACCTTCTCACTGAATCCTGCTGAATTGCAAGCTTGTTGGCTTGAAGGATTTTCTAGGAAGTTGGAACACTGGTGGAAACTCACCTATGATAAAAATTCAATCTTTAAAGTCACTATAATACTGAAAGAGAGCATATACCATACTATCATGTGGATAGGGTTTGAGTATATGGGTTATTGGAATGCAAAGGCTCCAGGAGGCTGAGTTTCCTTGAAACTTTTGCCTTAGAACTGCTTCCAGGTTTCCAAACCTATAATGCGAGTCACTAATGGAGTGGGCCTGGCAGGTAGGCAGATTTCTGAGTTCAAAGTTATCCCAGGACAGAGCAAGTATACATCCTGGCATGGTGGGAATGGTAATCTCAGGATAGGATCCCACCCAGCTAAATTTATTGTTTGTGCTTACAAAGGCAGGCAGATCTCTGAGTTTATTTGCTGTGTTAGAAACAATGTACTTGCTGTCTCTAAGAATCAAGGAGCTAAAGTCTTAAAATACTGATTCATGTGATAACCAAAAGGGAACCTGGGTAAACAATTGAATCGATATGTAAATAAAAGACTGGGCTTTGGTCTGCAAGAGCTGACCTATCCACACAGCTGTCTGGAGAGCAAGCAAGAGCAGAGCACAGTGTGTCAGCTTGTACCCATGGCTGACATCAAGTCATTCTTTCACTGCTCCCAAACATCCCTTCCGCAGGAGTCCCTCTCCAAGCCAGGGCTTGTCCTTTTCACATGAATAGGGGTGATCCATTGGATAGCCTATCAGAGAGGTTATTCCAGCAGCCATTGGTTGCATGTAATTTTTGAACTGGGGAGTGGAGCTTATGAAATGCCCACCATCCACATTGGCATGTGTCATTATGCAAATTTGTGTAGGTGACCATACAGCTGAAGTTTCATAGGTGCAGCTTCTCTGTGAAGTCTAGAAGGCACTGTTTAGCAGCAGGTGTCTTGAGTCCTCTGGCTCTAACGATCTTTCTGTTCTCCTCTTCCAGGATTTTCCTTGAGCTGGAGATTTAAGGGTTGCATTATAGATGTATTAACTGGGACTAGGAACCTCTATGATTAGCTCAGATTACTATTTTTTCCATTGTCTTATCTTGGAGGCTCTCTTGGAAAGTTATTGACCACAAACACAGTGGATTATTCACAGGCTATCAGATCTAGTCAATTTGTCTGTATGTTTGTCTGTATGAAGTACCACACTGTAGTGATGACTAAATTTGTTGTGGATTTTGGAATTGTCTGACTACTGCTTACAGACTCTGGACAACTCTTTCAAAGACTCTTCTGTTTACTCATAATATCAGAGATATGGAGCATATAGGGGATCCTCGAGTGTAAATCACATTGCTTCTCGGCAACTTTACTGATAACTCAGCTTTCTTATGTCTGCAAAATCTTTGATCACTCTTTTATATCCCTTTAAGCTTCTAGTTTTTGTTGCTGATACTTGTGAACTTATATTATTCTTGTATGCCTTAAAAAGAGAAGGAAAACTTTTATGTTGTTTCCATATTTTTTTTAAGTGAACAAAAGTGGTTACAGTATTTAATAGACTCAATAAATGCCTTAAATTAACTTTAGTATTATTTAAATCATTTTATATAGTATTTTTATGTAATTTATTTTGTTCATATTTTTCTCCTTTCCCAATTCCTTGTATATTCTTACCACTTCCTCATCTATCCTACTTTATGTTCTCTTCCTCTCACTCTTCCTCAAAAACATACCCCAAACTGAAAACAAAAAAGAGCAAAACAAAAAACAAAGATCAGAACAAACGATATAAAAACAATAAGACAAAAAAATATACCAAAACAAAATAAAAAGCACACACACACACACACACACACACACACACACACACACACACACAGAGTTCATTTTATGTTGGCCAACTGCTTCTGGGCATGGAGCCTGTCCTGAAATATGATTGATATACCCAATGATGCTCGATTAGAGTCAACAGATTTTTCCTTTCTCAGAAAGTATCACTTGCAAATAGCTTCTTGGCTAGGGGTAGGACTTGGTATCCATTTCCTCTCACTGGTCTGAAATGTTTGGCTGGTTTGGATTTGTGCATGCTTTCGCCACCTCTGTAAGTTTATATGTGCAATGGACTTGCAGTGCTTGGATAACGGTCCTGGGAGATATCCACCACCTCTAGCTCATACACTTTCTGCTTTCTCAGCATTGATACCTTGAAGGAAAGTGTTTGATAAAGACATTGCATTTAGGGATGACTGCTCCAGGGTCCCTCATTCTCTGCTCATTGTCCATTGCTGGTCTCTGTCTTAATTAGCATCTACTCCAAGAAGAAGCTTCCCTGTTGAGAGTTGAATGCTCCACTGATCTATAGTTACAGCATTCTCTCACCACTTCCCATGCTCACGCAGGAACAGTAGCCTCTGGACTTTTACCACTTTACATTTTCTGTTTCCTTTCATTGCATTGTTTTTCTACCATCTTAAACCAGGCTGTTGTATTCTGGGCAGGATATTTTAAGTCCTCCTTTCTGTCTTCCATTTTGAAATCCTCTTCCAGGGTACTACTGTTCTAAAATGCCATTGTGTTTACATGACTGCACTGTAGAAAGCCTTTCCAATCAACTTTCAGTTACATGAAGAGGGGATAAAGTGTCAAGCTATAGTGTCATGGAAATCTTGTCATACTCTAGATTGTGCTTCCCTTTTAAATTTGTCATCCTTTCCCTACATCTAAGTTACATCATTTTTGAACAACAATGGTTTCCTACACATTTTGTTATGTTGTTCTCTATATTTTAGACCATCCCCTTGCTGTTTTCTTTTTCCTATGCCAAAATCACTTTTGAAAATTCAGTTCAAACAACTCCTTCAAGAGTCTTAGGACTCCATAGCATATGTAGTACTGACCACTCTGTGACTTGTGCTTTTTGTGTCTTCTGCAGAGAGGTCGACACCCTTTGTTCTACTTGGTTATTGAACAACTTGATTCTCTCAGGTGGACTGTGGTCTCTGTGAGTCAGCGCTGTGTTGGACACTTCTTTGCATCCTCGAGATTCAGTTTCCAATGCTTAATATAAACTCAGAGCTCAACAAAAAATTTTTGAGTTATACATCTGTTCTTATGTATGGCTCTATAGTCTGTGATCTGTTGAGTCCACTTTTCTTCACATTCTTCTCCTTATTTGGAGTACTTGAGGAGATTGTACAGTGTAATCATAGAGATCATGGAGCCTGAAGCCAAACTGCCTGAATTAAGATCCTACTTTGAACATTCTTTATTTGTGTGAACACGTGAACCTTTGTTAATTTACCTACAGCTTTTGTGCCTTAGTGTACATACACACATGCACACACACACACACACACATACACACACACACACACACAATCAGTCACTCTTTGTGATTGTTGTTATAACTGATCATGTTCTGACCTATAAACATGCATAGAGTCTAGAATTAGCATTGTCAGCTATCATTTTTTATAATTACTTCAATTAATTTAGTAATACTTGCTTTTCCTATTAGCTACTCAGAGCTGGTCTTCAGAAGAAATAGAAGCCGAATGATTATTTCCAGAGTTGGATCAAATAATAATCCTAAACCCTCAAGTCTCCAGAAACAATTAAAATCCAATCAATGTTAACATATACAGTCTTGTTTTGAAGAATCTTCATTTTGTTTTCTACAGAACCAAACTGTGTAAGCCCCAGATTTTGGTTAGTTCTTCAGTTAAACATGTGTTCTTGGTTAAGAATTTTCCATTCTTCAAAGGATTGCCAGGCTTTCCTGTGGCCTTCTGAAGTTGGAAAAGTACAAATATAATTTTGTCTATGCCCGTCAAATTGCTGGGTCTGATCAGGCCATAGATGGAGAGCAATAACATTGTATCAGAAGAGTGTCAAAGAAATGATGGGCCTCTAGGCATTTTGTTTCCATATATTTCTTACTCAATGAAGAACATTCTAGAAAGTCAGCATCTGAGCTAAGGTCAAGCCTCGAATTTCAATAGCCCAAGTATGCTTCTACATGGAGACACCATAGGTTTTCAAAACAGACCTCTTATGAAAGCTGTCACACATACACACACGTAAAAATTGCACATCGTAACGTCATGCGGGCAGAAATGCCTTTCTTAAGTTATTTTCTCACTTTTGGAAAACACAAAACACTTAAATTAATCGTTACTTAAAGACGGAGGGTAAACTTCCAATAGCAGGCTTGAAATTTAAAATGAGACGACGGCTGTTTTGTTGCAAGAAAAAAAAAATAACCCTGATGAATTGTTCCCCTCCATCTCTTCCCAAAGAGCTACTCGACCTACGAAACAAACAAATCTCATCAGGAGCACAGATAACCCCAGGCTTCAGACGTGTAATCTGACTGTGGCCATCAGCAACCAGAAATGAGTTTTTTCTAATCAGCTTTCCATCAGTCCTCAGTCACTCATATAAAGGAACACAGGGAGGGGAGGAAGCGCATTGCTCTTCAGCACTAGGGTTCTGGACAGCGCCCCGAGCAGGCAGCTGCCACTGCCGTTTCTCCTTCATCTCTGCCAAGGCTGCCCCTCTGGTCCCCCCTGCTGCTGAGAAAGAAAATTACATCGGGAGCCATGCAGCCCGCAATGATGATGTTTTCCAGTAAATACTGGGCCAGGAGAGGGTTGTCCTTGGATTCAGCGGTACCAGAAGAGCATCAGCTACTTGGCGGCTTAACAGTGAGTATCGAGTATCTGGCAGTCTCCGGTGTTCTCTAGGGCATCAATGGTCTTAACCTCACCATCTGGACACCTGCTGTAGAGTAAGCATGCAGTTCAACTCCCTCTTCCTCAGTAGTCTTGTCTCACTGCCTCCTTTCTGTCTGCCTTAGCTCTCCACAAAGTACAAGCAGCTGGGCGAGCTGCTGGGAGATAAACTTTCCTCAAATAGAAAGTGAAGTTTCCTATCGTGAAGAGTGAAAGATTATGTGAACCAATGTGCTAAATTCACTCCCCCTTCAAAGTATAGAACTTGAAAGGCCGATAAGGAAGATTTGGGAGAAAGAATTAAATACATCTCTCTGGTTTCTACAAGGCAATATTGTCTCCTATGCCCTACAGAGCTAATATGTGTATTCTTGAGATTAAGTGCATGTTTTGGAATAAAAGAGGAACCAGGGCCCTTCAAAGGTTTTCCTGCATGCCACGTTACTTCCCCTTTTAAGCTTAATTGATGGAATAGTCGAGGAAGCATTCTGCTTGCTTCAATATTTACAAGATATGTGTGTGTTTAAAATACTAACATTAAATAATGGTATTTGAAAAGTTACAGTTCTCGCAAAGGTTTAGGTCTTAATTTGAGCAACAGTTATGAGCTTTAATAAACATAGTGCTCTTGATTTGCTAACATGCAATAACATACACATCCAAGGTTCTGTCATTAAAATTTTAAGGGATGCTTCACCGTTGTTGTCCTTCTTGTTTATCAACCAATTGCAAATTCATCTCGTCAGAGAAAAATTGGGTTAATGCCATAGCTCCAAGTATGTCCATCCTATTTATTACTCCACAAATGCTGAAAAACAGCCACAGCAACTTTCTTAGCACTATTTAAGTCAATTTGCGAAAATGAGGCCAAAATGTAAAATAGCTTTTCTAATACTCAAGTATCATGAATATTTGGATGAGGTGTTACATTGAGGAATTCCGAAGTTGTAATAAATGGCAAGAAGAAAACCACGAAGCCCCTCAGTTATGGTTAATGTATGACACTTTCCCATAAAAATGCTCCTTAGACATATGAGACCCAGCTATTACGTGGAGAGGAGAGAGCAGATGTTGAGAATAGGAAGACGTTTGAGCTTCTAATGACTAAATATACTGTCAAATGCCAGTGCCAGCATAAACTCCTTCTCTCCCTCAACTCATAAATAATAAAATATCTATTCCTATTATATATAAACTCGGTGAAGGAGGTTATCTTAATGCATGGAAATAATGCCAGTAGAGAAATAGGAGGAAGACAATGGCAAATCGCTTACCACTGGGTTCCATGTAAATGTGCAGGTCTTTCGTGAGGATGTAGTAGACTGGTGTGACTATGGTACCCCATCATTAGCCAGGAAGACAGATCTCTGTTTGCCCAACTCTGCATCAGATGTAACGAGTACAGAACAGACCATCATAATCTTACGTTGTCTGTAAGATGGGACATTCCCAGGCTTGTTTTTCAAATTCTGCAATGTGCTCTGATTTTTGCTAGACCCTGCTATTTCGATCCTTAGCTGGAAGAACTTAGTCATTACTCAGACTGTTGTGTGTGCTCCTAATGGTTAGCTAGCCGGTTTTCTTTCTCTCTCGTGCCTTTCCAACTGCCTGGCCTATAGGTGGCTGAAATGTAGTAGTCGCTTTCCAGACTCAACTGTCCATGGAGGGATTGGCTGGGCACGCTGACTTCCTCAGTGAGCAGGAAGATTCAGATTTGGGTGCAATGGCAGCTCCACTTCGAGTTTGTATGATGGGTGGGGCTTGCAGCATTTAAGAGGAATCTCTGGATAAACTAAATCATGGAAAGCTCTGGGATAAAACTGATTCTTGTGCTTCTACTTCCTTGAAGCAAAATAAAGCTATCAAAAGCGAGGACAAGAAAAGCAGCAAAGAGCCCAGCAAAGGCGACACTGCAGAGAGCAGCAAGACAGCGGTTGTGTTCTCCTTGAAGAATGAAGTTGGCGGGCTGGTGAAAGCGCTGAGACTCTTCCAGGTAAGCGCAGAGCATTCATCCTTCTGCATCCTCCAGGCGGCTGCGCGCTTGGCGACAGACTTGTCGCCTGTCATTAAGGCATTTCTGGGTAACATGGCAAAAGAGTCAAAGGAACCAAATGCCACAAAGCTTTAAAAAGGGAGTTTACTCGGCCCAACAGTGAAATAAGCAGGTTTATGTGAACTGTGATTTATTAATTCAGACTCAGTCAATAGCAACTCTGTTACTTGTTGCCGGGTGAAGTCTGTAATTCAAAACTGTGAGCTTTAAAGTAGAAAATGCAAAACACACACATCCACACAATACACACATACACATAGACAAAACACACATACACAGAACACACACATACATGACACACACATACACACACAATGCACACAGACAAAACACTCATACCTACACACATACACACACAACACACTCACAACACACATATACATACACATACATACACACATACATACAACACACACATACACATAGGCAAAGCACAGTACACAGGACACACACATACTCATAGACAAAGCACAATACACACAACACATACATGACACACACATACATACACAATGCACACACACAAAACACACATACCTACACACATACACACAACACACTTACAACACACATACCTACACACATACCTACACACATACACACAACACACTCACAACACACATACCTACACACATACACACACAACACACTCACAACACACATACCTACACACATACACACACAACACACTCACAACACACATACCTACACACATATACACACAACACACATATACATACACATAGATACACACATACACACAATACACACATACAGACAAAACACACATACACAGAACACACACATACACATAGACAAAACACACATACCCACAGACACACACACAACACATATATACATAAACATACATATACACACACATATATGCACACACATACACACAGTGCTTCAAAATATCAAGAGTCTTTATCCTGCTTTGATTCACTAAACTTTAACTGTACACATGTAATAAGAGCATATTTGGTGCATAAAATGAGATATATGAACACGACACTTATTCTCGTAAGCCTCATTTCATGAACACAATTGAAGGAATGTCTTATAGAAAGGTATGCCATGGTCCCTGGCATGAGTCCTTGTTCTGTGTCCTAAATTAAGAGCTTGGGTGAGGGGGAAGAACACCTTGTACACCTGATACCTTCTCCTACAAACCGCATTTGGTTGGGAGCGATGGCTGGTCACCAGAGCTGTCAGATAAACAGTTCGGCTCTTTCTGGTGCCTTAGGCTGCTGCGTAGTAGACACATAGTTAGGCGATTTGGACCTGTGTTCTGCTGGGTTGGCTAACCGCTCTGTGCTCCTCGGTTTGATTTCCTCATTTGTAAAATGGCAATGATACTAATTCCTACCTAACTGGCTTGTTTGGATGAGGCAATTTTGTAAAATGCAGACAGGAGGTGTTATTTGTGATGCCTCTAGATGACCATAGACTGGGAATTAACCTGACTTGGAGAATGTTTCCTTGTTCCCCTTTGGCCTTGAAGAAAGGATCAGGCACCATAAACAGTGTTAATGGAAATTTAGAGTAGTATTTTACACATAATTATGCCATGTAGGGCTGTGTCCATACGGTGCCTGAAGGCAAGCCAATTCAATTTGACAGCTGGGTGCAGTGGGAAACATCCCTGGGGAAGGGGCTCGCACTTTGAATTTGCACTCTGCCATCAGCTATTCACCAGGTCTCAGCTAAACCACTTAACCCATTGGGATCTCAGTGCCCAGTCTAAAAATACCTACTCTGATTCAACCAAACCTTAAAAGCCCAAAATGGCACAATGAACATGTAGTCTCTTGAGCCTTGAACTTAATATCAATCCCACTTTCATCATTAGGCAATTTATAAAATATAGCATGATTGCAAAGCTTAATAAAAACAGAAATAGAACAACCAGGATTGTTTCAGAAACAGTGCAGGACCCAGAGTGCAGTCACTGAAGGAATGGGGCAGTGTGTGCGTACGGAGCAGAGTGTGGACAGGAGACCTTAGGCTACAGTTATCAAAGGAGAAAGGTGTATCAATGGGAGACTTAAACCAGATTTTTTTAAGCATTAAAGTCATTGCTCTTCCCAGAATGGCTTGTTATAAACAGCCGCAGAATAAATCTTCCAGTGGAGCTAGCCAGGAGGATGCCAAAGACAGTTCCGGGGTGGTCCTATTTGGGGGTTATTATTACTTTGTCTTGCCTCTTCACTACTCCCGAGTTGTTTCCCTTTTCGCCTGGGAGAGTCTCCCTTGTACTCTATTCTTGTTTCCATCCCCCCCCCCCCAATTTGCTGCTTGTCATTTCAAAGATTCACTTTTTAAAACAATGAGTCTCTTTATTTTTCTCTTTATTTTTTTTATTTTTAAATTATTATTATATATAGCAGGGTCTTGCTATGTGGCCTAGAAGAGTCTGCAATCCTCCTGCCTCCGCTATCTGAATGCTGGGATTTTTACGAGTCATTATGTCTGACTCTCAATGATTGCTTAATTCTTAAACTTTATTTTAAAAGTAAGCCTTTTATTGCTATGAGATTAAGAGGGTGCATTTTGCCGGGCAGTGGTGGCACACACCTTTAATCCCAGAATTTGGGAGGCAGAGGCACGTGGATTTCTGAGTTCGAGGCCAGCCTGGTCTACAGAGTGAGTTCCAGGACAGTCAGGGCTACACAGAGAAACCCTGTCTCGAAAAGCCAAAAAAAAAAAAAAAAAAAGAGTCTGCATTTTGTGTTTCTCAAGAGTATGGAAATACAAATTTTAGGATATTACTTTATGGTAATGTAATAGACAATCTAATCTCCTGTCAACAATCATGCGGTAGCCATGGGATGTGGGCCTCTCTGAGAAGTGATGCTTATGGCCAGCATATATTTTATAGTGCCTTTTACATGCCTTCAATGCCCTCTTCTTTTTGATATGAGACAGGACAACCTATTCAGAGGCATGGCAACTTGCCTTTCTGATTGATAAGAAAAGTTCTCATCTATTAATCAACCCAAACACAGTCAACGCTATTCCACAGGTCCTTGGTTCTTTACTCTTGGATAGCTGCACAAGGCCAGCATTCCATTTGTTGTGACCTGAGTGTGATTTAGAGATATTCCTCATGTTTCCCCAGGAAAAACACGTCAACATGCTTCATATCGAATCCAGGAGGTCCCGGCGAAGAAGTTCTGAAGTCGAAATCTTCGTGGACTGCGAATGTGGCAAAACGGAATTCAACGAGCTCATCCAGTTGCTGAAATTTCAGACCACCATTGTGACCCTGAATCCGCCTGAGAGCATTTGGACAGAGGAAGAAGGCAAGGGTGATTTTTTTTTTCTTTAGTGGCTGACTTTGGAATATGACAGATGTCCCAAAGGTGAGTTAACATTATCAAACCTGCACTGTTTTCAGCAGATCTAGAGGATGTACCGTGGTTCCCTCGGAAGATCTCGGAGTTAGACCGATGCTCTCGCCGTGTGCTCATGTACGGCACCGAGCTTGATGCTGACCATCCAGTAAGTGCCTGTTTCACCTCCTCTCTCCCGGGGTTCTACCACTTGCCGGACAATGTGCCGTGTTCTGTGCCGTAACGCTTTATTGTAGAGCAATTTCGTGTTTATCCCTCATGCCCGAGAGCACGCTTTCAGATGATGAAGTTTCCCTGTACATGTGTTGGCACGAAGTAGGTTAGAAAGATGGCATGCTCACATGGAGTTTATTTATAAAATGGTTGGGCAGAGGAGGAGATTGTATGCCTTGGAGGATATTTCTGTGGAATTAGACAGCCTAAAATATACTTGTGGATGGTGACCCTTGGAAGAACGGTGAACCGAAATTGATCACACCTTTGGGAAACCAGGGAGGACTAGATGTGTTGGAGCTCAGTGAGAGAATAAAATTCTTGCCATTTTCCCTGACTGGAGGTAGTTAAGAGCAGAGTTATGTCTTGACTTCAGTCTCAACGGAAAGGCAGAAGAGCTTTAAAATAAGACCGTGATGGAAGAGGCATCCCTCCCCACATCTACTCTGAATCTATCTACCACCGTTTCCTCCTCGACTCCAATAAAAGTGACCATCTTTAGAGAAATACGACACTTGGGTAGGCATTTCCCATTTTCACCCCCGCCCCCACTTTATATTGGTTTTTATTTAACACAAGAGACCTGGAAACTTCTTTATGGCCAGAATGAAGTACGGCGAAGTAAGCAACATACACATTCATTATGAGCGTTCTCCCCTCCCCCCCCACCCTAAGTGTGCGGATGGATCGAAGTGGGTGGATACTACCCTGAGATCTAAACAGATGGGTCTTGCTTAGTGGAAGCCTGCAATGTTATGAGGGTCATGGTTTACAGGAAAACTATTTAAATGGAGAAAATCAGAGAATGTGACTGTATCACTGTACCCTGAATAGTGGTACCTAAGTCTAAGCATAGGACTGGCAGCATCAATAGCATCCTTAGCATCTTGCTTTAACCAACCCATACTTCTTTATTTTGAGATCCACGGCAAGTTTAAAACAAATGAGATTGAAGGACTTAATGGAGTCACTTGGGGCTAGAGAGATAGTTCAGCAGTTAAGAGCACTGGCTGCTCTTCTAGAGGTCCTGAGTTCAGTTCCTAGCAACCACATGGTGGCTCATGACCATCAGTAACAGGATTTGATGCCCTCTTCTGGCATGCAGGTATATATGCAGATAAAGCAGCCATATACATAAAAATAAATATATTTTTAAAAACAGGGGCTGGCGAGATGGCTTAGTGGGTAAGAGCACTGACTGGTCTTCTGAAGGTCCTGAGTTCAAATCCCAGCAACATGGTGGCTCACAACCAACCACAATGAGATCTGACGCCCTCTTCTGGTGTGTCTGAAGTCAGCTACAGTGTACTTATGTATAATAATGAAGAAATCTTTAAAAATTAAATAAAGAAGTCATTTGGCATATTATGCCAGTTCAACCCAATGCAAATATACTGGTAGGTCCAAATAAATGGTTCCACACACCTAATATTATTGCATTATTTGCTGAAAGCTGAAACAGTATAGACATGATGTGTTCTATTTGCAGCACAGCATAAAAACACGTATTGAGCAGTGGCTTTAGCCAGCATCTAAGTGTTCTCTTCCCCCTGCCAATTTCAGAAGAACTGGAAATCAGTGCAGGCCGATTTAAACAGTTAGGAGGATGAAGACTACACAGGCGCCCGCTAACTTGCCCAATGACCTTGGTGAGGTCCGTTTACCTCTGTGCCTTGGGGTGCTTTGATGTGAAGAGTAGAAATAACAGTTCTTACTGACCTCAAAGGGGTGTGTGAGAAGCCAAGTTAATAAAGAAATCAAAAAAAATAAAAAGGCAATTTGGCAACAGGAAATGTTGAAATTCAGTAAGGAAATGCCACATTAAGGCATCCAGATCGCTGTTTCGATGGTAAAGGAGCTTTTGAGAACCTCTCCTGTCTAAAAGCTCCCTTAGTGAGGTTTGAAAATTGCTTAACCTGGAGGAGGGGTTTGCAGCCATTTGAATGGAACCACTGCAGGGGCCACTGACCTTGCTGTGAACAAAATGCATTTTGACATCAAGAGCAAAATTTTTCTGCGCTTAATTTTATCCCATTACTCCTAATTACACCTGCTTTATGATACCTTCACTTATTTTCTGTGCAGCCACTTGAAATAATTGCAAGTACTTAGCAATTCCCTACGTCTCTTGTCATTTTTAAACCACATATATTCGCCTTAGAGGCACACACCAAATATCGTTATGCGAGATTTGATACTGGCAAGTTGGTGCTTTCCTGAGTTTTGATTTGGTGTAGACGGGAGGAGTTGTCTAAGGACTTTTTTTTTTTTTTTTTTCACATTTAACAGCGGTGGTGCAAGGTTGGATACTTCACCACCTTTTTTTAAAAAAAAATATTATTATTTTCTTTATTTACATTTCAAATGCTATCCCGAAAGTTCCCTATACCTCCCCCCCCCAGCCCCTGTTCCCCTACCCACCCACTCCCACAACTTGGCCCTGGCCTTCCCCTGTGCTGGGTCATATAAAGTTTACAAGACCAAGGGGCCTCTCTTCCCAATGATGACCGATTAGGCCATCTTCTGCTACATATGCAGCTAGAGACACGAGCTCAGGGGGGTACTGGTTAGTTCATATTGTTGTTCCACTTACAGGGTTGCAGCCCTCTACAGCTCCTTGGGTACTTTCTCTAGCTCCTCCATTGGGGGCCCTGTGTTCCATCCCATCAGGGAATCCATCCCATCATCAGCCACCAAACCCAGATACTAATGCACATGCCAGCAAGATTCTGCTGAAGGGACCCTGATATAGCAGCCTCTTGTGAGGCTATGCCGGTGCCTGGCAAACACTGAAGTGGATGCTCACAGTCTAAGGACTTTTTATGTCCGAGAATGACTACAGTCATCCTAGGACAGACACAGGGGCTCTTGACGTGGGACAGAGCAGGAAAAGCTTGAGATATAGATCATGCTGCTGTCAGAAAGCAATAACTATATGGGCCTACGGCTTTCAAGTTTAACGGATAAAGAAATTGCCTGGGAAATATTTGGATGTACAGACAGTGACTCCCTGGGGCGCAAGAGTCTGTGTTTCTTGAGAGCTCCCAGTTAAAGCTCACACTAGGGGATAAGGGACCACATTTTTGACTTGCCAGGGCCAAGACTGGGAGAGTTTTTCAAGATGAGGTTCAAGGCCCACTCTTGAGACACTTTTAAAAATTGAAACCTAAAGACCCCCACCCCCACCCCATCCTCCAGAGCTGAGAAGGAGACTTTCCACCAACAGACTGGGAAGTCTGTTTGGGAAAGGGTTATTTTAGGATATTCTGACGTATTTCAAGTGTGAGAATTATGTTCTAACTCTCTGGAGCTTAAATCAAAATCTCTGGGGGAAGTGGCCATGTTTGAAGTGTTATTAAAACTCCCCAAATGGGTTCTAATATCACACCGGGTTTGAGCTGTTGGAGCCGCTTCTTTGAGTGGCAGCATAAATTAAATTGGGCACATTAAGGTTCAGGTTGGGTTAGTTCATTTTGATTTAATTCAGGGGTAGTACAGGAGGCCCTCTCTGGGTGCTAGGGTCGCCAGATTTTTACAAATAAATATATTAGGTTGCCTAGTAAAAGTGGAAAAATTTGTCATTTATCTGAAATTGAAATTTAACTGGACATCTTGTATTTTTATCTGGTATTCCATCCCTGGCTTCAGTTCAGGATGGGTTGCCAAAATTGCGCTGTGTCTGCAATGGCTGGTTGCAGCTAGCAAACGTCTCCTACTTTGCCAGACCGTGGATGAATCCAGGAAGCTCTGGATCTCCCCCACCCCCACCCCCGCTCGACATTTGTGTAATCACTGCCACTCTCAGCTAATGAGGCATGATGAGCAAATCTCCCTCTCTTGCATTCCTGGAAAAGGTGCAGGTGTTTGCTGAGGAGGGCCTTGAGGTTCTTCTGGAAGTCCAGCAGATTAGGACGCAGTTACCATGGTGTCCGGCCTGGCAGGAAACAGGGAACAGGTGCTGGGCTTTTCACGGTCCGCTTTCATTCTGAGTCATAAACGTGCTTGGAATTCTTCAGTTCTCCCATCCCAGGTAGCCCATTCTACTAGAGAGTGAAGAACCCCCTTTCCAGCATGAACCTGCTACCCTCTACAGCAGGAGACCTTTTTATTTAGGCCAAAGACCCCTGTGTAAATGTGGTAACTATGGTCACAAGCTTTGCCTCTAGACATTTTAGGGTTTTAGGAGCCTGCCTAAGAGCCTTAGATAAAACAAGCTGAATTGTAAGCACAAGAGGAAAAAGAATGCTAGTTACAGTTGCTTTTACAGTCTTAAGAGTGATCTGAGATTTTCCTCTCTCCCCTCCGTTACTACCTCTTTTGTTATTCCAAGAAGAAAGCTAATTCTTCTGTTATGTCCAGCACACAGCCTTATGAAGGAAGATTCCTATCCCTGAGCCTCATACTCTTTCAGCTAGACAAGAGAACTGGGCTGTTTTCTGTTGAGTTTGAGTTCCCTTGAACACCCCACCTTGCAGAAATGTTTATATTGCTATTTCAGTAGCCTAGGCCACTGTGGGCACCTCTTAATTACCACTGATTCTTATGGTCCTCGAGGCCTACATGATTGCTTGTCTTCCATGGTTTGCAGCCTCACTTTCATGATCATTCTTGGTGGTACAGGTGTATACACATAAGAAGCAGACACAGTTCCCCCTGAACTTTTGACAGCTTGAAGAAACAAGTCCAGCAAGAATTGGTTGGGTTTGGATGAAAAGAAAAGGCAAGTAAGAAGCCTACGGCCATGAGGAGAGATGGTTTAGTAGAACAGGAAGTCCTCTCACAAGTCCATGTGATTGATAAGAGGCAGACTCCGTGTTTAATTTCCCAAGTGGATGAGGTTAGATTAAAATATATATTTTTAAATTATTATTTTATATTTTAGATAAAAATCTTGCAGTTGGCTGAGACACATTAGACTGAGAATCCCGCAGTGGGATGAATAGAGCAAGCCTGCCCTTCTACACAAGGTTCACCTAGAGTTGCATCATGTGATCATGAAATACAGCAAAATCTCTTTAGCCCCTGCTAACTTGGGGATCTGATAATTACTCAGAGTGACCGTGTCTTTAATAAATGCTACATTTATTAGTTATTTACACACAACAATTAAAATGCAAATGAACATGTGAAACTGACCTGTCTTAAGTGAACAGGCTAAGATTAACTTGTTATTAAGATCAATTACTTGTAAGTGAGACTTGAAAACCGAAAGATCCTGTGCAAAATATTAATTTGCTTAACTAAGCCACGCTGCTTGCCTTGTGGAAAGGGTAAACTCTGGCCCGATTTCCCCCGCATCCCAAATCAGGAGATCCAAATGGAAAGAGGTTTTACTGTAAGCACAATTCAGATGTTGCCTGGGTCGTCAAGTCGGTCCTCTGAGGATAAGATTTACATTTGAATTGAACATTCAATAAACATGACAGCCGTGGCGATTTTCTTTTCAGTCTTCTGCAGCTCGTTTCTGGGCCGCTTTGGTAAATGACTTAATCTCTTTTCTGTTTAAGGGATTTAAGGACAATGTCTATCGACAGAGGAGGAAGTATTTTGTGGACGTGGCCATGGGCTATAAATAGTAAGTACCTGCATATGTCTTTCTTGTCCGTGGCTAGTTAGGAAAAAACACATGCTGTGTTAAACAGAGCTGTCTTCTCTTCACTTTGACACTTGCAGAAGACAGACAGGAGGTGTTTTAAACACCCTCCAACATCCCAGGCTTTACATGCCAGCCCTGATGTTTGACATCTGGGTATAATTGTGAAATCATGAGCTCTGTGGGCTCCATCCCTAGTGTTACACTGACACCACTGTGGTTGCAGCCCCATTAAGGCGAGGAGCCACTTCTGTTGTCTCGGCCAGGCTTGAAAACCGTGTTCCGGTTTGACTTGGACTTTTCAATAACCTATCTCAGTGTCCACTTTTTCCCAAGAAAAGGAGAGAATTAGGCGAGAACAGGCCAAGGAATCCTGCAAGCAACCGGTGTAGAAATGAAATGTGTTCGCTTCGCACTGAAAGGAAAATACCGGACAAATTCCGATCTGGAGTATGGGGGGAGTTTAATCGTCACATAGCAGGGTTCGGAGGAAGATGGCATGAGAGCTGTGTGTTGTGAACGGCCATCGGTGGTGGTGTCAGGCCGAGTGTGTGACTGACGTGATTGTACGTATTTACTAAATGCTTCGCCTGGGAAAAAAAAACGGAGCAAGCGTTAGGCCCTGTTCCTTCTGTTCTCACTGGTATGTGATCAGCAATATGAAGTATGTCTTTGGAAAGAAATGTAAATTCACGCCTGGTAGGGGAAAGACTTTCCTTTTACTCTAGTTGAGACTAGTTAGTAAGTTTAACTGACTTCCGAGGCAAAATGATCACAGATGAGGACGTAGGATACGTGCGTACTGTAGAGGGCATTTGTGTCGCTTGCTTTCTTTTCTTCTCTCTCTCTACTTCTTTCCGTCTGCTCTCTACCTTCTCTTTTCTCTCTCCTTACTCTCTTTGGGCGAATACTTTGTTCATTTTAACTTCCATTCATACTCTGAATTGTGTGCCTCCCTACTTGTAAGGCCAAGGCAACCTTCTTCTATTTTCTGTCACTGTTATAAAAACTATAATTACAAAACCAAGAACTACTTGGTACCTGTTTTTCTACAGTGTCTGCTCTCTTCCCAGGAGTGTCTTTCCCTATGCTGTGACTTTTGACATCAACACATGACTGGCCATAGCTCAAACCCAGGTTCTGACATGCCCTGACATCACTCTCTAATCCTATGTTCCAGAGTATCCCAGTCAGGTAGGCGAGAGGGGACCCTGATGGACTAAATTCATTCTTCACAGAAAGCATACTGTAGTGGGCAAGAATGGGTATGAACTCCTAGCTAGGGTCTCTCTGACTTACATGCTATCTTCATGGAATAAGACCACAGACCCTCTGAGCGGTGTGGGCAAGTAGTCCTTCCAGCATGCTCTGTCCAGGATATGATAAAAGTTCAATGCCAAGCTGTCTTTTCTCTTGGAGAAAACTGATGGCTAAAAACCATTCTGGCTTCCATAGGCCCTACACACATACGGTGCACACACTTACACGCCTGCAAAATAACCATACATATAGAGAAAAACCAAATAGATAAGTCTAAAACAACAATAAGATATATTTCGTAATAGATGCTACATGTAATATATTATACATATAACTATATATGGTTTAAGCACAGCATTTTGTGGGCATAACGACCAAAGGAGTAGCTTAAATGTGACTTCTCTTCTCTCTGAAGAGCCAGACACCCGATAGAGACAGTGTGGTGGTGATATGTCCCAAGGGGCAGTGGGAACAGAAGCATTGGCTTGAAGGAAGTGTGTTTATATGGAGAAGAGAGTGCCAGGGTGGGGGGTTAAGGCGGTCTGAGCATTGACAATGGCTTCTGTCAGCTCTCGTAGCTAAAGTTGTGTCTGAAGTAGGACTCAGAGTCTGGAACAGGTGAAGGTTTCGTGCTGACTGGAGAAGGACTGGCTAAAGCTGGGGCATCTCAGGATGTAGTAGTTTGAGGCTGGTGTGCTGAGTTCAGGCCCAAAGGACCCAACTCTTAAAACGGAGGGCTCAGGAGACAGGACTTAGCAGGAAGGTGTGAACTCACCACTTTATAGAGATAACACTTACCAGACCCTCTGCTGTCTGGGGGACTCTCTCTCGTCTCCTATAGAGGGGAAGTCACATTCTATCTGGGCACTGGTTGGTGAGGTACAGAGCCAATCAAAGAGTGCTTACCCCAGAGATGATGTAACCCAGAAACATTGCAACCTGCTCCTAGGACCTCCAGTAAAGGCCAGGCTATGTAGGCAGAATAACAATGTACTTTGAAACTGGAATCAGACTGTCTGGGTTGGAGGGCTGGCACTGTTCTAGCCACAAGCCCCTTCATCTGCAGAGTGTTACTATCGGCAGGCCCCATCTGACAGGGCGTAGCAGCGACGTAAAAAGAGGATGTATGCTCTGTGCTTGGCGCTGTGCCTGGATCCTGATCAGGGCTCAGTGTGTCAGTTGCTATTACCATCTTCCTGCTATGCTTTGCTTGCTCATTAAGAGGCTGTTGGGTAAACTGATTATTTTTGTGCTGACAACTGTTCTTTTTTTGTGGAGAGATTTCATAAAAAGAGATTATACTCTCCACCACCACCACCCCCCTCCCGCTTTTTTTTTTTTTTTTTTTTTTTAAATGTGTGAGAGAAGCAGTCAAGATACTGATAACAATTTGGCAGTTGTTTTGGGTGCTTCTTGTGAGTGGAGAGCGTGAAGGAGTCATTTATGAGTTGTTGAACCAGGAGAACGTGACCCCAGGACTTGTGCCAAGGAGAGAGCAACAGATGTCACTTTACTACTGCAATTCCTCCTACTAGTGTGAGCCAGGGCTTGCCTGAGCTTGAGGATGGATAAAGGATAGCCCACTCATGTGTGTATGTGTGTGTGTGTGTGTGCATATGTATGTGTGTTTGCATGTGTGTATGTGTGTGCATATGCATGTGTGTGCATGTATGCATGCATGTGTGTATGTGTGTATATGTGAATGTGTGCATATGTATGACGCATGTATGTACTTGTACCTGTATGTACATGTGTGTGCATATGTATGTGTGTGTTCATGTGTGTGCATATGTATGTATGCATGCATGTGCATATGTATATGTGTGCATGTGTATGTGTGTGCATGTGTGTGCGTGTGTGTGCTTACACAGTTGCTACAGCTGGGTGGGGAAGAGGCACACATACTAACAAATTCCAAATGGGCCTTGACTGTTTTCTCCTGTTTGCCATGCAGCAAGCGAGGTTNCTTTTTTTTTTTTTTTGTTTTTTTTTGTTTACAGAAAGCGGAGATGCAGTTCCGCATTGAGCGAGGTGGTTTTGGGTGTTGGTGACTGTGAGTGAGCAGTGTTGAAATGTGCTAATGCTTCAGTGTGCTGAAATGGCGCTCATTTCAGTGTCCTTTGGCTGGATTTGGCAAACCCAAACTGGGAGTACTGGTCTGGGGGTCAGACGATTTAAAACCAGGGTAGTCTTGATAAATCAGCATGTGAGGTATCTGCCAAGCGTTTGGTGCCACAAGTAGGACCATTGGGGGTGGGCGGAGATGTGGAAATACTGTAGGCTGCGGGAGTGGGGGTGGGGTGGGGGTTGTTCCAAGCTGACTGAAGGCAATAAAGGAAAAGAATGTGATTCAGAGCATTGCCTTGTAGCAATAACACACACACACACACACACACACACACACACACAGATATAACTTGTCAATACTCAATAAAAAGTATAAATGGGTGCTGTCTGCCACCGGGGGTGGGGATGGGGGTGGGGATGGGGGACAATATGCTGTCGGTGATTGGTAGAGGACTTCCCGGTCCCTGGAGAGCAGTGGTAGGCACATGGTCAGAGGCATTGAAAGAGATGGAGTATAGGTGTTCAAGGTGGTTGAAGGAATCGTAGGTTGTAGTCGATGGGTCTCAAGGTAAGAAGGAGAGAGAGAATTGAGATACAGTGTAATATGTATTGAAACCACAGCCAAGAAGCCCCTCTAAGGGATTTGTGTTGTTTACTGTTTTTTTTTTTTTTTTTTTTTTTTTTTTTTTTTTTTTTATCTCAAAAGTTTTTTTTTTTTTTTTTCTGTTTTTTTTTTTTTTTTTTTTTTTTTTTTTTATGGTGTCTTGAAAGGATAAAGGGGTGGGGGGAAGAATCAACACAGGCAGAGAAAAATGAAAAAATTCCACTCTATGATGGAAAACAGCAGGCTCAAAGTCCATATTACCGTGAACTCCAAAGAGGTGAGGGAGCGGCAAAGCGCCTGCATGCTGGGAGCCACCAGTAGATGCCACTCAGGCACAGCTCTGATTGACAGTGGAGATGAGAAACTCGAATGATTACCCAGAGGCCCGTGGCCGCCTGTGGACAGGCCCTGCCGCCCAGTGTCTGCAAGGCTTTATTGCCTCCCCAATAATCGCATAGGAACCGGTTCTTAGTGCAAGTGCTACTCCTCATGGCAGACCTGCAAATGAACACCCAGCGAGCCTGAGGAGGACACCTTACTAACCTCTGCCATGCAGATTACATCCTCTCCTCTCTAACTCAAATAAGAGAAGTCTTATGGGGGAGGGGCGTCCCTCAATGGGTACTTCCAGGGAAATGGAGGGGTGTGTGTGTGTGTGTGTGTGTGTGTGTGTGGTGCAGATGGCATGTGGAGGAAGAGAAAAAGAAGAGGTGGCTTTGTTAGTGCAGCTTCCAGAGAATCTGAAGCTCCAGGTATTTTGTCGCGAGCACCTTCATACTTTAGCCTAGCTACATTTCTACACTGAATTGCTGGGGAGTGAGATTGGGGGAGAAATCAGGAATACAGTTTTTTTTTCTTTTTCTTTTAACTTAACCAGCAAATACATTCCCCCTCCCCCTGGAGGCTGGTTTAATGATTACTCTTCAGCAACGTGCATGCATATTTAATTAAATCATATTTTTGGTGGGGTGGTGGTAGTTATTTCAATTTTATTCTCTTGGAAGAAGGCCTCAAGCTCTGGCTTTAGTTAGACCACCGTTGTTTGTTTAACTTCATCTCCAATGGTAGCACGCCTCCTTGGTGTCAATGTGACTTCTCCTGGTCGAAATTAAGGAGCCACAGAGGCTCAGGCTAGTCTGGGTTTTAGCCGCCCCACCCCCACCCCATGCACACTCCAGGAATCTGAGAAGTAAATTGGTGGACAGCTGACTTCCCCAGGTAAAGTTAGCAGGAGGGGCTCGGCATGCCACAATTCCAGGTCTCATTTAGGGTTAGAACCCCCGCCCTACTTCCCAGTAAGACTCTTGGTAGCAAATTCAGGGACCCACCTATTTCTTCTTTTCTTATCTCCTCTCCTTTTTCCTTTCCTTCCCCTTCCTCCTCCTCCCTCCCTCTTTTTTCCCTTCTCTCCTTCCCTCCTTCCTTCTCTCCTTCCCTTCCTTCCTTCCTTCCTTCCTTCCTTCCTTCCTTCCTTCCTTCCTTCCTCCTTTTCTGTGCCAGGGTCTCTCTGTGTGGCCCCAGCTGTCCTGGAACTCTCTCTGTAAACCAGGCTGGCCTTGAACTAACAGAACTCCACCTGCCTCTGCCTTCTGAATGTCCGTCCAGGACTAAAGGGGTGAGCCACCACCACCTAATTTCTTAGGTAAAAGAAAACACCCATTGCTTCTCTTCTTGGAGTACTTTGATGAGTAAATAAGACAATCGGGGTGGGGTGGGGATTGCTGTACAATGTACCTGTGGTTGTAATAGTCTGAGAATCTAACCCAGGTCACAGGACTTCCGCAGACCCGCACCACTGTGTAGGCGCCGGCTCTGTCACGACTCTTCTTTTTCTATCTGAGAGGGAATGCCAGCTTCACTGTTCACCTCCAGGCTGGTCAGGGCACATTGGTTAGGATTTTTCTCCTCAATTTCCTTTCTGCAAAATGTTACTCAGGAAATCCACACACACAAGGACTCACAGGAGTTTCTCACTCCAACAATTCTCTGCCTTTTGCGTTCCAAACCCTTTTAATTCTTGTTTATTGCTCGCTTTCTCTATTGCCCTTGACTAAGGTTTTCTCTGTCCTGACTTCTGTTTGATTTTTGAATCTGTATTATTTATTTATTTCTGCACGACAGATTCCCCCCCCCCACACACACACACATTGGTAGCAGCTTAAGCCCACAGACATTTGTTATGCCACACGACAAATGACTGAGTATTAAGAACTGGGGAGCAGTGTAGCTGGGTGGCTTTAGATCAGGAGTTAGGACAGAGCCACAGTCATCCGAAGGCCCGGTGGGGCAGGAGGCTCTGCTTCCAGCATGGTTGCTATAGACCAGCTGGCTGGAGGCCTCAGTTTCTTGCAATGTGACCTGTCCCACGGACTGCCCGGACATCTTCATGATATTGCAGGGGACGGCCCTCAAATCAAGTGCTCCAAGTGAGAAAGCAAGTCACAATGTACAATGACTTTTAAAATTATGATGACGACGATTTATTTTCTTTAGACTGGCAGGGTCTCATGAAGTTCAGGCTAGCCTTGGACTCACTATGTAGCTAAGGGTGACCTTTTTAAATGAGAAAAAAAAAAGTAAATTATATTTGTTTACTTTGTGTGTACCTGTGCCATCCGTGCGTGATCATTATGTGTGGTGTAGGTGTGCTGCGGTCTGTGTACAGAGGTCAGAGGACGACGCATAGGAATCAGCTCTCTCCTGCTACGTTGATACCAGAGATCAAGCTCAGCTCGTCTGGCTTCATAACAAGTGCTCTAACCTGGCCTTGAGGTTTGGAACCTCCTGCCACCACCTCCCTGGGATTATGGGCACATACCAACCTGCTTTCTGGGGACAGATTTTAGGAATACGGGCCACTGAGTGAGCCTTTACCAGTTGAACCATGACGAACCCAGTTCCACGATGCCTTTTATAATCTAGTCTTGGGAGTGACATATCTTACCGGCAAGATTCTTTTGGATTCACAGATTAATGTTGAAAGTGGAAGGGCTTTTGGGGGACCACTTTGGGGGTCAGTATCACATGCACTTATCTTACATCTATTTCTTCAGGACCCGCTGTAGTGGCTCTACCGTGGTGAGCACTAATGTGTGATTAGAAGGCTCCGTGGATAGAACAAACCCTGGAATCAGTAGAGGTAGAGCAATGTCACTGAGAGTGAGTGTGTCAGAATGTGTAGACTTTTGGTGTTCTTTGGAACCCAGATTGAATTCCCACCCAACACTTACTTCCCACAAGTACTGTGGCCATGAGCATTGATTATCTTAAAAATTGGGTGCTGGGGAGGGGGTGTTGCTGGAGAGATGGCTCAATGGTTAAGAGCCCCGGCTGTTTTTTCGGAGATCCTGAATTCAATTCCCAGTAACCACATGGTGGTTCACAACCATCTATAATGGGGGTCTGATATCCTCTTCCAGCATGCAGGTGTACATGCAGATAGAGCACTCATACATAAAATAGATAGATCTCTAAAAAAAAAAAATTGGGTGCCATCTCTATCTTGTATATTTGAGGGACGTTTCAATTGTAAACAGGGTTCAAGGGATATTGGATCAGTGACAGGTAATACCACTATTTATTATTAGTATTGTTGTCATGTGTTAAATTAGTAATGGTTTCTCCATTCCCTGTAATCAAGTGTTAAGGCTCATCTAAAATGAGTAAATGATGACCTTTCTGAAGTGGTTGGATTAAGGGATTTCAGTCTCTTGCTTCCCTTGATTGTTGGAGCTTGCTTTTTAAAAAACCAACCAACCAACCAACCAACCAACCAACCAACCAACCAACAAAACACATTTGTATGTGGAAACAGTTTGTGGTTTCTTGTGCACATACAGTGTGCTTCTTCAGTATGAAGTACTGATCCTCTTAACTCTAGGGCTGTGAGTGAAAGTGAGTGAAAGTGAGTGAAAGGGCTTGGCTTGGGATGGCAACCCTGTGCTCACGGCTGTCCGGGTAATGAGGGGACGATGCTCCTTACAGCTGGTTTCTTGGCTACATGCTCAGGAATCCTCAACTTCCTCCTGTTCAGGTCCCAGCAAGTGCTGGGCATTGTGTCGGCCAAGTCCCCTATAGTCCGCCGTCATTTAATCTGTAAGTGGCATTTGAGGCACATGTCATTATTACACTCTCTTGAGGATGAGGGGACATCAAGCAACTTACTAACGGCGAGATTAATCATCTCACTCTGTCAGGCGCCAGCACTGATGTTTTAATTCTGCAGAACAGAGCGTTAGATTGAGTGTTTGCAACACTGGCTGGCTGGAAGGGCTTCTTTGAAGGGTCAGTATAGCGGGAATGGGCTAGGTAATGGGCTATTCCGCTTTGGTTCCCTGTGGCTTGCCCCTGAGCACCTGCCCAGGGAACTATCTGGATTCATGGAAACACACAGGCACACACACACACACACACACACACACACACACACAC
>NC_034598.1:61286879-61314271 GCF_900095145.1 Mus pahari
GTCCATCCTTTCATCTTAGCTCTAAATTTTGTCTCTGTATCTATATCCTTTCATGGGTATTTTGTTCCCTATGCTAAGGAGGAATGAAGTATCCACACGATGGTCATCCTTCTTGGTTTTCTTGTGTTTTGCAAAATGTATCTTGGGCATTCTGAGTTTCTGGACTTATCAGTGAGTGCATATCTAGTGACTTCTTTTGTGATTGGGTTACCTCACTAAGGATGACATCCTCCAGATAGTCGGGGGACATCTATCTGGTCTAGTCCATGAGCTGATCCCGTGAAGTGATTTTCCTCATGCATCTTACATTGTGAGGTTTTGCCCCTCCCTCCCAACCCAATAGGGAACGGATAGAAATAAGCCCAGCTGGACTGAGGCTTCAGAAACAACCACCGGGGATTTGTCACTATTTTTTTTTATGCCTTCGCTAGTTGCTCTCCTATTTATTTCATGATTTTTCTTGATTTATCAAGTGGCACCCCTTTGTGAGTTGCTCTGCACCTAAGCACTCTGTAAAACGGAAACCTTAAAACAAAATAACGCCAAACGCAGACTAGCCAGCCTATTTGAAAAATGCAGTCACCAGCCAAGCAGAAGGATTGAATTTGGGTGAGCCTGGGCACAGGGCAGGAAGCTCCCTTGGGGAGAGAGGGGAAAGTTTCTCATTCTAACCTCCTATCCATAGCAAAGGAGAGAGGAACCTTTCACTTCTCCCTCATCCTTACCTGTACCACCAAATACTAAGGGATGCCAAGATGAAGCTCAGGAACACGCAGGCAGGTGTGAGTGAACCGGGTGCGGAAACGCAGAGGGATGTTCTACGACGCACAGGCTGGACTTCCAAGCCGGCTTTTCCTTTTCCTTCTCAGGTCTTTGGAATCTTCTCATTCACTACATAATTCAGCAGGGGGCAGTCAATAGTTTTTAAAGGAAAGATGATCAGAGGCAAAGAAAGGTTAGTCTCTAGGCCTGGAGCAGAGTTACCTCGGGAAGGCGGAGAGGGGGCGGGGACGGTGCAAACTGGGGTTTCTCCTTCCAGGTAGCTCTGACAGTTCAACTTTGCGTTTGACTGGAGAATTACTGAGGCCGAGTCTTTCCTAAGAGGCATCTGAAGTTATCCTAACTTGAGGGAAAAATAAGTGGAGGTGGTTCCCCCTCTCCACCCTTTCCATAAATTCCAGTTGACCCTAGTATTCCTCATTTCATTCGAGAAGAGGCATGATTAACGGACCCTGCTGGGTTTCAGACCGCAGCTTAAAGGAATACATTACCAGCTGGAGTCACGGGTGCCACTGTACCTTCTTTCAGATAAGCGAACCTTAATTGGAAACAAGGAACAGGAGATGGGAAGAAAGGAAGGGGACGGTTAAGCTTTCTCAACACGGGTCGTCTTGTTTTGGGGGTCCCAAGTTTTAATCTTTAAGCGATGATGCTCTCTGTAAGTTTTGGTCACCTTGATGAATAGTGGGCTATCCTTCGATGTGAGAGAAAGTTTTAATTTTTACCTCCCCCCCCTTTGTTTTTGAGAAGCGTCACCTTAGGAGCAAATATGTGCTCCTTCTCTGCCTGGGCTAATTTTATCTTTTCCCATTATCCTCCATTGATTTGCTTTCCCAGGTTTTGAATGAAACTGAGATAAATGTGTCTGTTTGGGTCCTTTTGCCTCCTGCATAAACACCAGTTGTTGATGCTTTAATTTCTCTGAAATGGAGCGGTAAATTGAAAAGTGGAACCAACCCAAATATTTGTAGTTCTGGGGTCATTTCCCTGATGACAAGACTCATTTCTGAGAGAGGGTCACATTAGAGGCTCAAGAATGCTTCCTTCAAAGAATCTAAATGTCTTTGACCATCAGGTTACTCCTCTCTGTTTTTTTTTCCCCCTTTTAAAACTGCATCGTGACTTCCATTTGACTTAAGTGGTACCTTTCGCAGGTCGAGAGGAGCCGTGTGAGCAAACAACCTGGACTTTTAAACTCTGCAAGGCACAGAGTGGGGAACGGTCTGTCCTTTACAGACGGATCAATCTATTTCAAATGCACGACTCCTGCAAGTATTTAAATGACTCTAGGCTTTATGGGAGAATCATTCTCATGCCAAGTATTTCTCTCTACCTGACGTTTAGCTAAATGACTAAAAAGGAAGGAGGCTGGAGAATTGCAAGGAAAGACAAAAGAGGAGATTGATTTGGAAAAAGGTTTTGCTTTTTCTATTTTTCTGGGGCGGAGGCTTGGTGGGGTTTTAGGTGTGTGTGAATGCCGCAGTGGGTTGTTGTCTGATTATAGCATGACTCTCCCAGCTGTGGGAAACATTAACTCAGTGTGGCCCTGTACTGCTCGCTGACAGGGACAGAGGCTGCACCAGATTCTAATGTGTTTCACAGGGAAAGAGGCAGGGATATTTTGACTTTAAAATGATTTCTGTGAACACGAAGGATTCAAATTACTTCCACCAGTCATGTCTGAGAGTTGAAAGGATTTATATGGAATGAGGCTGTTTTGTTATCTCTAGACCTATTGCCAACCCTGCAGGGAAGTTATGAAATTTCATTCACTTGATATACCTGGAGGGGGAGGGAGTCAGCTACCCTGAGTGTCTGTTAGGTTCTAGGCAACGGTTCCTGTGCTTTTCAAACTGTTTTGTGTCCAATCTTCAGCTTTGCAATCGCGGAAACAGAAAGCCAAGCCGCAATTCTGGGAACATAGTGGATATTCGCCCTGCGCTGAGGTTTGCTGATTAAAAGAGGTCTTCAGGTTTGGCCTGACACCAACATGGGGCAGCTTACAACTGCCTGCAACTCCAGTTCCAGGGGATCTGATACCCTCTTCTGTCCTTGCACTTACCTGTATACATGCACATATACATATACTCAGGAACACATACATACATGCATACATACATGCATACATACATGCATACATACATGCATACATACATACATACATACATGCATACATACACGCATACATGCATACATGCATACATGCATACATACATACATATATACATACATGCATACATACATGCACACATACATGCATACATACATACATACATGCATACATAATACATACATGCATACATACATACATGCATGCATGCATGCATACATACATACATGCATACATACATGCATGCATACATGCATGCATACATGCATGCATACATACATGCATACATGCATGCATACATACATGCATACATACATGCATACATACATGCATACATACATGCATACATACATGCATACATACATACATGCATACATACATACATACATACATACATGCATACATACATACATAAAATAGTAAATCTGAGAGAGGTGTGAGTCTTGGGGCTGGTGATGTAGCTCGGTTGGTAGGGTGCTGACTTACCATTTACAGAACCCCAGCACTGCATCTTGTCATAGGAAGTTGAAATTCCTCCTCAGCTAGAGAAGTCCACTGACCTGGACTGCATGAGACCCTGGGGGGAGGGGGAAGGGGAAGGGATGGGGGGGAGAGGGGGAGGGGAGGGGGAAGAGGAGGGGGAGGGGGAAGGAGAATGGGATCTAAAGAGCTGGCTTTGCCACATATGAACTGATTGGTCTCAGTTTTCTCAGCCACATAGTGGGGATACTAATAGTCAGTTTCCTGTAAAATGAGCATAGTTCTACATGACGAGCTGCCATATTTATTGTTACTGTTTCAGCCAAATGAAGGATAATTGATATTATAAACTTGGCTAAGGCTTTGAAATGTCAACTAAACCCTTCTCCTTCCTTCACTACTTAAGAGGACATGGCCACAAGTCGGCCACATTTAATTTTTTTTTGTTAGCCTGATCATAAAGACAAACCTCACTGAATCTAGAACTCGGAGGGCAGCTAGCTCTGGGTATCTTTGATTCAGTGGCCTGAGGTATTGCTTGCTGTTGGTGACTTGGGAATTTAGATCTTTTCTGTGTTGGGATCTTTGAGCGTAACTTCCATGTGGAGGTTGGGCATGAGCATATTATTGGCAGGTGCCAAGCTGATAGCTGTTGCAATTGCTATTTAACGCCGGGCTGGATTGTGCACATGAAAATCTCTCCTCTGTAATGTGAAGGGGACCTTCTACAAGGTTGGAAAATGGCAAGAAGCCCCGTCCCATAGGGCAGGGCACAGGACAAATAAAACACAACATTTTCCAGGAGTTAAATCTTCCTTCTCCCCAGGCGCCGTAGGTGAAGTGGTTTATTTTCATTATGTCTCTTGTAAAGGAAGCACCAGTATTAACAACGGGAACAAAACAAAACCAACAATTTTGTTTGCTCCCATATAAAAGTTCCTTAGGGCCCATAGACTCATTTAAGAAAATTCATGTGCGCGAAACCCATTTGCAGAAGCAAATAAAATACGTGATCACAAATGCTCCTTACCTGACTGGCCTAAGGGGGCAGTTTGAAACCGACTGTGCCTTTGTGTGTACTCTCTGGTTTTGCTTAGCGGTTATGCCCCCCCTCCACTCCCTCCATTTATGCCAGACCGCTCGAACCTTTCGGAATCCGGGCATAACTCAGCTGGAGGGTAAGTTGCTGTAAGAACTTACCAGTTTCCTTCAGTGGAAGACATCTTCAGATCCTTGTGCCTGTGTCCTCAAGACTATTTTGGTATGTTCATTCACCATGGTTACCTAGCCAGAGAGGTATCTCTGTATTTAGTCATGGTGAGACTTTTATGTCTTTTGGTGGAGATTATTTCTTTCCTGGTGGAGATTATTCCTCCAGACGTCTGAATGACAGTGTCTAGATAGGGGTGGGACGCTGTGTGGAGAAATCCAGGAGAAGGAAACGGCTGCATGAAAAGGGAAGGTGCAAACAGGTGAAGGGAGGTGACCAGAGAGCTTTCAGAGACCACAAGACCTTCAGTTGCAGTTTCCTTCCTTCCTTCCTTCCTTCCTTCCTTCCTTCCTTCCTTCCTTCCTTCCTTCCTTCCTTCCCCTTCCTTCCTTCCTTCCTTCCTTCCTTCCTTCCTTCCTTCCTTTCGTCCTTCCTTCCTTCCTTCCTTCCTTCCTTCCTTTCTTTTTTCTTTNCTTCCTTCCTTCCTTCCTTCCTTCCTTCCTTCCTTCCTTCCTTCCTTCCATGTATTTGAGTACATCATTGCTGTCTTCAGACACCCCAGAAGAGGGCATGGGATCCCATTACAGATGGTGGTGAGCCACCATGTGGTTGCTGGGAACTGAGCTCAGGACCTCTGGAAGAGCAGTCGGTGCTCTTAACCGCTGAGCCATCTCTCCAGCCCTCAGTTGCAGTTTCCTAGACTTAAAACACACAAGGCAAGAATGACATAAGACAGATACTTATCTGCCTGACTTCCTGAAGCACAACTGTAATTTTTTTCAACAATCGAAATTGCAGCTTGCTTTAAGCTGATTGCTGGATTTACTCATTCAGCAAATATTGTTTATTGAATAGCAGCATATAGCAGCTTCCACTCTAGGTGTCAGAAATACAAATGAACAGATCATCAATCCCAATTGCACAACCTAAAACACATGCACACACACATGTACACACACATGTGCACACAATGCTCACACCCTTGCACTCCTATGTGCATACAGGTGCACACACATGCACATACTTGTATATATGAGATACACTCAATGGAACCATCGTGTTTTGTTTATGTTTATAAACATATATTGTTGGAGTTGGAGGGAGAAGAAGGGGCAGAAATATGTGAATACAATATTCATGAATAAAACTATAAAAAAATCCCCCCAAAGTAAATTAAAAATGAACAAATAACAATTTTGACATTGAAGAAGCATATACCTTAATGACAGATGTATTAGAATATATATATGTATATATATATTATATATATATTATATATGTATATATATATTACTGTGATTATTTTAAAATTACTGATGATGTGCTAATTGTCCAGTAATTCCAAGTCATCTACAGGTGAATCAATTTCATGTAAGGATTGATCTCTGGCTATCAGGAAGCACGTTCAGGAGCTACTGAAATTTCTGATTACTGGCATCACCTCGGTTCCAGAAGTGGAATAAACACTTACTAACAATTAAAAGTGAATGTTATGAATGGCAAACTAGAAATTATACTCCATCAAAAGCAGGCTCTTACAATGAGATAGTCGTATTGTTGTATGTTGTCATGTGCTTTCTTGGATAGGGAGGAAAGGGCTACATTAGAGATGGCTCCCGAGAGAGACTAAGCAGCAATCAGGCTGTGTTTACAGACAAGCCTCGCAAAAACCTCTCAAGAGTCAAGGAGAACAAAGACGGAGACCACTAGCTTTGAAGTTCCCGTAAACTTTCTCCAGAGGCCCCTCCGACCCCATAGAGGCCGACTAATTGCTAACGAGCTGTATTTTCCATTTCATCTCTTCCCATTTTCCTTCTGTAACCCCGGGTAGGAGTGTCAATCAAGAGAGACACGCTCTGATTCGGAAGGAGAGAAAAGATGAGAAGAAAAGAGATGGTGTCTATTCCAGGTAGATGAGCAGCTCTTGAATAAGTGAGGCACCTCATGCCCCAAGGGATGTGTAATCAAATGAAATAGAAAGATGTGTTCTTTTATGTTTGCTTGTTTTGTTAAAATCAGATTCACCCATTTGAACCAATTCTCCATTTCCCTTCTGCTCTGTTTGGCCCTTGCTTCTGAGAAAACTCAACTGTTTACAAAGAAGGCGATTTGTGCCGTGTTCCGTCCAGTCTTGCCTTCTCCATGTTAATACCAGTGATTGCGGCCTGCCTTGTCTTGCACTATTGAATAGATTCTCCACACTGGAGTGCCTATAAGAAAATACAGGCAGAGAAATGACATCTTATACTGGGAATTCTAGCAGCAAGGACTCTAGGAGGTGGCCTGGAAGTACTACTGCCCACAAACAGACATTGTCTTAATATTAATTTAATATTAAATTGTAGTTCTCCAATGTAAAAAGAAGTGTAAGAAAAAAATACATTGCTTTTTGTAGTGCTGGAGAAGATCAGACAGACAGTTAAGTAAAATGAAGACCTTGTTACTTATTGATCTGGCTGTAAAAAAGATTCCACACAGTGCAAGTCTCTGTGGGGTGTGAGTCCCTAGATGCCTGTGTCAAAACGTATTTGGTAACCGACTTTGCTCTAACAAGCTCAGAACTTGTGCAGAGTGCTTGGTCTGTATCTGCTCACATGTGGTCTGTCTGTCTGTCTGTCTGTCTGTCTGTCTGTCTCTCTTTTGGTGGAAACAGGTAGGACTTCCAGAAATACTTTCTAGTTTCCAGGAAGAGTGGGATTTTTTTCTTTTCTATTCCTCCTATCTTCCCTTCATCCTACCCTCCATTTTTTTCTATGATTAAGACTGAATCTGGGGCCTTGTGCATGCTGGGGAAGTGCTCGCCCTAGACACCCATTTTTTCCATGTGTATACACGAGTGTGTGTGTGTATGTGTGAACACATGTGTGTGTATGCTTTGTGCGTATACCTGTGTGTTTCTGTGTGTTTTGGGTGTGCACATATGTGTGTTTGTGTGGGTGTGTGAACAGGAATACATGTGTTTTTGTGTGCATGCGTGTGTGTTTGTGTGCATGTGTGCATGCCTGTGCTTGTGTGAGTGTGTTTCATGTGTGTTGTGTGTGTTTGTGTGTGGGGGGAATGTTTTTCATGTGTGGGTGTATGTACATATGAATGAATGCATGTGGAGGGCAGAGGTTGGTGTCAGATGCCTTCATTACTTTCTACTTCAGTTTTTGAGACACATTCTCCCAGTGAACGTCTCATTTTCTAGATTAACTGGCCAATGAGCATCAGAGACATGCCTGCCTCTCTCTCCCCTTCCTTCAGTCCTGGGGTTTCAGATACTCTCTGCTGTGCCTGCCTTTTACCTGGGTGCTAGAGCTTTAGGCTCAGATCCCCTCGTTTGCATGGCATTCAATACGCTGACTGCCCCATCTCTTCAGTCCGACTGTGGGATTACACACACAACAAGAAAGACCCCTCTTACAGATTTCAGTATTTCCAAAGAAAGTTTGTCATCTGAGTAATCTATCAGAGTTTTTATCTTTTCCCTACTGTCTGTCAAACCTAAATCTCCATGCTGGCCATCAGTTCCTTTCTTGTCTTGTCCCCTCGTTTAAGAAGCCATAGCTTGTTGTTCTGGGGCAAAAGTGTAGAATCTACAGTGACTAAGAGCTATCAAAAGTCATGTCTGCTTTTCTGCAGAGAACAGGGAAGCCGTGAATAATAATTTGGTAGTTGCTGAGAATTTCACAATCCCAGCTAATTCTGTAAAAGTGGGGGAGACTCCCTAGATATCCAATTAAATATTTATGTGTAATTAGCTGGCTGAGGAGTATTGCATTGTTGGGATTTATAGCAACACAAAATACTTTTATTTTCCTACCCATTGCTTTCAATTGTATCGTGTTTTGAGTCCCACTTTCCTGCAGGGAAGCAAGTTCCTTAGCAGCATCTAATATCCTGTCATTTTCAATTATTAGGAAAGTCTCACTTGGGTATTTAAGACTTGGTCCTGTTCATTTAAAAAAGATTAATCTCAAACTTGACTCAAAGAGCAGCCTCTTTTCCCCACAGTTATTTGGATTAAATATGTGTCTGGTTTTATTGGTTTGGAGGTATCTCTGAGCCAGGGTCCCGAAATATCTCTTTTCCTTTTGACTCAAGTTCCTCTGGTGAGAGTGTCTGTCAGGTGGCGGTTGAGGGGAAGCGAACACGTTTTCGTTTTGTTTTTCATGTGATTGTTAGAAGGTCCAGGGTGAGCCTTAGACAATACTCTGGTTCAGACAGCTTCTCTCTGACAAGGCGCTCTCTGTTGGGAGTGCCGGCATCTGTGCCACGCTCTCAGTTGTGTTCTGAGGGGGATGTCTCTCTCTCTCCATCACTTTGCATGCAGGAACATGCTCTGCCCTCTTAGCACTGTCTTCATTCACATCCTCGCTCTTTCCTCTGAATCAGACACACCTTTGCTTGAGACCCTGGGATGCCTCTTCAACAAAAGGTGAAAGCACCCAGTAGAGTCTCCCGACTACAGACAGCTGAAGAGAACTGAAGAGGACCTAACAGAGAAGGCTTTCTTAGCTGCCTTCCATGAGTAACAGACTGGACATTTCTACATTTCGTGGGACATTAGGCTACTCATCCATGCTAACCTTCCATTTCAGAGGACACTGATCAAAGGGGGTTCTACCTTTCTAGCGTAGTGTACCATATTCCCAGGTTGCCAAATGACCTGGTGACAGTTCTCCTCTGGTGGAAGTGCCATGGGGTCCTGGGGTTACTGCTTTGGCAAACTCCATCCAGGAAAGTTAGTAAAAGTTGACAGGAGTTTCCAGTCCTTAGAAAAAGTTACAGGCAGTAGCCTAACCTTCTGACAGAAGGAAGAGAAAAAAAAAAATCCCTGCTCTTTCCAGCCAACTTTGACCCCCTCACAATCATAGGCATCTCTGATTCCGTTTAAGGCTGGCTGGTGAGGTCTGTGGTCTGGTGGACAGGGTGGTATGGGGGAATTGGTTGTTGGTGAGGACTGGGAAGGTATGCCTGACTTCAGATAATGGTTGTTCTCCCTAGGATGTAGACTGATTAAGTCACATCATTCCCAGTCCAAAGCAGAGTTTTAGGATGCTGAGACAAGAGGAGTCTGTTATGCCCTCATCAAAACATGCACTTGGCTGCTCTTCCAGAGGTCCCAAGTTCAATTCTCAGCAACCACGTGGTGGCTCACCAACATCTGTAACGGGATCTGATGCCCTCTTCTGGTGTGTAAGACAGTGTACTCATATACATAAAATACATGAATAAACATGGACCCAGTGATAAATGTATAAGAATATATGGATATATATGATATCCCGAAAGGACACCCCTCCAGCATGCTTCTGTGGTAGAATTATTAAACAAAGCAAACCCGAACCCACAACTGTCTGCTAACACACAACAAATGTGAAGAAACACAGCATGTTTGGATTTTCCCCATGGCTATTTTTTTTTAAAGATTTATTTATTTATTATATGTAAATACACTGTAGCTGTCTTCAGACACTCCAGAAGAGGGCATAAGATCTTGTTACGGATGGCTGTGAGCCACTATATGGTTGCTGGGATTTGAACTCAGGACCTTCGGAAGAGCAGTCGGGTGCTCTTACCCACTGAGCCATCTCACCAGTTCCCCCCATAGCTATTTTTATTTTTCCAAATGTCACACATGTTTCAAGGGGTCAAAGAAACACTGGAGAGATGGCTCAGGGACTAAGATCACTGACTGCTCTCTCTTCTGGAGGACTCGAGGCTTGCCCTCCAGTAACCACATGATAGCTCACAAATATCACAAATTCAGGTCCAGGGTATCTGATGCCCTCTTCTGGCCTCCTTGGTGTGCGAGGTATGTAGACATACATGCATGCAGAACACCCATACACTATTAAAATGATATAAATAAGAAACATTGAAAAACCCATATTGATGGCTTTATATTCCTGGTGCCCCACCTGCATCTTTACTTTGTTGGGGAGCCCTGTCCTACCTCTGGCCTCTGTGAAAACGCCTTTTGTGACCTACAAGGACATGTATGCTAGTCTTGCAGACATGGATATTGATCATATTTTTTACACACACACACACACACACACACACACATATATATGGACCTAAACACCTTACTTTAGCTTGGTATATGGCATGAGTTAATTATGTCTGGAGTGTGGTTTTACTCTCATGGGTATATGCAAATGGAGGAAGACTACCATTTTATGTCAGACAATAAGCCTTGGTCCAAGATTTCAGACAATCTCTGGGAGTCTCCCTTTCCTTATATATGAAAAATGTGGATAAGGACAGTATCTATTTATGGAGAATCGAATGGGTTTACTCATGTACAAGTGCTCAACCTGGAAAGAGTGTCTGGCATGTAGACTGAAGTACATAGTAAGTACTTCTTGGGACTAGACAGAGAATGGAAGCTTCTTATGTTTGCTGTACTTAGAATATTTCCCTATAGATATGAAATAGATTAAATGAGCCTTTCCTTTTTGATGAAGTTTTAGAGTGTTTAAAGAATTATCCAGAGTACGGGTCCAGGTGATGTGAGAAATCACTTATCAAGACTAGGGGTACCTCACCTGGGCTCAGGGTCCCACCAGTACGTTAAGTAGTCATCATTTCAGAGAGCAGGTGAATGAGCCCCCCCAGCGGGGCAGGCGAGCAGAAATGGATGAGAATATCCGCAGCCATCCGTATTCTCAAGATTGCGCTGCTGGAAATTCATCAAGTAACAGACCTGTGCAATTCGCTCTTCCTGGCCTAATTCGTCCTTATTCTCCCTTTGTACAGTGTTGGCTACATTCAGCTTGCCTTTGAAGTGCTGCACGTCTGCAGATTGGTACTGAAGGGAAAAGTTTGACCTAACGATTCTTTTCAAATGGCTTTTCAATATTTCATTTATTGTTTCGGCCTCGTTGCCTTTCCACCTTCTGATCATGCACAGATCTTATTAGGTTTATTGGCCTGCCTGACTCATCGATCTTGCTGAATTTCCGGATCTGCAGGCAGCCCACTTATACATTTCTTTCTTGCATCTTTTCTATTTTTGTTTTTGCAAATTAGGCTTTGGTTCTAAATTCACCATGGCTATGAGGACTTGCCAGGTTGTAAATTTTCATTCGTTGTCAACAGCCAAATTTAAACATGGCCAATCTTCTAATTAGGCCTGCAAAAGTCCTCTTCTCAGTAAAGAAAGCGAGTGTTAATTTCTAGTTCTTTGTTTGGTACGTGTGTTCCCCCATTCCTCGTATATTTTGATTAAAAATAATAATAAACAATTCGTGGGCAGTAGGGACTACATTTGGATGTGAATGTTAAACAATGTATTTTGACAGGAACCTAGACAGATGTAGCGGGCTGGGGTTGGGAGGCCGTGGGGAGGTCTGTTTGGGAGCCTGTTCTTAGCATCCAATTCTTCTTTGTTATGACCTCAGGGATTCTCCGGAATGATCTCAGCTCCTTGGTGGTGTCCTGATGCGGCAATGACCTAAGTGGCAGGGGCTATCTTGTCTGAGAGTGGGTGCCTGTGATAAACAACTACAGTAGTAGATTGCATTTGAACTGCTAGTCTCTCTCTCTCTCTCTCTCTCTCTCTCTCTCTCTCTCTCTCTCTCTCTCTCTCTGTTTACTAACAGCAGGAACAGATTTTCTGTTTAGGGATCAGGGAAGGCATTGTGGGTTTGCTGGGTTAAATGTTAAGTAATGACACAAGAAGGTCTCAAACCTAACTCAAAGTACGTATGTTGTTTCTTTGTTTGTTTGTTTGTTTTGACAGGGTCTTATATAAGTCACACAGTTCTGAAAGTTTCTATGTACCCAGGCCATCCTGGACACGTCCCTTCTTCTTCCTCAGCTTCCCACACACTGGGATGACAGACATCCCTGCATTCAGACTAGATATCCCAGAGAGATGCTAAATTCAGATTCAAGTCCCTTACTCGAGCGTGCAGAAGCAGACAGCAATGGCCCTCTTCTCTTACAGGTCTCGGGTGACATTGGGAGCCATGCTAAAGAGCTCGTGGCTGCTGTCTACTGTTAAATCAGCACTCATTGTTGCTATAAGGGAACTCCAGGTCTTATGTCGGCTCAGGATGAGCCTCTTCCAGGGAGTGGTCCATGATTGCTCTGATCCAAGATGTCAATGATCAAACAGCTTCCAGATCCACTTTATCCATTGTCTATGGCTGTGCTTGAACTACGGTAGCAGAATTGTGACAGAGATCCCGTGACCCAAAAGCTTATGCTACTTACTATCTGGCCCCTCTCAGGGGAACTTTGTTAATACTCGTCTCCAAGTAAGAGGGTGTCGTCACACATCTGCCTCTCAGCATGACCTGCAATGTTTCTTATTTCTGTCGTTTGCAAAAACTCTTTTAAATTCAGCACAGACGTTTAGTATTTGCCAGACATTTTGGGCACTGAACAAATAATCACAAAATTACACTTGGAAATTGGGGTGAGTCTGGGCAAGGGACAAAGAAAACTCAGGAAGCAGTTTTATTTTCGGCAGAGGACGTTCACTCATTGGTGTTGCAGAAAAGACTCTCCTAAGACTTTTGTGTTTAAAGCACCCCATTCCAACAGAGCACTCTGACTTGTTACCCACCTCAGCTTAAGAACATGCATCTTGGAAGTGGGGAGATGGCTCAGTGGGTAAGAGCACTCGCCGGGCAAACGTGAGGGCCTGGGTCGGATCTCCAGCACCTCTGTGAAAAGCTGGATGTGACAATATGCTTGTCACTTCAATTGTTAGCGTGTGTGTGTGTGTGTGTGTGTGTGTGTGTGTGTGTGTGTGTGGTGAGGAGGGTTGCTGGGGACGGCGATCTGCCAGCCTAGCTGAAAAAGGGAGTCCCAGATTCGTTGGGAGATCCTGCCTCAAGGGGATAAGGTGGAGCATGCTAGAGTTGGATACTGAAGGTCCTCTTCTGGATTCTGCATGTATGTGGACACACCACTTCATACGTGTATAGACATAGACCTCCACATACCCCCATCCCAAGGACAGTCACACATACGCAAAGACATACGTATGTCTTGTCATGTTTCTATAGGGTATGTGAAAACGTAACGTCATTAAAAACTCTTTCAAGGATGCAAAAATACACACGGTATTGCAGAGTGGCACTTGTTTCGGTACTTACTGGAATCCTTTCAGACACTTATTTTATCCAGTGTGTGTGTGTGTGTGTGTGTGTGTGTGACTTCTCATTCATTAATGTCAAACTGTTTAACCTAGTGGCCTAGATTCACTGTTTTCTCTCCTGTCTGCCTAGTGGCCAGCCCATTCCCAGGGTAGAATACACAGAAGAAGAAACGAAAACTTGGGGTGTGGTGTTCCGGGAGCTCTCCAAACTCTACCCGACTCATGCTTGCCGGGAGTACCTGAAAAACCTCCCCCTGCTGACCAAGTACTGTGGCTACAGGGAAGACAACGTGCCACAACTGGAAGACGTCTCTATGTTTCTGAAAGGTAAGACCGAGCAGGCTTGCCTTTCCTTGTTCCCCAGCCACATCTGCTTTTCAAGGACACAGGGCACACCAGTAGCCCCCCTCCGAAAGAGAAGAGTGGTGACTTAAGACAGGGAGCACTGACCCAACGATTAACCCAAAATCCCAGGGGCCAGCAGAATGGGTACCTGGCTGGAGAAATGGATTTGGCCCTGAGGCCTTTCTTTGGGGCTTGCAGTTAGAGAGCAGGCCCCAAGGGACACCTGGGAAAAAGATCAGCTTGGAGCATCTTCTCAACACAATCTATACTCACACCTAACGCTGGAGATCAGACGTCTAGGATCAAGGTGTTGAAGGGGCCGTATCCCTTTTTGGGGGCTTCAGTTCCTTTGCCCCTTCCTTCCTTCCTTCCTTCCTTCCTTCCTTCCTTCCTTCCTTCCTTCCTTCCTTCCTTCCTTCCTCCCTCCCTTTCCTNCCTTCCTTCCTTCCTTCCTTCCTTCCTTCCTTCCTTCCTTCCTTCCTTCCTTCCTCCCTCCCTTTCCTTTCTTCCTTTCTTTTATTTATTTGTTTGTTTGTTTGTTTATCTATTTATTATATGTAAGTACACTGTAGCTGTCTCCTTTGCCCCTTTTAGCTGTTGTGGTTCACCCGCACTGCTTATCCCAGGGCTTCGCCTTTACCATGCTAGCCCCCCCTTTCTCTCTCTAAGAAATAAAGATTTATTTATTTATTTTATGTATATGAGTACACCATCGCACTCTTCAGAAACACCAGAAGAGGGCATCAGACCCCACTGCAGATGGTTTTGAGCCACCATGTGGTTGCTGGGAATTGAAACTCAGGACCTCTGGAAGAGCAGTCGGTGCTCTTAACCATTGAGCCACCTCACCGGCCTCTTATTTCCATCGTCAGCATGTCTTGTCTAGCTCTCTCTCCTGCTTCCTTCTTACAAAGACCGTTTTAACCCCCAGTTGGATAATCCAGGATAACGTCCTCATCTCACGAGCCATTGTTAGATCACATCTCTAAACGTTGTTTGTACAAGTCAGACAACACTTACAGACTCAAGGTGATTAGGGTGTGGGTATCTTTAGAGGGCTGTTACGGGGATGTAGCTTGTCAGCTTTGCTTCTACCTGGACTCTCCCAGGCTGCCACGTTGAACTTTGGGACACCCTACCTATCTAGCCCCCCCCCCTTAAAGTACTTTTTCTTTTTTAAAGATTTATTTATTTATTATATGTAAGTACACTGCAGCTGTCTTCAGACACACCAGAAGAGGGCGTCAGATCTCATTACGGATGGTTGTGAGCCACCATGTAGTTGCTGATTTGAACTCAGGACCTCTGGAAGAACAATTGGTGCTCTTAACCACTGAGCCATCTCTCCAGCCCCTAGCCCCTCTCTTTTTTTATTCTACATTTTCTCCCCACACAAAAATTCCTACCATTTTGTCACCTCGATTCCTAAGCTTTTTCCTTTTCCTCTCCTGCCCGTTGCTTCCACACAAGCATCCTTTTCTGAAACATTACCTAAAATGTTCCCTTTTCCTTTACAGATTGGCTTAGAAACTCTTAGTGGCTGTTAAGGGTAGGGCTAGGTTGGTAAATATTTTGTGGTCTAAGATTTTTAAGGGAATCACATGGGCACTTCCATAGTCATTTTCTTGTGTACATGAGTACAAAAAACTATTCTCCTGCTAGCAACAAGATCTCAGTTTAGACTTCTCTCTTTGCGCTGGCGAATGTGTTATCCACCAAAGGGACTCGTATAATGAGACGCATAGAGAATAGTGTAGCAAACAGAATTTATCACACTTAAAGCAAAGTACACCCTCAAGGGGTGAGAATGGATAATGACCAAAGGGACCGATGTTTCAATCCATGTTTTAGGTAGGTTTTATATTATTTCCAAATTCTTTAGAACAGTTTTTCGTGTGGGACTTTGTCCTGTCCGTGTGATTGACAGACCTGCTGAGATAGACTCTTACAGGAGGGAACAATGGTGTCTGTCTTTGTTCTTTATCAAAATGTCTCCTGCTACACCAACTGATCTTTCAGAGGTCCCGAGTTCAATTCCCAACAAGCACATGGTGGTTCATAACCATCTGGAATGGGATCTGACGCCCTCTTCTGGTGTGTCTGAAGACTGCTACAGTGTACTCATACATATAAAATAAATAAATCTTAAAAAAATTCCTGTTCCAGCTCTTGGTTTATAGGTTGTTGACTGAGAGGGAGGTGTCTTCCAAGTTTACTAATATCTCCCTGCCTACTAAACACTAGGACACGCAGACACAGACCGGGAGCTGAATTTGGGCATGTGTGAACTGCTCAGTGTGTGATTCCTGGTTAGGATAGTTATCACGACCCCACCCTCTGCTTTCATTCTGTATCATATGTGCCTCAGGATGCACGACAGCCTGATGGCTGGGCCACCGAGAGCCACGGCTAGCCCCGATCGTGGAGAAGGAGCTTGAGGGTGAACATGGTCCACCAACCTGGGTTTGTTAACGATGAGGAGAGACAGAAAGCCCTGATCAGCAGCTCTTCGTTTGCACCTAGTTCCTAGTTCTGTAGTGCGTTCTGCTGTGGTTTAGTTAGATTCTGTTCTCCCAGAATCCCTGCTGCTCACATTCCTGCTTCCCACAGAGATGCAAGAATCTGGATGTTTATAATGGGATCCGTTTCTCATACCTAGGATTCATGTTTTGCTTGCTTATTTCTCAGCCTTAGTCATAAGTATATTATCTCACAGTTTTTTTTGTTGTTGTTGTTGTTGTTGTTGCCATATCTATCTCCCAGGTTGCTATTTTCATATGAGTCAGTGTAGAATTCCGTTTGAGTCACTCACTGACCCACAGCAGAAACAAGGCAAGTTCAAACTTGTGGGTTTTGGTTTCTTTCAATTGACTCATTTAAAAAAAAAAAAAAAAACCACCTCGTTTATATAACACAGAAACTTCTAAACCAATAATATATACAAAGTTAAAGTTCTCAATGTTGAAATTTTATATCTTTCTAATTTACATGAAATCCCAGGGTGGATTTGTTCTGTAAACTTAGTTGCTGTTTCTAGCCATCTTGAGGTATTCTGCTAATAAGGTGAAAAATTCAGAACAGGGGCTTGTTCAGTGCTTGCATCAGGGATAGGCCCTGCCCCAGACTCTAGGCTAAGAGAGATAAGCCAAAGCCATAAAGACAAAGAACAGGTGCATGGAATGTAAAACCATGGACTCTACCGAACCAGACAAGGGACCAGTGGCGGGAGAGTGGAGGGCGTGGCAAACGCTTGTCAAAGGGTACAAAGATGCAGTTATGCACAATGTGTACATCTAGACATCTAGCTTATAGCTCGATGATGATGGCTGGATACACTGTGCTATATAATGGTAATTTGCTAGGAGCAGATTTTTATGGTACTCTTACCACACACATGGATCTATGCAGACACGGGCATATTAGGTTGACTTTAGCAATCATTTGACTGTGTGTTATGTCTATAAATACGTTTTACCACTAGGTGGAGCTCGGGGAATCCTTCAGGAGAGGGAGAGGATGGATTGTAGGGACCAGAGGGGTCAAGGACACCACAAGAAAGCAGGCTACAGATCAACTAACCGGGCGGGCGCTGAGCTGACAATCAGGGAGATCTGCATTCGGTCCTCTGCATACATGTTATAGCTGAATAGGCTGGTGCTCTCGTGGGACTCCTAACAGTGCGAGTGGTGGATATCTCTGATTCTTTAGCCCGCTTTTGGGACCTTTGTCCTCTTACTGGGTTGTCTTGTCCAGCCTGGATATGAGGGAGGTGCCTAGTCTTATTGTAGCTGGATTTGCCACGTTTGGTTGATATCCCCGGGAGGCCTGCTCTTTTCTGAAGGGAAATGGATGTGCAGTCAGGATGTGATATACAAGAGAAGAATGAATAAAACAGGAAAAAAGAAAGAATAAAAAAAAGCATGTTTTACATTTAATCACATACATTTTTACTAAAAAAACAACCATACTCCCAAGCCCAGGACAGTCCATATAAAATAGCCACTTCAAAATACAATATTTTAACAAAACACCTTACTTTTATGAAACTGAGACTACTGATGAGCTGTAGACGCATTTAGCTGATGGTAACTTTTGGTTTTTATCATATTCTTACTTTCCTTCTTTCTATCATAAAGTGATATAATACGTGGTGGGTGCTTTAGCCTGTCTTTACAACATAATGATCTACGCAATGGCACAAAGAACAACGATATTGAGTGACATTAGGAGGGACTTACACACACACACACACACACACACACACACACACACACACACACACCCCACCCCACCCCACCCCACCCCACGCCACCCCACACCACAAAGAAAAGGATTGATTCTACCACCCTAGTGGAGGGGTTACCTAAGCTGTGCACTGCTCAACACTGGCAGGCAGGGTGGAGCCTCAGGGGGAAAATCGGGAGCACGTAGTAACCTTCACTCTAGGTTATAATCTTCTCCTACGTATTTGAGATTTCTTATTCTAATTTGGCTCCTGAGTCTAAGTGCCTAAAAATATTTTTACCCTTCCTTTTTTAATGAACATCTCGTTCCCCTGGAAACCGTCTTTCGTGAGCATATTTTAGTCACCAGAGTTCAGAAACATGATGTCTGTTAACAGATGTCACTCATTTGTCAGGAGGTTTAGAACCTGGATGGCTCTGCTTCTGGAACATCCTCACAAATAATTGAGACCTGAAAAAATCCATCATCTATGAATGTATTATTTAATAACTGTCATCGCCAAAGACTTTTCCCAAAGGGTAAACGCATGCACGGCAAAGTGTCAGAGATGGTAAACGAGCCTCTAGTCCTTAAAAGGTTATTAAGAAAAAAAAAATAAATGAAAATCCTTATGTTAACAATCCATGTGTGGGTCCTCAGGTCCTGAGGTTTGAATTTAGTCGGTGCTTGCTCTTGTCTCTTTAGAGCGATCTGGCTTCACAGTGAGACCAGTGGCTGGCTACCTGAGCCCACGAGACTTCCTGGCGGGCCTGGCCTATAGAGTATTCCACTGCACTCAGTACGTGAGGCATGGCTCCGACCCCCTCTACACCCCAGAACCGTGAGTATTGCAGTCAGAGCTCAGCAGCGTGAAGGTCACTGCTCTTGACTTGATTGGTGGACTTGACTTGATTTCATCTTTTAGCACTGAACCACAGCACTTGTGTGGAGAAGGGTGAGCAGGCTGGATCATCAACATCTTCAGCTGGCGCCTCGGGCCCCTGATAGTGTAGCTTGGGCTGTCTCTCTTACTACACTGCAAACACTCAACGTTCTGCCTGAGTCTGCCTCCACTGCTGATGAGAAAAGGAAGGGAAACTTTAGCACAGGGTCGGGACACATGTGCCCCTCATCGGGAGGCTCCCCTTGGGACCAGGAGGTTGAGGTTTACAGTTAGACATCACAGTATAAGTTCCTCTTTTGTTTTTTTTCTTTTTATTCTCCAAATTCCATTATGCACCTTCTGCAGTCTTAGCTCCTTGAATGTTCTTCCATCATTCATAATTTCCAGATAGCAACGATGTGCATGATTCTTCTTCATCTGTCAGCTTTCCTCGAGACTCATCTTGTGGCCCATATATCCATTCTCTCTCTCTCTCTCTCTCTCTCTCTCTCTCTCTCTCTCTCTCTCTCTCTTGGTTTTTCGAGACAGGGTTTCTTTGTATGTATAGCCCTGGCTGTCCTGGAACTCACTTTGTAGACCAGGCTGGCCTCAAACTCAGAAATTCACCTGCCTCTACCTCCTGAGTGCTGGGATTAAAGGCACGTGCCACCTCCTTGCCAATGCGAGAGCTAAAAGCACTCGGAGAAGCAACGAGGTTGTTTCCTGTAATGACATCATGGGTGGACATTGGGGGTGGGGGGCAGAGACTCCGAATCCCTATGTGTTAAGCAGCTCTACCACATATGGGATTCTACAGTCTACAAGTGCCAGATGCCCTGTATTCTCCTTGCCATTCTTAAAAACGTAGTATTTATTGGGATGCACCTATGTGCTTGGATAGTTTGGGAATGAGACAGGGCCCCACTGCCCCTGGCTGGCTGGCTAGGGAGCAACGGTTAGTGTGCAAACAGACAGCAGCAGCAATGAGTGCTGGTAGGTACTGCGAAGGCAGACGGAGCAGGAGGGCGATACAGAGAGTCGCTTGCTGTACATTTCGCTGTTGGTCCTCAATGCCCCTCACTGGAAGATGACATTCGAGCAGAGATCGGAAGGTAAACATTTCAGGGCCAGAGAGAGCAGAGAAGGAAGGATCCTGAGGCTGGGGGCTGCCAGGGTTGTTTGTCTCTCTGGGCTCCGTGCAGACGAGTGCCCCAGTCTTAGGCTAATTCCTTGCCCACTGTTCTTCAGGGCTCTCCAGTTATCACTTTGCTTACGATACTGTTTTACTTGAATAAGCACATGATTAATGGGCTGCCACGGTCTTCACTGGGGAGCAGAGAGCCCTCGAGGTCCAAGCAGTTAAGTGGCTGATAGCCCTGAAGGTGGGCAGGGATTAGAACTAAGCTTCTGCAGCCCCCAGCCCCCTCCTAGGCTGGCACGATCCGCTGGCCAGGTAGGTCCCTGTAGGGTCACTACATTTTTTTTTTAAAGCTCTGTTCAGCTTCTCTGAAAGTGTTTCAGGGTAAACAAAGGTTACTTATAGGACTCCAGACATTTGGAAAAGAAATGCTTCTTATAGTGGAGTGCTCAAAGGAGCATTGTCAGAGTTAGAAAGGCAATCTCTAAGTCTAGCCCAGAGGGTTTACAAATGGCCCTGTTTACAAATAGCAGGCACTTTGTTAGCTCTCTTTGAATAACTGGCCCTCCTGAGACTGGTGATAGCGTGCCAATAGGTATGCACAAAAAGAGGGCCAAGAAATGAGATTTTAGCCACAGAAGTCTATAAAATTTGGGGATAATGTGTTACATTTTTACCAAGGCACTTTCAGCCAATTCATTCAGCAATATTTATGTGCAGTATTAGCAGGGAGGTACAGCCGATTTAAAGATGAATAAAATATAGTAGTTTTTTTTTTTTTTTTCAATGCAGTTGACATTCTGGCAGGGGAGATAGAAGCACGAATAATCAGAAAAGAATTTGTTTAGGGTTATTGCTTGGGTATGTGCAAAACATTAGAGGATCCCTCAGGATAGAATCATTCAAAGAAGAAACAACCAGAATAGAAGTCAGGATGGTGAGCAAAGAGCTTGTTTTTTGGACAAGGTCTCTTGGAAAGGGAAAAGAAGACTTTCCATGCAAAGGGAACAGCAAACACAAAGTCGTGGAGCATGCAGAAGGCATCAGGAGGCAGGCTTCGTAGACCAGAGTGGCTAGGCACAGCTTATGCGGAGGCGGAATCATCAGAACACACTGTGGTCCTTTGTCAATGCAGGACAGACTTCGGTTTTCAGTAGGCACTGGGGAACTATCCAGGGTCCTGAAGCATGCTCGTGTATTCGTGTTTGAGAAAGACGACCAGGGACTGCAGAAGTGTGGAAAATAATAAAGAAGAAAAGGTAGCTAGGCTGCTCATATGCTCCATATCATGTGTCGGGATGGAAAAAAGTGTGGGCAATAGTACAATAGAGTGTCTATTTGGTCTCCTATAGGAACGGGTTTAAAAGTATTTTGTGACTGGAGTCAAAGAAAAGGGGAGGGAGGACCTCTTGAGATAATGGTAAAGCTTTTTTATTTTTTTATTTTTCTTAAAGATTTGCTTATTTATTTTATGTATGTGAGTACACTGTAGCTGTACAGATGGTTGTGAGCCTTCATGTGGTTGTTGGACTTGAACCTTAGGACCTCTGCTCACTCCGGCGGTCGGTCCTGCCTGCTCCGGCCCAAAGATTTACTTATTATTACACGTAAGTACACGGTCGTTGTCTCCAGACATACCAGAAGAGGGCGTCAGATCTCATTAGGGATGGTTGTGAGCCACCATGTGGTTGCTGGGATTTGAACTCAGGACCTTTGGAAGAGCAGTCAGTGCTCTTACCTACTGCGCCATATCGCTAGCCCGATGGTAAAGCTTTTATTGAGAAAGGAAATGAGTTGTTGTTTCTTGTGATTATTAAGAATATCAGAAGAAGACCAATCTTGGGGAAGAGAGGAAATGGGGAAGAGGATTTAGGTTGAAATACGCTGTCTTTGGGGTGCTCAAGATTGGGGTTTCCCCATGAAGAAGACCTTAGTTCTGTAGTTCAGGGGTGAATTTGAAGATCGTATTATAAAGAATTGAGAACTTGAATATTTTATGATTTGAGGATTTCATTCAATGTACTTTGATCATATTCCCTGATTTGCCCCCATATTTTCCCCCAAATCCATTCCCACCCCTCTACCACTCTAACTTTGTTTCTTCTCTGTCTTTATAACCTATTAAGTCCAATTGGTGCTGCCCAGATATTCCTAGATCAGGTGGTTGTCCACCAGAGCGTGAATGATACACCCTTAAAGACAACAGTGTCTCCCCGACCCGTAAGGGAAGATGATTCATGAACTCCTTCTCCCTCAGTGTGAGGATGCTGACTGTCTCGCCTTTGTGCACATAACCACAGTTGCTGTGAGCTCATGTGTGTAGCTCTTCTGGCATGCCCAGAAGATTTCACTTCTGTCTTTCCTGACTTTTGGAGAACTTTCCTTTTAAATTACAGGAGTATCACATGACTCCTGTGGACACACATACAGGAGGAGACTGAGTCACAGTATGGAAATTGGAGATTCACAAATCTGTTGTTGTTTTTAATCAGCTCCGTTTTTGATTGTGTAGTCTATGTATATATGCATGTTTGTAAGTATGTGTAGGTGTATACATTCAAAGGGTGATCTTGAGTGTCATTCCAAGTTAGGTGTCATCTACCTTAGGATCCTAATGCTTGTGTGGCAAGGCTTTAGGGATTATGCTATCTCCTCAGCTTTAGTTTTAATAATATTTATTTGTTTAAAAATTATTATCTCATAAAAAACTGATACACATACAGGGCTAGGAAATCAAAGGGTTTGCTCAAACAGTGAATTTCTTTTCTCCCTCTTGAACTTCATTCATCCCTCTCCAGAGGCCACTCCTGATACTGGTTTCTATTATAGCCTTCCAGAAATATGCTATGCAGAATACATTTTTGTAGAGCTTCTCTTAATTCTTGGAGGTCACAAAATCCGCTCTCTTCTTAGCCACACGGTTCGAACCCATAAAACACTGTGCTGGAAGTGCCCTTTCCTGCCCAGCCATTTTCGCTGGCATTGTCTTTATAATGAAATCCCATTTTCTCAATTGAAAACCATCAAGAGGGCAGATTCTCCAATCTGTGAGGTTCAACTCAGTCACTGCGTTTGGTGCCTGTTCTCAGCCTCTAAATTACAGCCCCAATTGTTGAACTGTGGTGCTGGAGGCCACATTAATGAGACAAAGGTGAGCTGTGAAGACCCAGGTAGAAATGGGAATGACGGCAACTAAGAGACATTACCTGAAAAAAAAGGACTATTTTCTCTTGCAGTCTAGGTAAAGTACATTTTGCATCACAACTTTCAACACACACACAAATAGACACACACATAAAACACATTTTTGGTTTGTCTATATGCTTTCCTGTTTAGATATATGTTTACTTTATTAATTTAAAGATATGATTTTATTTCAAGGAGATGGGCGTTTTGTCTCTACTTCTTGTGTGCCTGGCGCCCACAGAGGCCAGAAGAGGGCATCGGATCCCTTGGAGCTGGAGTTATGACTGTGAGCATCCATGTGGGTACAGAGAATCTGACGCTGCCTTCTGCAAGAGCAATGAGTGCACTGAATGCTGAACCACTCCACCCCTCCTCTGCCTTTTCCTTAGCTTCTATTTTTATCTTATTTTATCAAAAGGAATGCTTTCAGGCGATATATTCTGATCACACTTTCTCTCAGCTCCTCCCAGAAGCTCCCCGCTCACCCAATCCCATGCCCTTCCTTTTTCTTTTCCCTTAAAAAAATAATAAATGACAATCAAACATTAAAAAAAAAACCAGAAACACACACACACACACACACACACACACACACACACACACACACACACACACACACACACACACACCACAGAGAGCAGGCACACAACTCTATAAACACACAAAATCAGAATCCAAAATAAACAAGCAATAAACCAATGAGACAAAAATAAATGTCCAAGCAAAGCTGTATGAGACACAAGGTTTATCATTGAATTCGTTTTATGTTGGCCATCTACTCTTGGGCATTGATCCTACCCCCAAGTACAGCCAGCAAGACTCCACTGGAGAAGACTGAACTTCCTTTGCTAGTGGGTACTGGTTGTAAATAACTTCTTGGTTGGGAGGGTCATGCCATGTCCGTTTCTCGCTCTCATCCCTGAGAACCTGTCTGGCTTGAACTTGTGAAGGGCTGATGAATGCTGTCACAGACTCTAGGAACTTATATGCTGATCAATCCTAGTATGTCTGGAGAACACTCTTTTCTTGGCAACATCTGTCTCCCCTGGCTCTTACATCTTTCTGACTCCTCTTCTGATTAGCTCCCTTACCCCCGAGGGAAGAGTTTGGTGAAGACATCTCACTTAAGACTGAATAGTCCAGTATCTCTCACTACATCACATTGTCTAGTTGTGGATCTCTGTTACTTCCCATCCATTGCAAGAAGATTCCTTTCTGCCGATGGTCAAGCAAGGCACTGATTTATGGGTATAGCAGAATGTCATTATGAGTCATTTTATTGCTATGTTTCTTTCTTTTTTTCTTTTTCTAAAAAAGATTTATTTATTATATATGTATATGAGTACACTTTAGCTGTCTTCAGACACACCAGAAGAGGGCGTCAGATCCCATTACAGATAGTTGTGAGTCACCATGTGGTGGCTGGGAATTGAACTCAGGACCTCTGGAAGAGCAAGCAGCCAGTGCTCTTAACCGCTGAGCCATCTCTCCACTCCTCTAAGTTTCTTTACCAGAATAGTAATAACAGATTTCCCCCTAGGCCCATGGCCTATCCAGTTCCAGGTTCTTGGTTATACTGGCAGTGTCAGACATGGTTCCATCTTATGGAGTGAGCCTTAAATTAAATCCAAGAGTGGCTGGTTACACCTACAACACTTGTGCTACTATTGTAACAACATATCTCCCAGGAAAGGAACCATTGTAGGTCACAGAGTTTGTAGCTGGGTTGACAATTCTATTCCTCCTCTGCTAGCATGCAGGGTACATTCCAGTATCATTAATGATCAATTAGAGTGAAGCCTCTAGTTAGACACTGGCTTGACTTCTTTGTGGTTAATGAGATATAGAAATGTTGTCTTCAGTAACAGGGCCTTCACATCAGTGTATGGGGAGCACCCAATAACCTTGGCAGTAGTATGAGTTGAGACATATCAGTGTGGTCTTCAATGATAGGGTCTCAACATCAGTTTGTAGAGAGTAACCAATGGCTTTGGCAATAGGCTGAGATGTTGAGGAGTTTCCAATGGCCAACAACTAGTTAGAACCCATTCCTGATTCTGGGGGCTTCCCTTGGTGGTGTAAGATGTCCAGTTGGAGCACTTTCTCCCCTATTATTTGGCGACTCTAGATTTCTACCATATATTCAGCTATTTTGGGAAGCTTCTTCAGTAACAGGTTTTCAGTGGGCTTTCAAATGGCCCTTAGTGTTAGTTGTTACTTTCCATATTCACTTGCTTGTCCCTCTCTTCTACCCCTTCCTCATTTAATCCTCCCACTTTAGTCTCTCTGTAACAATATATTCTATTTCCACTTCCTTGGGAGAACCTCCACTTCCCTCCAGTTCTTTACTAGGTGCCTAATCTCTGTGGTTATATGGATGGTAGCACAGATATTGACCCCTCAACTTCTTCCTTCCTTCCTTCCTTCCTTCCTTCCTTCCTTCCTTCCTTCCTTCCTTCCTTCCTTCTTTCCTTCCTTCCTTCCTCGCTCGTCCCTCCCTCCCTTCCTCCCTCCCCCCTCTCTTTCTGAGACTGTTTTTCATATAACCCAGTCTTGTTTTGAACTTCTTATGGAGCCAAAGATGGCCTTGGACTCCCAATCCTTCTGTCCCTCCCCTCAAATGCTGAGTTTGTTTATTTATTTATTTATTTATTTGAGACAGGGTCTCATGTATGTAGATTACTGGCTCTGAACTCACCATGTAGCTCAGAGTGACCTTGAACTTCTGATACTTCTGCCCTCACCTGTCAAAGGCTGGAATTACAGACATGCATTATGGTGCTCAATTTATGCGATGTTAGGGATCAAACCCAATGCCTCATGCATGCCAGTCAAGCAACCAACCAATTGAGCTATATACCCAGTCCCAGGTTTTGTATTTTAAAGACTCTGGGTTCTTTGAACTTGGGCAGACAGAAAGATTTGAATTTAAAAAGTGATGATTTATTGGCTTGCTGCCTTGGGAGAAACCTTTCTAGCCTCTAGCACTGTAGACAAGTGTATTGAGTCAGTGATTCCTGGTCTTCTGGTTGGGGTAGATACCTTTCCATTTGTTTATGCTTGGGTTGTAGGCCACTAATATACCAGGAGTGTAAGGATGCTTGCATTTTTATTTCGAGAGCAGTGCCTCAGGCTATGATTCTGTTCCTTAGTGTAGGCTAGTTGTACACTTTGATCAGCCATGATCCCAAATAATGCTGTGATTAAGAAAGTATCAACACCAACAAATGATTTCCTTTTCAAAGTATCAATTGGTCAATTAAAAATTATTTTAGTAAGATTATTCCTCTCACACAGTGGAATGGGAGAGAAGGGTTCAGAGTGCCAGGTCACGGGGACACATGAGCATAGTACAGTGTGTATACTGACGCAGAGTTTTTCAAGTCCTCCTTAAGGCTTCCTGGGCTTTGCCATGTTGTACCTATGGCCATTCCATCTTTTTTTTTGGGTGGGGGGGCAGACTTTCTTGGCACTTTGTGGTTGCTGCTGCTGTTGTGTACAGGGAAATGTCCTGTGCATTTTAAGACATTTAAGAGAATTGGTAGGCACTGCCCATTAGCTGTCAAGAATATTTTTATTGGACACCCAATGCATTTGCAGAAACCTAAGTCATGTACCAGAGGGTAACATTAACATGGCTTAAGAAACATTGCAAGAGAGTATGAAGTCTAACTTCTGCCAATGACTGTGAGCCTCTTCCCTTCAGATAACACCTGTAGATTCTTGTCTTCTTAACATAAAAGCCAGAAACATCCATTTATTTAACTTTTGTTAGTCTCTCTCTCTCTCTCTCTCTCTCTCTCTCTCTATATATATATATATATATATATATATATATATATATATGTATATGTATATGTATATGTTTATGTATATGTATATGTATATGTATATGTATATGTATATGAAAAGTCTGATCTTATCAAACCATTAACT
>NC_034598.1:61314381-61334919 GCF_900095145.1 Mus pahari
GAGAGAGGGAGGCAGAGAGAGAGGGAGGCAGAGAGAGGCAGAGAGACAGAGCCACACACAGACGAGAGAGAGAGAGAGAGAGAGAGACAGAGACAGAGACAGAGAGACAGAGAGAGACAGAGAGAGACAGAGACAGAGACAGAGACAGAGGCAGAGACAGGGAGACAGCGTCTCAGCCTTCCATGAAAGGCAAGCAAGGAGTTTCATTCTGCCCGGAACAACTCTGCTGAAATCCCTTGGATTCGGCCCAGTTCCAGCCTTCTTTGAAGCCTTTCCAGACAGAGTTAGACATCTCTATAGCGCTCTGCACTTGGACTTTTCAACAGTGCTTGGTGATTATTTGTCCTTGCCTCGATTTTGCTCTGCAAGACTGTCAGGAACTCAAGACCAGTTGGCAACGGTAATTGAGAGATGAAAAGAGTCAGACAGAGTGAATCTCTACACCTGGCGTCGGAGGGGAAAACCCAGTGGAGAGTGCTCTAAGCCATGACGGCAGCACCTCACGGAGGTGTCAGATTTGAGATATAACTGTGCTTGAATTCTGTGCAAAAGTCAAGGGTTTGCACATCCAGGTGAATCTCAGCTACACTCTGGGGCAGTAGCCCCCTTTCTGAATGGCTGTGGTCCTATACTGATGGGTCCTCCATTCATCTCCCAAAACTTTACTGACTTCAGGAGCTAATGCTGGCCATGCCTCCATGAATCAGAAATGTTCACATGTTCAGTTTCCTCTTGTGAGGCAAATTCATGAAGCTTTAATGGCAGCAATTTTTCAACACCAATAGAAGCTACGATGCTAGGGCATCTTGATCAAGATGTTCTTTGATTTAAAAAAACTATATTAAAAAAATCCCTACTAGGGAGCAACCTATTATATTATGGCCATTTGCTTTGCTTTTAGGATAATAGTTTTAGAAGAAAAGGTAGCTATTATGGAGTTGAGGAAAAGGAGGTAAAGAAGACGTGAAGGTTGCCTCTGTATCCCCTTAAAGAGAAAGAGATGGAGGGAGGCATGGTAAGCAGAAAGAGATCCAACTTTATATCACTGGGTGCTAAAAATGTGTTTGTTTTATTCACTGGGTAACTGTTTTTGTTAGGGTTTCTATTACTGTGACCAAACACCATGACCAAAAAGAAAGTTGGGGAGGAAAGGGTTTATGTGGCTTATGCTTCCACCTTGCTGTTCATCACTGGAGGAAGTCAGGACAGGAACTCAAACAGGGCAGGAACCTGGAGACAGGAGCTGATGCAGAAGTTATGGAGGGATGCTGCTCTCTGGCTTGTTCATCATGGCTTGCTCAGCCTGCTTTCTTATAGAACCCAGGAGCACCAGCCTAGGGATGGCACCATCCACAATAGGCTGGGCCCTCCTCCCATTGATCACAAATTGAGAAAACGCCTTACAGTTAGATTTCTTGGGGGCATTTCCTCAACTGAGGCTTATTCCTCTCTGATGACTCTAGCTTGTGCCAAGTTGACACACCAAGCCAGCCAGTACTGTAACTAACTTTAAATATTGTTTTGCTTTGAAGGTTAAAAAAAAAGGGGGGTTGCCTGCCTTACAAAGAATTCACCTCATGCTATGTTCAAAATTATATCTGAGCTATGTTAAATATTAAGGTAGAAATTTAGAACAATGTCTATGATAATGGCAGTTTCTGCCATGCATTTTGGTGCGGGTGTCTAAGGGGCTGGTATGTCAGTATGTGGGTGGGTGTTTTAGTTACTGCTATGTTGCTGTGAAGAGACACCTTGACTAAAGCAACTTATAAGAGGAAGCATTTAATTGGGGGCTGTCTTAAAGCTTCAGAGGTTTAGCTCATAACCATTATGGTAGGGAGCATGATAGCAGGCAGATATGGTGCTGAAGAAGTAATTGAGAACTTACATGTTATCCAAAAGTTAGAGACAGACATGACAGTCAGACAGTCAAATAGACAGTCAGATACACAGGCAGACAGACATAGAGAGACACAGGTGATACACACACACACACATACACACACACACACACACACACAGACAGATATATATAGAGAGACAGAGAGAGAGACAGAGAGAGACAGAGAGAGAAAAAGAGAGAGAAAGACAGAGAGACAGAGACAGAGAGACAGAGGCAGAGAGACAGAGACAGAGAGACTGGGCTTGGCATGGGCTTTTGATATCTCCAAGCCCATCCTCAGTGACACACCTACTTAGCAAAAGCCACACCTCCTAATCCTTCCCAAGCAGTTTCGCTATTTGGGGGCCAAGCATTCAAACAGATGAGCCTATGGGGACCCTTCTTACTCAAACCACCACAGTGAGTGGCACTGAATTAGGCAGGAGCCTCTTCCCTAGGGAAAAGTCTGTACCAGGAGGGTAAGGGACTTCTGGGTTTGTCTACAAAGGCTTGTGGGGCCAGGTGGGAGAGTTGGGAGTTGATTCAGTTGAGAAAATTCTTCAAGTTGGAGAGAGGGAATCTGCCCCGTCCCGACCCCTTACCCGAGCAGCTCACTTGTGTCTGGTCTCTGACATCAAACTTCTGGCTCTTAGAGAGATGTTTGGCTTTTCAGTTACTCTGCTGATTCTTCTCCCTGGTGTCTGCTTCAGTTCATTCGGCTTCTCTTTCCTGGATAATTCCTTCTGGTGAGATTGCAGTCTTGATTCTTTGGGGGGAGGGGGGTCCCTGTACTTTTCTTTAACGTATCCTAGGCTGAGTAGACATTGAATACTGGTAATTTCATTTGCATGTATACATTTACATGTGCATATGATTTGTAATTCTATTAGTTGTCACCGTAGACAATAATGCTGTAAAAACGCAGAGTTCTTTAATAAGGAATACAGTTCAAAAAAAAAAAATTAAGCATCTCTTAGACTCATAATCCATGCCTGCATTAGTCACTCTTTTGTTCCTGTGGCAATTTATAAAAGAAGGGTTGTTTTTTTTTTTTTTTTTTTTGTCTTATGGTTCTGGAGGGATAAGTCTGTCATGGTGGGGGAGTCATGATGGCAAGCAGCAGGCATGGTGGCTAAAGAATAATGCTAAGGGCACATCCTTTATTTAACAAAAGCATGAAGCAGAGAGCAAACTGAAAATGGTGTGACCCTTTAAACTCTGAAAGTCTACCTCAAGTGGCATACTATCTCCAACAAAGCTGTACCACCCAAACCTCCCCCAAACAGTGCTACCAACTGGGGACCAAGTGTTCAAATGCCCAAGACTATGGGAGACATTCTTGTTCAAATCTCTATAGCTTCCTTCTTGAGATGCTGTGTGAATTGATTGAGGTCTAGCACATGGAGGAGGTCAGGGAAGGAGGGTTCTATTTTTCCAATTATTGCTACATATCTATCTATGTAATAATATAGTCTTGTTCTCTTCAATATAGGCTAAGCCCGCCATTGGTCTAGATTTTTGGATGGAGCTGGAGGTGTCCAAGTGTCTCATGGTTCAATGCCTTGTATCCTCTAGCATATAAACCTTCCTCACAACAGTGTGGAAATCATGCCCATAGCCTGACTTCCTAGAGCAATTTTCATTCTTTTCAGAGAGGGGCAACCAGAATTGAAAATAGAAACATTTTGAGCATCGCTAGTTCAAGCCTGTGCTATATGCTTTTTCAGAAGAGGCAACTTAGTTTGCATTCTATTGCTGTGATAAAATACCCACCGGACAACTTGGAGAGGAAAGGGTTCAGGCTGTCAAGTGTAGTCAGGGCAGGAACTCAAAGCAGGAACCTAGAGACAGGAACTGAAGCAGAGGCCATGGAGGAATGCTACCGGCTTCATCCGCATGGCCTGTTCACTTTGATTTCGTCTGCCATCCAGGAATGAATACCAGCCCAGGGATGGCATTGACTCCAGTCAGCTTGGTCCTTCCACATCAATAATTCATCAAGAAAATGCCTTGCAGACTTGCCTCCAGGAAATTTTTCCTAGACAACTCGAGTTCATGTCAAGTTGACCAAAAAAAAAAACAAAAAACAAAAAAACAAAAAAACAAAAAAACAAAAAAACCCAAAAAAACCCCCAAAATACCAAATACCCCAAACAAACAAACAAAAAACCCCACCAAAACCCAGGCAGGGAGCCTTGCTGAAGTGTAAGAGAGAAAAGCACAGATGCAGCCAGAAATTCCTTTTAAAATGTCTTCATGAAAGCATTAGCAATTACCGATTTTATCTGATGTTTTAGATGCTGTGTTTAGCATATCTGCAATACAAATATGCTTGATACAGCATAGCATACGCTCATTAGATCAAGGAGCTAGATTTAGTGCTGTGTTGGGACGATAGCTCCTTCGGCACATACGCATGGGACATAACTTCTGCCCTGGTGCCATGGCTTGTCAAAATCAAAAGCTGCCTTTGACCATTAGGAGTAAGTCACAATGCTATAGACGAACCCTGCAGTGCTTAGTGCCATAATACACCCAAATGCATGCGCATTAAGTGCAAACGCCATCTTTCTTGCTCACGGTTGAACAGTTTAGGAGCAATTAATGCTAGTTTTAAATATAACTGTTTCAGAGTTTAAAAAAGGTTTTGCAGCTAGGTGCTTTTTTTTTTTTTGGTAATCACTGTTGTGTTTCTACTTTACAGGAAGAATAAAAGTGAGTTATCTCAGACCGTATTTTTCATTATGTCTAAGGAAAGTGAGTACAGCGTACAGCTTAAGCTTAGCCTTTGCTTATTACAACAGAATCCTCCCAGGGCTGGCAGATGATGTGATCTGTTTCCTTTTCTTGGGGCTCAGACATAAATTCTTGTTTGTTAGGTATGGACAGCAGCAGGTGAGGATGCAGGCTTTCACATTTACAAAGGTTGACCTGTCCTCTCGCTAGGTCGGTAACAAGAATGCAAATACGATCTTACCTTTCCTATCCTCTCCTGGGGACTCTGGGTCTTCACACTGGTCCAGCATGAGCCCTGGCCACCATGAATGTTTTCAGGATAAACTCTTCCTGAAGTCCAGTATGGGCCTGGTTTCAGCACTTAACCCTCAAGGGACTGGAGGCCCCAGGGAGTTTAGAGGTCTGGTGTGTGGGGGGGTGGGGACATCCCCGTGGAGACAGGGGGTGGGGATGAGGTATGGGATGTGGAATAGTTGGAGGGTGGACCTGGAAGGGGAATAAAATCTGGAGTTTAAAATTAATTAATTAATTAATTAATTAATAAAGAGTTGTACAGATGAGCCTGTGTATCAGCATGCTCTTTCCCAGAGGATGCTCAAACTCAGCATCAAGCCTGCCCAGCCATCTGGCTCTCTTTGTGTTGTTGTAACCCTTGCTGTTCAAGTCTGAAGCAGTGATTCTGAGATGATGGTGTGTTCTCAGAAAGCCCAATACATGTGGACTCCTCATCCTGCTTTTTAACCCAAAGCTCACATGCTCGGTCACCTCCCACCCCCACCCCCTTGTAGTGGCCATCTTCTCCTTCAGGAAAAATTTGATAGACTCACGGCCAGTGAAGGTGGTAGAGCCTTGAAAAATATTGACATCACTTCTGTCTTAGTTAGGGTTTTACTGCTGTGGACAGATACCATGACCAAGGCAATTCTCATAAGGTCAACGTTTAATTGGGGCTCCCTTACAGGCTCAAAGGTTCAGTTCATTATCAAGGTGGGAGCATGGCAGCATCCAGGCAGGCATGGTGCAGGAGGAGCTGAGAGTTCTACATCTTTATCTGAAGTCCACTAGGACAATACTGGCTTCCAGGCACCTACAGTGACATACCTACTCCAACAAGGCCACTTGTACTAATAGTGCCACTCCCTGGGTCAAGCATACACAAACTACCACACCTTTGATCCTTGAATCTTAGTGATTTTCAACAGCCACCACCACTACCAATGCCAAAGTAGCAATGACACCCTTTCTAGTAATAGCAAACAAGTACAGTTTATGAGTCTAGTAACAGTCAGGCACTATAGGTATTGAATGTGAAGAAACTCATTAAAAACTCAAAACTACCTGAGTTGTTTTGAATTTATAAATGGGGAAATGAGGTAGAGAAAGGTTAGGTAATTTGCCTAACCTGGTAATACAGTTTATAAATAGGGAAGCCAGAATCTGAATTGGGGCAATAGTTATAATAATTTGTGGGTTTAACCACTACTTTTGATAGACACCCAAACTCAAAACTTCCACATGTGTTGAAACTGAACAGTTTTCTCAAAATTTTAATTAGAAAGTTTGCACAAGATTCAAAAATGACTTTTTTCCCCCCTTTGGTTGTTCTCTGAGTACTCTCTGTGCCTATTGGAAAGATTAGCTCTGTGCTTTCTGGCCCAGGCCTTGGCCCAATTACCAGGCTTTGCTAGAAGGTAGTCCTTTTGATCTTCATAGGGTTGAAACTGCTCAACACCCACACCTCCATTTATCATGAGGAGGCAAATCTCCTCACTTGGAAATCTCACTGTCACTTGGAAAAAGAAGGGCCCTGCACCTCAGGACAGCATGCTTAAGCCGTAGGAGACTGCTGTGTGCTCCATCCTCAGGCAGAAGCAAGCGAGACCCCATGCCCTGCCGTCCAAGCCTCACCATCAGCTCTCTGTGTGACACTGGCAAAGCCATTTAACCTCCCTGTGTGCTGCATGATGAAATAACGCTTTGATCTTTGGAGAGAAGAAAGCTTGACATAAATACCAAGTAGGCCCGCTCATCTTCTGCACCCTCTTACACTCACGTGGAGACTGCTGTTTCTCCTAAAATTCCAGAGTATTCTTAGTGACAGGGGGATATTCCTAGGCATGAAGTCCCAAGTTTTCAATCACAGCATTATGCCTTGTCTAGTGAAGTGCCTAAAAGTCCACCGCCAGCCCTAAGACTTTTTACAGAGCCTGTTGTCTCAGGAGCATTGAGTACCCTTCATGGTACTACGTTCCATTTAAAAAAGTCCTCTACATGATTTAAAGCCTGTGCATTGTGAAACCGAATTTGTGCCTAAACGCCCACTGGAACCTGAGTTCTGTGCTTTGAAGATAGCTACACGGACTGTGATAAAGTAGTCTCTCTCTCTTTCTTTCCTTTTTTTTTAAAGCCGATTTTAAGCAACCATCCCCCCAACCCCTGCCCTGCCCCTGGTCTTCTATGTGTGGTGCCCACAATCCAAAATTAGAGCGCTCAGAAGCAACCACACCTGGATGAAAATTCATATTCCCTCGGCTGGCTGGAGTCAGGGAGAAATTCATTATGCACCTTCAGGTGTGCAGGATAGCGATGACCAGGGAGCACTTTTTTTTTTCTCAGAAGTATTTGCATTTTTAAATTGAAAGTTCAGAAGAAGAAATTCAAAATGATTGAATTCTAGGAAGAAAAGAGGTAATCACCATCCAAGCCCCTTCATTGTCGTGTGAAGAATGACACCCGTGTGGGTAGGCTCGTCACAGGCACTGCCATTAGAGAAAAGGAAAGGAAGCTGACACGCCCCTCCTCATTCTGTCTGTCTGGCATCAGGCCGCCCATTTTGGAGAAGTCTGTGAGACCTTCACCATCTTACAGATGGCAATTCTAAGGTTCGTAGGAGTCAGGTAATTTCCCTAAGGTCGTACAACTAGAAAAGAGCAGAGCCACGATTTGGTCCAGAGCTCTAATGTGATTGGAAATTAGGAATGGTGCGAGTTTCACTCGGCTTCTTCCTGGTGTGGAGCAGTGGAGTCTCCTCGACACCTGCTGTGTTCAGTTGAGTTGGGCATTTCTCATGTGCCAGGCTTGCCCAAGCACTAGCTACTCAGAAAGAACGTGGTATGGCCTCTATCCTGGGTATACTTAAACTCCCTAGTGATAAAGTAGAGAGAGTGAGAGAGCAAATACTCATCCAAATATGAAAACTGAGACATAAACTCCACTTAATGCGATATGAGCGATACTATTTAAGGTATGGAAACCTATGCTCTCCACACACTATATCTTTACATTGTCTAAAGATGCATGGTGAAAGGGGCTCATCATCTCCATCTTTCTAGATGAAAAAAAATAGTATGTTTCTGTTGATCAATATGATAAAATATGCCTATTGACAGTTATTAAGTGAAGTTGATTAAGGCTATAAATCAAATATCGAGTTGCATTAGCCACATTTCAAATGTTCTGTAGCTATAATGGCAAGTGGCCGTTTCATTGGATAGCATAGATAGAGGATCTGGCACATCACTGCAGAGTGTCCCATTGGATAGGGCTGTCTAAGTCATTTGCCTTCACGGGGATGTGGGAAATAAATCTAGGAGATGACTCCAGAGAACATCCTTTAAAAACTTATTTATTGTTAAATGTCCACCATCAATAGTGTAGCGGTTTGAATGAAAATGGCCCTGTAGGCTCATGTTTGAATACTTGGTCCCCAGTTGGTAGACCTATTTAGGGAGGATTAGGAGGTGTGGTCTAGTTAAAAGAGGTATATCTTTGGGGGGAGGCTTCAAGGTTGTGTGTGTGTGTGTGTGTTATTCTTTATGGTTGAGTGTAGTAACTGTACTATTTCATTCATAGGTGTTTGATGGTTGCTATACACAATATCATTGGTGTTTATAAGTCATCCAACAAAGTAAATGGCAAACAACCTTTAAAAAATATTTCTTACTGTTGTTATTTCTCTCTTTTTTTATTGGATATTTTCTTTATTTACATTTTAAATGTAAATATACCCTTTCCCGCTCCCCCCCCCCGCTCCTCCATGCCCCTTATCCCATCCTCCCTTCCCCTGCTTCTATGAGGGTGCTCCTCCACTCCTCCACCCATTCCCACCTCCCCGCCCTCAGCTCCCCTACACTGGGGCATCTGTCGAGGCTTTGAGGTTTTAAAAGCTCCATATAATTCCTAGTTAGTTCTCTCTCCCATAATTCCTAGTTAGTTCTCTCTCCCATAATTCCTAGTTAGTTCTCTCTCCCGTCTCCCTTGTACTGGCTGGTTTTGAGTCATCTTGACACAACTGGAGTTATCACAGAGAAAGGAGCTTCAGTTGAGGAAATGCCGCCATGAGATCCGGCTGTGAGGGGTTTTCTCAGTTAGTGATCAAGGGTCCAAGCTACTTCTTTTGTGAGAAGAGAGTACTCCTGGTCACTGTCCTTTTTGGATAGTCGCCATAAGGTAACCTTTGCAAGGCGTTTTACTAAAATTATGCCTTATTTACTTTTAAATTGTGGCTCCCAATATAGTCCCTAGTGTGTATGAAGTGCATAACAAATTGTTTTAAGAAAGATAGAGTCAGAGGATGCCTCAGCAGGTAAGGGGACTCGTTCTTGCCCATGCATGAGGACCTGAGTTCAAATCTCCAGTACCTATGACTGGAGCATGGCTGTGAAAAAACCCAGCCCTGTGGGTGACAGAGAGAACAGAGTCACTCACTATGGCCTGTGGTAGCCAGCCTAGCTTAGAGACATGCTTAGAGACATGTACACACAGAGAGAGAGACACATACATACAACACACAACACACATAACACATACATACACACAACGCAGACATAACACACGCAACAGAAAGACAGAGAGACACACATAGACATACTCATACAGGGACACATACAGACAATATACATACAGATATACACAAAATACATATAACATAAATGTATAACACACATATAACACGCATAGCCAGACACATAGACACACAGGCACATACAGACATACACACAAATACACACAGCTACACCCAGACACACTCACATAGACGTACACAGGCATTCACAGACACATGCACAAAGACACACATACACACACACAACACATACACACAGAGACACAAACAGAGGTTCATACATAGACACACACACACACACACAGACAGGTACACACACACACAGAGACAGAGGAACAGAGACAGAGAGAGGTCTGTAACATTCTCTATACTCCCAAAATCGTATAGTCAAGAGCAAGATTGTTAGAAATCCTCAGGACTCTTAGGGGAGGAAAGTAAAGATTTCCTCCTTGGCAACCTGTGAGTGTGTGACTTTGCAAAAAGAGGGCCACATTTGTGTTTATATACCCTGTGATGTGTAGTAGATGAAGTGATCATAAGAACGGCCAAAAACCTTATGTGGGCTTGATGGTTTTATTTGCTGGTTTCTTGAGACAGTGGCATGTCGCCCAAGGCTAGTCTTGAACTTGCTTTCTTGCAGAAGCTAGTCTTGAACTTCTGACCTTCCTGTTTCTACTTCTCAAGTCTTAGGCTATGGTGTGTACCACCAGGTCTGGCTTACAGCATGCGGTTTTAAATCTGAACTCAGAAAACTCTGCCTCCCTAGCAAGCTCCAAGGACAAGTTGCCTCAATACTAAATTAATTCCCCATTATCATCCCAGGGCAGTGAGAACCAAGCAAGTCTCCTGCAGGCTGCTTGTTCTGCATCCTGGATGGACATCCCCACGAAAGGCCCTGTGAAGGCTGAAGAAATACTCTATTCTGGGTCACAGCTCACCCACAATACACATTACATACACGTATATTTTCACCAAGGCAGACCCCCAAACTTCTCCCTCTTATCTTATTTCCCTTCTTTTTATGATTTAGTAAGTGTGTTTGGCTTCTGTCATGTAGAACAAACAAACCCGCAGAGAAGCGTTTGAAAGGACGAATGTGTCGGTTTGGGTTGGGGAAACCCACATCATATACTCGTTCCCCACCTCTCAAAGGTTTTAATTTACGGCAAAAGTAAAAAGCCGTTGTTGAAAACTGAGCAAGAGGAGTCAGCTTTGAAAACTGATAAGAGGAGGGAAAAAAAATGCCAGACTCATTTTGAATTTGAACGTAACAACCAGGACCCTTATTTCCCTGCAGCAAAATGATCGCGACTTTCTTAGAATGATTTAAGAATTCCCCAGAGACACTTTGCCCGGGGGCCCCTTTGTGGGCCCATCTCGGCGGCTTTAGAATCCTCCTAACTGGGCTTATCAGAGAAGATTCCAATTTAGAGCAGTGAAAGTCTAGTGTCTGATATCAGTACTAGCTTTTTTTTTTTTTCTTTGAAGAGACATGATGTTTTACAGTGCTAACAGTTTTGAAAGGTCCTACGTTTTCAGGCAACAGAGCACTTTTGTGAGAAGGGCTCTGAAAAGCGCTATTCAGGAGAAAACCGCATCAAAAGGAGTTGAAGAGAGAGAGAGAGAGAGAGAGAGAGAGAGAGAGAGAGAGAGAGAGAGAGAGAGAGAGAGAGAGAGAGAGAGAGAGAGAGAGAGAGAGAGAGAGAGAGAGAGAGAGAGAGAGAGGAGAGAGAGAGAGAGAAAAGTTTGCTGATGTAGAGATTGGAAGCAGCCCATGCTGGCAGGCACAATTATGACCAAATAATTGAATCTTTTAAGAGAGATAAGATGAGATAAAGCAAGAGTTGCCATCTCCCAGTGGGAGCAGGTTCATTAGATACTAAGGAGTCCAGCTGTGGAGAATTCAACTTCCAGAGAGGCCTTGGTCTGCTTTACAGGCAGGGCATAGTGGCAGTAAATCAGGGGGAAGCCCACACAGCGTCAGTCCTCCAGACCTTAATTGGCAGGAAAGCTGGGGGGGGGGAGTCTTGGGTACCCTCACTCTTACTCCACACCCTGGAACCTCTCAGACCCCTAAAATGATGATCATCTTCTGCTCTTCCTCCTTGAGAAAGAAACTTAAGGAAACATAACCTTACACAGTTAATGGGTTCTTTGAAACTTGCTTTGTTCGGATCTGTTCATTTCATGCCTTGGAGTGTTTTGTCTACATGTATAAATGTGTACAATGTGCACGTCTGGTACTCACAGAGACCAGAAGAGGGTATTGGTACCCTCAAACTGGACTTACAAATGGCTGTAAGTCGCCACGTGGGTGCTGGGAGTTGAACCCAAATCCTCTGCAAGAACAACAAATGCTGTTAACTGCTGAGCCGACTCTCCAGCATCCAGTGAACTTTTCTTTTTTTAAATCAGAAATGCTAATATCCATCTTTGCTCATTGGTTAAATTCTTTGCTCATTTGCTCATTGGATGCCTCCTTCATTGTCACCAAGTTCCTTTGTCAAAGACAATGGGAGACAGAATGATCCAGTGTTTATTTCAATGTTCCACCAGTCCCAAAGGATAATAACGTTGCTCTTGATCTGGAAATATGGGACCTCTTAGCCTTGGTCCATCAGGTTATTGTGTCTTCTGCATTCATATTTTCACTGGGAACATTTCTCAGGGTTCCTGCATGGAGACAATGCTGAGAGAAGAGCAGAAAGTAGTGGAATCAAGCACAATCATTTCTCCCCTAACAGAGCAGAGGGCGGCCCTAACACTCTGTTAAGGGTTCCCTTAGACATCTTGCTTCAGGCTTTCATCCTTAATGGAACAATGTAACTCACTCTGTTATATTGTATAGCTTGCTTCTTTCAAATCCACCCTTTCTTTCATCCTGTATACAGTTTGCTTACCTTGTCATTGTGACGAGCCTAGAGGTTTTGAAGTTGGGGTAGTGTGTTACTGGCTTCTGATAATGACACAATGACACCTTCATGTAAAATCCAGGTCACAGACCTTTTGTTAGCCGAGGGGAATTGATTCCTTCCTGTCATTTGTCTGCCTTCGTGTGCTCGCTTTCTTTCTTTCTTTCTTTCTTTCTTTCTTTCTTTCTTTCTTTCTTTCTTTCTTTCTTTCTTTCTTTCTTTCTTTCTCTCTCTCTCTCTCTNTCTCTCTCTCTCTCTCTCTCTCTCTCTCTCTCTCTCTCTCTCTTTCTCTCTCTCTCTCTCTCTTTCTTTCCTCTGTAGCTGAGGATTTTTACTTTAAAGCAAAATTTTGGACTTTATTCTTACCTGGGTACATGGGAGATTGTCCTTCTATGTCAGGCCTTTTCAGTTTACGTTAAATAAATTTACAATAAAATAAGCTTTTGGGTTTATTTGAAGTTACTCCAAGGATCAACCTTTATTGACTCTGTTATACTAATTACATGGTTGTATTAATGATTATGCACTGTTACGTGACGCATCTAGCATCACGCCCGCCTTTCTTCAACATTCCCTGGAATCCTTTCTCGCGTCTTTGTTCCCATGGTTTAAGGATACCGGGCCAATACTAGTCTCAGTATCTTTTCTAGTGCTAGATATCAGGTCTGCTGTGGAGTTATTGTCGCTTTATTGCTTTCAGGATTAGAAGGATGCTTTAGTATTGACATCAAAGGCTAATGTGGGAATGCCCAGAGTTTTCCATGGCAGGGCACTTGACCTTAATCTCCGCATTGGTGTAGACTCTTGGAATGAGATTGAAGACTCCACTCACAGAATGGAAGTGTTAGGCACACGTCCGCATTGAGTGCAGGTGGAGGAGTAATTAATTACCTGTTATTTGGTCTTGGTTTTTCATCCTTCTTCATGGTCACTGTGCATCCTTGGAGGAAGTCAACTTAGCATCCCCACATCGTACAAGCATCTTCCACTGTAATTTTAGGCTCTAGTTGTTTGTGAGCTTAGCCTTTAACATCTGAGCCATCTCTCCAGCCCAACCACTAGTTGTTTGTAAGCCTGCTGGGAGACAGCCCGGTGCCATTAGCCCTGAGAATAGGTCTGTCTCTCATTTTCACCTCGGGAGCCTTAAAAAATGATTTTCCGGTCAATTCCAGGAAACCTAATTGAACCGGTCATAAGTGGGGCCTAGACACTTGGTGTTTTTTAAAAGGCCCCTCAAGTGCTTTGGAAGCATGAGGCCAGGAGATGGCAGAAAAAGAGGCTCGGGCAGGCTAACCCTGACTTTCCTTATGCTAATTATGTGGGTTCTACTCTCTGTCTATGCGCTAAGGCTGGACTTTGTCCTCACTTCTGCTGTCTCTGTAAATTCAAACAGCAAGAGAGCAGAGAGCTTTAAGTCGGAAGAATTTCAAGTCCTGTCTTTCTTTCCCTTATAGTATGACCATAGAGAAGATTGCGTTTACTCAATTTTAGTTTCCCCGTTGATCAAAAGGACGCTATAAAGCCCCTTGGCGAGGGAAGGCTAAATCGCTAACATGACACAAAACCTTAAGCGCTGGATCCTGTTCCTAAAGCTTCAGTATATTTCCCCATGTGCACGCATGCATCTGTGCGTGTGAGTGTATGTGTGTGTGATGTGTGTGTGTGTGTGAAGGCCAGAGGTTGATATAGGGTCACTGGTCACTGTCCACTGAACATGGAGCTCACTGTTCTGGCAAGCTTGTCTCCATGCCCCATCTGGGCTTATAGATGCCAGGGTTTTGATCTGGGTGATGGGGGTCCAAACTCAAGTCCCTATGCAGGCATCTTAACCACTGACGGGCATCCTCAGGCTCATCCTCCCACAGCTCCAAGGACTAGGGTAGAGAGGGAATTAAGGGAAAACAGATCCATAAACCCACAAAAGCTGGAGAAGCTGCAGAACCACCAAAGCTGAGTGTGTTTATTATATTCAGTAGACCGCGGGGGGGGGGGCTGTCAGTACATCTTGCTGAACAAGGAGGTGGGGTCATCACGTACATTTAAACATTCAACCTGGTCTGTCACTAAAGGGTTTGGTCAAGGTTGGTCCTGTAGCTTGAATTATTAGAAGGTCGTTCGTTTGAGTGAGGTCTGTTTGATGTGAGTTTCAAGATCATAACATTTACTGTCAGTCACTGTTTGGTTATCCATCTTTGTAATAATGACAGTAGCACTGGACTTTGGGTGTACAGCACCTATGAAGTAATACATTGTAGAGAAGCACAGGAGTTCAGAAACATCTTTCAGTTACTATGTAACCATTTAGAATTTAAAAAAAATGTTTTTTTTGGTCATGAGCATAAATCTTTCTGCATCTCGACCCATGCTCAGAGAATTATGGGAAAATTCATTTCAATGTAACCTGGTACCAAGAAACAGTTTATTATTCATGACAATATCTTAAGAAGGCACCTGCCTTATTTAGCTGTGACACATGCCCATCCCTTGCCCACTTACTCAGCTCCAAATGGAAGCTTGAGCTGATGAGAATGGATGCAGGCTTTTGTTATCTCCAGGGTCTTGTCCAGGTCAGAGAACTGGGAGAATCTTCCAAAGGCATTTCTCAAAGGAAGTGTGCATGCCTCAGTGGATCAGCTGTCCGAGGGAACAGACTTTGTGGACAACAGATGATTCTCTGGTGTTTCTCAGTACCTCATGAAGCCAAACAAGGGCTCGATACAAATTAAGGACTAGCACAAGATTTAAAAAAAAAAAAAAAAACAACATGAGAAGTTGAACCAAAATTTTGGCTTTATTAGTATTATTAAAAGACAGGAAATTTAGTTTAAAAACCATAATATGTTCAATCAGAAGCAACACGCTTGTGCCCGTGGGCACGCTCTTGCACGCAAACACACACACACGCACACACACACACACACACAAAATTGACTTTTATTTGTGATTCCTGAACTGGACCTTAAAACCACAGAAAGTCATAGCTGCAAGGTGGCCATAGAACGATTATGGGCACAAAATGCAAGTGACCCACAGGGACAGCTTAATTGATGGTAGCGGGTGATTGTCTTATTTGAACCAGCTTGCTACCTGTGATTGAGGTTGAGCGGCTGGAATCCGCTCCGACTCAGATATTTGTTATAACAGTTACACCCAAATTAGGCTTTCAGTTACACTGTACCAAGTTAGGCTGCAGTTTGTTACGCCGAGACTCAATTTCAAAGGCGTTCTTCAGCCCAAATTTAATTTAGTTTATTACTACCTATGCCTAAAATCAGCAAGCATTCTCTATTAAAGGGCCAGGGAGCAATTATTTTAGAATTTGCCGAAATGTGACCTCAGTTCCAGCTATTCGACTCTGCAGTTGTTGACAAAAATGACTGTAGACCGTATACAAGTGGGCATGGTTGTGTTTCAGTCAAACTCTGTTTATAATATGGCCAAATGGCGAGTGATTTAGTGGTTTGCCCATCCTGAGCTGCAGGATCTCACACCAAGAAGTTCGGCTTCCTAAGCCTGTCTGGAGGATGAGATGTAGCATATACCATGCGCTCAGCATGCAGTGACACTGGGAAACAAGCAGCGTCCCAAGGTGGTAGCTCATGCCTGTTGGGGAAGCTTCCTTCGCTGAGGAAACACATCTGGGGAGAGTTCAAGGTCCAGACCTCCACTGGCTTTTGGGCAGGACCATGTCTCCAAAAGAAGTAATAGCTTTTCTTGTGCTTTATTAAAAGTATTATATCCCGGCCTGAGAAAAATGTCTCAGTGGGAAAAGTGCTTATCTCTCTATATGAGGACCTAAATTTGAGCTCAGAACCCATGTTAAGAAAAAAAATAAAGTCAGATTGCTGTGGTGAAGAGGCAGAGGCAGCAGGGCCTCACTGTCTGGACAGATCAGTCTGTGAGGTGAGTTCCAGGCCAATGAAAGATGCAATCTCAAAAGACAGGATGAAAAATTAGGATTAATAAGATTATACTTAGGGTTTTCAATCTTGTCCTATAGGCAACACTTTAAAACTTGTCCCTGGCCTCCGTAGGCACATGAACACGTCCTTTCATATACATATGCGCTATGTGTCACACATGATTTCATACCCTGCCCGTAAATAACATATCACCCAGCCTAACATGTCATTAATCATATGGTGCATCTACATTTCAGGTATGACGAATGGAAATTATATAATAAGCATATAATATAAACATATAATAAGTTATATGCAATTTATCTACTAAGATTATACTTAGAGTTTTCAGTCTTGTCCTATAGGTGATACTTTCAAACTTGCTCTGTAACATGCATTTGTGATTTTTTTTTTTTCTCCCTCACAGAGATACATGCCATGAACTCTTGGGACACGTGCCACTGCTTGCGGATCCCAAGTTTGCTCAGTTTTCACAAGAGATAGGCTTAGCGTCTCTGGGAGCCTCAGATGAGGACGTTCAGAAACTAGCCACGGTGAGTTAATTTTCAACTTTAGAAACTGTCCAGTGCCTAGTTGTATGGTGAAATAAAACCCATGGCCTTTGGCCGTGCCTCCTAGGCTAATGTCCTGGGGAGAGCAGGGTTTTACCCTAACTTTGTTCTTGTTTGGCAAAAAAAGATAATGAACTCCAGGTGTATTAGCTCCCGAAATATGTTTTTTACTCTTCCTGTTTAGTTGGATGGATGGCTATAAAGCAGTGGTCAGTATTTTAGGGTTGGGAGCTGTATTAGTCAGGGTTCTCTAGAGTCACAGAACTTACGGATATGCTCTATATAGTAAAGGAATTTATTGATGACTCACAGTCTGCAGTCCAAATCCCAACAATGGTTCTGTAGTAGCTGTGGTTGGAAGTCCAAGGATCTAGCAGTTGCTGAGTCCCACACGGCAAGAAGGCAGAAGAGCGAGAACCAGACTCCCTTCTTCCAATGTCCTTATATGGTCCCCAGCAGAAGGTGTAGCCCAGATTAAAGGTGTGTGCCACCACACCTTTAATCCCAGATGACCTTGGACTTGGAGATCTCCCTGTCTTAATCTTCTGGATTCAATCACCACTGTGTCTCAAGATCTCCATACCAAGATCCAGATCAGAAACTTCTATCTCCCAGCCTCCAGATTAGGTTCACTGGTGAGCCTTCCAATTCTGGTTTGTAGTTCATTTCAAATATAGTCAAGTTGACAACCAGGAATAGCCACTACAGGAGCCTTATAATCACTGTTAAAATTAGTCAGCTCAGCTACCATGGAACAAAAAGCAGCCATAGATAATATGTAAGTGAGTATATGTGGGTATAGTCTGATGAGAAATGAAGTCTGACTATACCTGATGAGAAATGAAGCTATTATTACTCCATCCCACCAACTCATTTGCGTCAAGTCCCTCAAAGAAGTAGTAGGTGAAAATGAGAGATGAGTTGTACCAAAGGAGAAAAATCCAGAGAGGACAGATGGAAAACTACCTCCATTGCTATTTATGTCGACTGTGAGGCAGGCTTTGTTATTCCTATATTCTGGGCGAGATTTATATTATTAATTCTTCTGTTTATATAGTGCCCGATTTTCCTTGTTTATAGTGAATTTAAGCGCATATAAAAAAAGAATTATGACTCATGAAAGGAGACACTTAATAACTTTCTGGAATGCACTGTCAACAGATCTGAGGAGAAAGCCAACAGCCACTAATTGGCATCGCTAAACTTGGTTTTGTCTAAGGCTGCGTTTGGACATCTGGGTCTGGTTTCCACAGGGTTCAGGCTGCATTGCCTGTGGACACCATAGTCCCTTGCTATATTTCTGCCTGATATTTATTTTGACATGTTAATAATTGTTTCGTTTCGAGAATGAAGCTATCTCTGCTGCTTCTCCGTGGGCAATGGTTTTTACGCCCTGAGACCCATTTAAATGAACCTCTTTTGTATCTAAAGAAATTGATGATGATGCTCTGAGAGTGTATTTCAAATGCATTGTTATACATGTAAATAATTTGCCCTCTGGTGGATAATGAATAAGGCCATTAGTTTTGGCTGCTAGATTCTTTTTTTACTCCTCATAGCTGTTGTAGGTCTGTGCATGACAGATACGCAAAAATATTTCCAATAAGGGCTACATGGCATGTGTTATAATTTTGAGGTAAACTATTTCCCATTTCTGGTTAAGGTGGATCTAATACATTAGTTTGTACATTGGGTTTGGGGACTTAAATGCTGTCAGTGGACAGGTAGGTAGTAAACATCTATGAAACAGAGAGATATAAATTAATAAGGAGCTTTGGAGTCTTTGGGGAAACTGGAGAAAACACATCATGCGTACAGGCCTTCAGATGCAAAATTAAAACAAAACCAAAAGTTCATCAGCAATGGTTCACATCTCTAAATAGAAACGGAACTGTAGGATCAAGGTGGCCAGCTTTTGTTTTGGACTTGAGAGCTTTTCAGTGGACTATACCAAGTTGAAGGAACAAGATCACATGATTCATCCTTACAGTATACTGTTTATCCCCAGTTATGCAGTTCTGTTTCATAGGCAACAGAGTATTTTTTCTAAGATGGCTACTACAATAAATTATCTTATTGTGTTGAAAGGCAAGTTGATTTGAATGACAACTTAAATATATCTGTTTACATACATGGTTTTGTGTGTGTGTGTGTGTGTGTGTGTGTGTGTGTGTGTGAGCGTGCATGCACTCGAGGGTGCTCACACATGTGCCTGCACACATGCATGTGTGTGTCTGTCCATGTGTCCATGTGCATACATGTGTCTCTGTGTATGTATGTTTTTAAGGGTGCTCACACACATGTCTGCACACATGTGTGTGTATCCTCCCATGTTTTCATGTGAGTGTGTGTCTCTGTATGTGTGTGTGCATGCATGTGTGTGCCTTAGTACAGTGTGAAAGTCAGAGAACCATTTATGGAAGATGGTTCTCTCTTCTACCATGTGGGATCTGGGGATCAAATTCAAAGATATTTAGGCTTGGTGGAAAGAGTTATCGACTGAACCACCTCACAGACCCTGAATTATAACTTAAAATGGCTGTAAAGATGATTTTCATACATGTACCCTGAGCATGTTTCAGTTCATTGATCTGGAAGAAGGACAGTCGGACAAAGTGCAACTCCAGGAACTGAGACTGTATAGGCATGGAAAGAAAGAATTCCATTGTTAGATATAAAACGGCTTATGTTTCTGTAGGCAACAAAGCTGGAACTTCTTTGTTTGTTCAGGACAAAGTCACATGTAGCTCAGGCTGGCTTTGAATTTACTATGAGGTAAATTCCGTGCCAAATACAGCACAGGATCTTCTGCCCAGGGACTGGTCCTGCTCACAATTAAGGTTGGTCCTCCTGCCTCTACCTCCTGAATTGCTGAGATTATAGGAATGCATTCTAGGGCCTGGCCTAAAGTCACAGTCTCGAAGTTAGTTTTTCTACCAGGGACATACCATCTACACGTCCGATGGACATATACCACGGGAAGATCGAGGGAAGGGCGATGGGGGGTTACTTCAGCTCCAGAATCAAGAGTACAGCCCATCACTGCAGGGTAGCCAAGGTAACGGAGGTTGAGACAACGGGTCCCATAGCCTCCACAATGCAGAAGCAGAGCAGCTTCCATGTACGCCAGAGTTCAGCTGCTTTTCTCCAGTTCACAATCGTCTGCCCAGGGACCCCCCGCCCCCCCGTTCACAATTAGGATGGGTCTTCCCATATCAATAAGTATAATCAAGACAATCCCTGATAGACCTTCTCAGAGGCTCACCTTCATCGAGATAATCCCTCCCAAGTTGATTTTAGATCTGTCAATTTGACAATGACGGCAACCTTTGCAGTTTGGTGGCAGAAGGAGCCGGTGACCTTGAAGAGAGATAGGATAGTAAGTCAATGCTCCCGCATGCCTTTCCCAAGTAATCTCTCAGCCTCATTTGTATATCCAAGATCCTTTTTGTGTAAATACTAGTACTATAGGATATCCTTCTTGTTATAAAACTTCCTGCTTCCCAGCCTGGAAGTGAACCCTGGCAGCTACGAGAGCTGTGCACTGGTGCTGTTTTGTATCACGCTGGTTTTTTTTTTTTTTTTAAACATTTTTACTATTATTATTATTTTCTTTTTTATTATTATTATTATTTTCTTTATTTACATTTCAAATGCTATCCCGAAAGTTCCATATACCCCACCCCCGCCC
>NC_034598.1:61336244-61340849 GCF_900095145.1 Mus pahari
TCCCAATCTGTTGGTGGCCTTTTTGTCTTGGTGACAGTGTCTTTTGCCTTACAGAAGCTTTGCAATTTTATGAGGTCCCATTTGTCAATTCTTGATTGTCTGTGAGATTGGTTAACTCATCTGCTCTGTGATGCTCAGACAGAAGTGTGCCGATCAAGGGAACTTAAAAACCAGCCCCAGAAATATACAGATGTCCCTTCCTCTCAAAGTTAGGATGTCTAGGAGAGAATCTGTCAGTGAATGGTGCACCCCATCCTATGATGCAGAAAGCTTTTGTGTGTTTGTTTGTTGGTTTTGGTCAGTTCATTCCTCACATCATAAAGGCATTTGCAACAGACCACGTGGTACATCATCTGGAGGAGAAGCAATCAATATGAACACAGATGTTTCCTAAGCAGAATAAGTTGGCCCCTGGCCCAGCTGGAATTTTCCGTCTATATAGGGGTTTTAGGTCATCCATTCAGTTCTGCTGACCCTGAAACGCGTTCACCTTTGCTTTCCGATTGAAGGGATTTTATTAGTGGGTCTCAGTAATGCTGACGAGAGGAAGAGTGCTAGCCAAGGGCAGTAGAGGAATAAGCAATCTTTCCCAGGACCTGTTCCTGGAACGTCAGGCTCACAGGGAAAGCAACATCCATCGGCATAATTCGGGAAACACTAAGTAAACAAAAAAGCTCTCACTTATAGGACAATTTAGAACCTTAAATAAGATAATACTCCAAGTGAGTCTCCACATGGGACAAAAACGTAATTTTCTAAGTTTGTCACATTTCCTCCATTCTGAGATGCCAGCGGCTGCAACACAGACTGCTAATTAAATAGTAGGTTTCATTTTGTTAATTGAGGTGGAACTTTCAACTACCTAACTTTTTTTTTTTTTTTTTTTTGGGACATTGAAAGACGAAGATCCACTCTGAAAAAGTCTATGTGTGAAAACACTGAACTTGAGGATGAAGAAAAGACCTTAGATGGCATCCTCTTTCATGGCATGCGTGCTAGCTTCCCACCGTACTGATATTCTGAGCATGGTTTAGACGATGATGAAAGTCTAGACTGTCTTCTGAAAATGGCAGAATTCATTCTAAGCAGAGGCCTGACCATCAGCTAACTTATTCTGTAGTAGAAATCATCAGAATGCTAACAATACTGAGTTCTGTTTGTACTTCCTTACCAAACAAATGCTTTGTTTCTACGATAGTTTGCACCGGCTAGGGCTTTGATAACCATCATCAAATGTGTTTGAATTTGTATGTCTAACCTGTACTTTTCTTTTGTCAGGAGTAGCAGTGACGCGTACCATCAGTCTTAAGCTGAGAACCAGTTAGAGTTCACATTTTAAGTATAATGATAAGGTTAGTTTGGTGTTTATGAAGTTCTTATTGATATTTCCTATTTTCTGAGCATTTCTGCTTATTTCTTGAACTGTCTTTTTTCTTCACATAGCTGGTTGCGGGTGGAGAAATGTTGGATGCCAGATGATATATGTGCAGCTGTAGTTCTTTCTGAACACGGATGACATTAAGAATGACCACTTCAGTATCTTTATAGGAAGCTTGAATAAGCCGCAGGCTTATTTATTCTGTGTAGAGTCTTTGAACTGGTTCAGCTGTTTGAATCATTTGATACAGAGCTGACAAAGGGCTGGAAGGAATGAGCTTTTATATATCCTTAATTGAGATGTTTGGGTGAACGATCAGTTTGTATGTTATTACCAAAGAACTTAATTAAAAGTTAATAATATCTATTCCAACTCATTACTCTCACTTTTCTATCTGCTGTGCATATAGAAAAATAGAGTCCTCTCGTAAGCAATGCTTTTTGCTTTAACTAACTTGTTTTTCTTGGTTTTCCTCATCACTTCTTTGCTGTCCAGATGGCCCGAGGCCCTGCTACCTTTAGACTCATTCTCTTCTGAGAACATTTAATATTATGGCCAAGACTGTTTGGTCTTATCCCTTTGTGCTTTAGTCACGATGCGTGTGTGCTGTTCGATTGTGAAGGATTTGTCACTGATTCATATCACCAGAGCCCTGCCTCTTTCACCTGGTTCAGGAACAAATCTATTTGTAGTGGGAAATGGCTGTACGCTTTAGCAACTCAGATCTTTCTTGGTCACTTACAACTGTATCCTAGGGGCTTCCGAGGGCCATCGGATAACAGAGAAAGGGGAATAAACATAGACCACCTAGTTTAGAAATTTGGAAACTTATAAAAACCTGGTTGCTGTGGGAACATCGTTCCCCGAGCACAGAGAGCACACACAGTCTATCTCCTGTATTCTAGCATTAATTTGTCCTGACAGTACCCGCACAGCCGACGGCTGGGCCTCCCAGGGCTCCACAGACCTCAGTGGAGAGGATATTCGGGCTGTCTGGCAGGTAGTGTAGGGATATCTCTACCTTTCCTTCCCCCTGGTCCTGGGGATTGAACTCAGGGCTTTGCCCTTGCCAGGCAAGAGCTCCACCTCCACACTTTCCCTTTGAAGGGTCAGTATTGGTGAGTCTGCTAAAATAAAGCCACACTAGAGAGTATCGTAAGACAAAAGCATATTTGTTAGTGTGCACAAGCATAGGGCTCATATTTAGAAATTCAAAGTACCAACATGAAACACTGATTTCTGAGCCCCAAGTGCAGTGGAAGGCGTGGCACAAGGCAGGAGGAGTGGGGCTACATTTAAAGTTATTGTAGGTGGGCTTAAGTGGCAGCTTGACTAATTCTGAATGTGTCCTCAGGTTAGGCACTGATTCTGTTACCTCCTTATGCCTCCAAAGCCTTCAACAAAACAATACTATTATTTTCTCACCTGCTAGGGGGTGAAGAACAAATAACATAAGCCACCCTTGCCTTGGGCACCGTGACATCATTGGTACCCTACTCAGGTGTGGCCGCATTTGCTCTCATCCCTGCCTAAGAAATCCTAAGAACCATACTGTTAAAGAGTTCTGAAGCCATTTCAAAACCCCACTCCTCCAGATCATACTGTGGTTTAAAAGCCCCTATAGTGAGGTCTTACTTTTTCTTCTCAAAGAAAGTTTGAATGCTTTCATCAAGTACAGGAGATTTCTGTAGTCACTTTCATTTCCATGAAGATAGGAGGGAGAAAGAGGTTTCTAGTTTAACTACAATGGCACAGGCTATCAGAATCTTAACTTGCATTAGCAGAAATATCTGCGGTGTAATTCCATTTCCAGCAAAAGCAGAAAGAAGATGGTTGGCATTTTTTTCTTTACGAGCTAGAATAGTGGAGGTAATGTTATATCAAACTATAGGAATTTAATTACCCCATTCCACAAATGTAGTTTTCAAATAAAGGAGTCAAAAGGATTTTCAAAGCCATTCTTCTGAACCGCGATATAAAAACTCAGAGTACATTTAGGAGATGTAAAATGTATTACTGTACATTATGAGGCACAATAAGACACTCGACGTGAGATTGAACACACAGTGATTAAAAGTCTCACTGCTTGCTTCTTAGCAGAACTGCAATTTTCCTGGAGTTTTACATGCTTGTCGCTGTGAGGATGGTCATCTATGGAATAATCCTGGTGGGTGGATTGAAACTTCAGGACAGGCCTTACAGGAGGCAGACATTGTCATTCAAATGCTTAAATCCAGATGAGGTGTAAGGGAGAAAGGCAGTTGGGGTTGGAAGGAAGAAATCACCCAGTGGTCACCATGATCCTTCCCAGGGCTTGAAAGCCCGTCCTTTACAATGCCCATAAAAGCAGCAGTAATGGTGTGCGCGCGCGTGCGTGCGTGCGTGCGTGCGTGCGTGCGTGTGTGTGTGTGTGTGTGTGTGTGTGTGTTTATGTGTGTATGTGTGTATGTATATTTTTGTGTATGTGTGTGTATATGTGTGTGCATGTGTGTGTATGTATATTTTTGTGTATGTGTGAATGTGTGTGTACATGTGTGTATATGTGTGTATGTGTGAGTATGTGTGTGTTTGTGTGTATGTGCGTGTGTATATGTGTGTGTATGTGTGTGTTTGTGTGTGTATGTGTGTGTGTATGTGTGTGTGTGTATGTGTGTGTGCTGGCTGTTTTAATAATTCATCTACTGCAAAGTCTTCACAAAAGCCATTGTTTCTCCTTCTTATGGGACTGACACACGCTCATTATAGAAAGTTTTTAAAAACTGGATGGAGAATGAAAAGACAACACAGCCCATTTGTAATCTCACCGCCACTATGGCCATGCTTAGCACTTTGGCACAGAGCCTGCACACTTCCCTCAAAAGCCATTTTACCACATCAAATGAGTACGTGATGTAAGTCCTGGCTGCGGGCTCCAGAGGAAGGACTAGTGAGGTGTTGGTTCGTTTATCAGATTCTTGTGCTGCCTGGGCAGAGCACACGCATCCTTTACATCTGCAGAACAACTGGGGAAACCTGGAAAGCTAGGTCCTGTAGCTTTCTGCTCAGCGAACACGCAGTGTGGTTTTGTGACCTTCACATGTGGCTAATGACCTTGGTTGATTTCTTCCAGACATATTTACTTCTTTACTTCAATCAGTCTTTACTTCTTTCATTGGTCATGTTCCCATTAGTAAGTGATAATTTGTACAATTTAATTGATCCTTCCTCCTCCTCCTCCTCCTCCTCCT